>NC_086200.1:25212036-25515067 GCF_035770615.1 Melospiza melodia melodia
AGCCGATAACAATTGTTTACATTCTTCTTCTGGGGCCTCTGTTTCCCAGAAGATGCACAAATCCCAAAGAAAGGATTTCTATGAAAAAATGTCTGCGACATCTAAATTTTCTAAATTGTATAAATTAAAAAGAAAAATGCTGATGTGAAATGAACAGGAAATTTCTTCACCTGTTAAATATACAAAACTAACAAATCACTAAAACAATCCTACAATCTAAGAAAATGCAAAAAACAATGCAAAGAAAATTCAAGTCCAAGCAGCTGAGTCTCAGAAACAGTCCATGAGCTGAAGTTGTTTCTTTTGGACATGTCTGAGAATCCTTTTGGTCCTGAAACAGACTTGCTGCAAAAGAGTCCCATCAATAGTTATCAAAAAAACATTGACAGTCATACAACAACTTCAAACAATTTCAAACTATTTGAACAATTTTAGAATGTCCTTTTCTGGCCCTTCAATGCTTCAGTGCTTCAGAGCTGCTGCCTGCTATTTTCAATCTTTTTTATTTAATTTTAATTTTTTTTTTTTTTTTTTATCAAAAAAGAAAAGAGCAGCAGCCAAGCAGAGCAGTGCCAGAGAAGGAAAAGCCCTGAGGGGCCTGGCCCATGATGGACCAGGAACCCCAAAACTGGCCCACAACAGGGGGGCCAGGACCGGTAGGAGAAATCACAACTCCCAGAAACATCAAGAGGCCAAGTGATGGCCCTAGCCCAGAAACTTCCTGAGCCCAACGGCCCAGGCCAAACCGATGAAGCAGGCTCTGCATTCCCACAGGCCTGCACCCTGCTGCCAGCACAATGGCGGTGGTGGTGACACGCTTCCTTTTCCCAAAACCACTGAGGCATGCCAGCAGCAGGGAAATAGAACCCTTCCCCAGAAATCCCATCCGGGGTCTGGAGATGTTTGTTTCCCACAGCAAACCAGCCATGGTCTCCTCCATCTGTGCCCTCTTCCCTTGCAATGCAAATGCATCAGGTTTGTTTTCCATCTGCTTCATGGCATCATCCCCACCCCCTCCGGGCTGGGGACCAAAGGCAGAGCTCTCAGGATGCACCTGCCCTGTGCCACTAGGGCGTAAGAGAGGTGGCAGAGATGGCAGCTTCCATGGGACAATCCCCGAAAAAACACCCCCCAACCCGCCGAGAATGCTGATCTTGCACGCAGGCAGACGCACTGCCCCCACAGTCAGCTGGCAAGCACCCCCTGCTCCACGGAAGGGGAGGCCAGCCACCGGGGCCACTGCTACAGAGGCAACCAGCCCGGGATGGTCCGAGCTCAAACAAACAGCCGTCTCCAGGACAGTCTCTGACGCTGACACGGAGGACAGAGTCTCCGACAGCAGCAGAACTGCTGAGGCAGCCCCGGGACAACCCAAAACACTCAAGGAAGGAATCACGCTGGGTGTAGGAGCGGCCGCGGGCTGCTCTGAGGGTCCCATGGGTTCGGCGCCGTGTTCAGCACCATCCTGAACAGGGACCGTCTAAGCTTGAGGCAGCGGGAAGGCCGGTGGAAGCGGCGGGGGGGCTGGTGGGGCTGGAGAGAACTCCTCCTCCGCTGAGCCGGAAGCTGGAGACGCATTGTCGTCGCCTAGCAACTCAGCAGGCACAGGAAGCGCTGTTTCTGCATTCTCAGACGCATGCGGGAAGCCGGTGAAGCCGTGGGTGGGACCGCCTGGAGAGGCGGAGACAGGATCGCCCGGAGTGGCGGCCGCGTCAGCGGGTCTTGGAGGTGGACGCGGCGCTGGCAGGGGCGGTGGGGCCTCGGGGACCGTTACTACCCCCATCTCTGAGTGGGGCGGAGTCCGAGAGACCAGCTGGGGAGGCAGGCCCATCCACTCCCATCCCCCCGGAGAGAGAGAAGGGGGGGAAGAGACGGTTCCATCTACGCAGGCTCCGGAGAAAGAGTAAATAAAACTTCTTCTCGCGGCGCAGTTTCCCCCCTCCCCCCCACCGCCAGGGAGCAGTGGGGGCTGGGAAGCAGAATCTCATCCCCCACCGGGTCTTCTCCCGCTGGGACGGTGGAAACGGAGGCAACCCATAGCAGTTAGAAATCCATGGAAAAACAGCTGCTCTCCGTTTCAAAACTGGGAAGAGCTTTCTAAATGATGGGCAGACAGGAGGGAAGTCGCACCCCTGACCCCAAACGAATCAGAAAATGGAGTCCATGCATTCCCACACGAAAACATCCAAGGCGTATAGCACATCAGTAAAGAACCCAAAAAGCTTTGCCCATCTAAAGAACTCATAGAGATCTGTTTTTGACAAAAAACATCCGTCTTCTCCACACCATCTTTGCCAGAGGGCAATAAGGTTCTCCTCTGAAGTGTTATGAACAAAAATTCTGTTAATTTTTTTGTGAGAAAAGGTTACAAAAAGGCAGCCAGATCACTGTCTCTGCCGAAGTTCTGCGTGTTTTGTTATTGTAATCACAGGTCGTTGTAGTTAATTGCTGCTTTTGTATTAGCAGAGCCTTCCCCAGAATAGTGAAGAGACCTGGGGGGGGTCTATGCAAAGTGACTCCAAGGACTCCATTCCCACACGAAAACATCCAAGGCGTATAGCACATCAGTAAAGAACCCAAAAAGCTTTGCCCATCTAAAGAACTCATAGAGATCTGTTTTTGACAAAAAACATCCGTCTTCTCCACACCATCTTTGCCAGAGGGCAATAAGGTTCTCCTCTGAAGTGTTATGAACAAAAATTCTGTTAATTTTTTTGTGAGAAAAGGTTACAAAAAGGCAGCCAGATCACTGTCTCTGCCGAAGTTCTGCGTGTTTTGTTATTGTAATCACAGGTCGTTGTAGTTAATTGCTGCTTTTGTATTAGCAGAGCCTTCCCCAGAATAGTGAAGAGACCTGGGGGGGGTCTATGCAAAGTGACTCCAAGGACCAGCATGCTGTGTGGGATCCCTACTCCAAACGTGCAGGAAGAACCCCAAAAACAACGAGCCACCTAAGAGTTGAGAGACTGGAGTGATGTCTGGACGTGAGGAGCCGAGTGCTGAGCCTGCAGAGATGCGGAAGACCTTCAGAGTCCCTCTCGCCCTGACCATGGGAGTCGTCCCGATGCCAGGACCGGGCGGGACGGGGCCCGGAAAAGTAACAACGAAGGGATCATCATGCCCTAAAAGGCTCCCACGAGGACCTGATCCCCAGCTCTGCCCCTAGTGGACAAAGCTGCGCATGTCCTCCTCCTCTGAGTCGCCCTGGGAGAGACGATGGGAGACTGCAGCCCCGCCGAGCTGCCCAGTCCTGAGCTGATCACTTTTAATATAGGCATTAAAAAGGAGAAGTCTCCTGGCCCTGTTTATTTCAACTGGGGCGCTCGTCCGGAATAGCCACGCCGCAAGTAGGACGTCAGGACTGGCCATCTGGGACCTCAAGGACAGCTGGCTATCAGGAACAGAGGGATCGGCTCAAGACCAGCGACGCAGAGGAGCACCGGAGCACCGGACTGGTGAGAAATCCGGTGGCAGGAGTGGGAGACGTGTGCATGTGTGTGTGAGTGAGATGAGGGCTGGCAGCCGGACCCTCGCCCTGAGAGTGGACCCCTTAGTACCCGCGTTTCCAAACTTTCGCGAGAAAGCCGACCAGAAACAGGGGGAAGTGCTTGGAATTAGTGTGAGTGAGTCGTCTCCTAAGGGGGAAAATAAAGGGCCCCCCCCCCCGGGCCCTTTTTTTTCCCCCCTCCGGGCGTGTGGAAGGAATAGTTGTATGAGTGGCACGCACCCAAAGTAAGTCCTGACAGAGGGAAGTCAGGCAGATTTCTAAGTCCTGAGAAGGATTCAGGTAGCTCACAAGCCCTGCAGGCAAAGTAAGTCGTGACACAGGAGTCAGGCACAAACCCCAGCAAAGGAGGCTGCGGTTTGCTTTTAAGTCCTGATACGGTGAAGCCTAAGAATTGGCAGGTTAGGCAAACTAAAAATCAGGCAGTTGTTTTTCCTGACTGAGGGAGTCAGGCAAGACCCAGATTCTTAGGCCAAGGTTTCGTGTGTTCAAGTCCCCATAGATGTAAGACCTGACATTGGGAAAGTTGGGCAATCAAGAGATCGGGCAGTTGTTTCCGTATAAAGTCCTGAGCATCAGGCAGAAATTTGAAATTCGGTGGAGGAGGCTGAAGCTCCTCAAACACGGTTTTTTTGAAATTCCCGGTCAGTAGAGGCACCTTTGGGACTTTTTTTACTATTGAGACCTGAAAAATGGGAGAGTGTAATAGTAAAAAGACCGGCAAGAGACTGAGGGATATACCTCCCAGTGGTCCCTTAGGAGAACTGTTGGAGAAATGGGATTCTATAGAGGCCACGGAGGGATTAGATAAAGTGAAAATGATCCATTATTGTATGGAAGTGTGGCCAGAGTTAGAGTTGAAAGGAGGATGGCCTTGGTGTGGGACAAAGGATAAGTGGATGTGCCAACAACTGAGTCATTATCTTACAGCTCAAGAAGATACTGATCCTGAGCAATTACTGTATGTATCTTGCTGGGTAAAGAGCAATTACTGTATGTATCTCGCTATTGGGGATAAAGGGGTGCAAATTTGTAAGGTACAGAAGAAGAAAGAGGCGAATGAAGGAGGGGATGATAGGACTAGTAAAAGATAGGACCCCCTGGATTATTTGCCTCCTTCTGCCCCTCCACTTTATAATCCTCTTCTTCAAGCACCTCAAATGGCAGGTCCGGTTCTTCCCCCAGCTGCCATCTCATTACCACCTGCTCAAATTCCTCCTTCTACCTCTTCAGCTTCCCCTATGATAAACCCAGTATCTCCTCCAGTAACCACTGCCTCACCACCCCCTTCAGCTCCTCCAGTTCCTTCTGCATCACCACAAGTGCCTGCTACACGTGCTGCATTCTCCACTCCTTCTCCAGCTCCACTTAACATCCACTCAGGCTCTTCTCCCCCTCCTATTGCTGTCCCTTTACCTCCTCCTAGTTGGGACACGAATATCTCCTTGCCCAGTAAACAGCTATCAGCAAATACACCTGTTGATGTGCAGAAAGTTCAGGGTAACCCAGATATCCCTCAAAGTAGTTTGGCATCTGAAGATGGGCCGTACTGTAGCACCAGATCCAAGACCTCCAAGGCAGAGAGACTCTTTCCCCTCAGAGAAGTTCCTATGTGTCCTGGTTTAGGGCAAATTTGTTAAAGAATCTGCAAAGGAGAGCCCCTCCAGAAAGCAAAACCCATACGGCCCCTCCCCCCAACCAGTTCGGGAAAAAATTCCTTGGAGAGAGAGGTGGAAAGAACCTGTTTATTTCAGGCACAGCACCCCCAGCACACAAAATGAACAATACCCAATGACACCGCTCTGAGAAAGATGACAAAATCAGAAAGTCTCTTTCGGGGGTGGTTGCTCTGTTCTCAGTCCCTCCGGTGCTGGGGCAGCTGCTGCAGCCAAACCTTCGTAGAACTAGCTAATAAGCAGAGGCCAAAGCAGAGCAGAAGCGAGAGCAGAAAAGAGAGCAAGCAAAGCAGCAAGCTGAAAGCAAGAAGTGAAAGACAGCCCTATGTACTGCCTGTCTCTGTGTCCCTGATAAGAGAAACACAAATAAAACTTCCACTCTTCAGAGCCGGTCTTAAAGGCACAGAACAGATGAATGGGGATACAAGCATCATAACGTCACCCCAGGACACTATGGGAGGAGTAGCGAGAGTTGTTGGCTTTGTAAATGCTCCCCTAACTGCTTCTGAGGTGAGAGGATTCAAGAAAGAGTTGGGGCATTTAGTTGAGGACCCAGTGGGCATAGCCAACCAAGTGGATCAATTTCTAGGTCCAAATATCTACACTTGGGGAGAGATGAATTCCATCCTGAGTATATTATTTTCCCCAGAAGAGGTCCAGATGATTAGGGTGGCTGGCATAAGAATTTGGGAGAAAGAGAACCATCCAGGACCCCAGGTGCCATCAGGTGAACAGAAATTGCCACTAACGGATCCCAGCTGGAACCCTAACCAGGAGGAGGGGAGGAAGGCCATGAGGGAATATAGGTCTTTGATAATACGGGGGATCAAAGAGTCAGTTCCCAAAGGAACTAATACCCAATTGGCATTTGAGGGTGCACAAGAGAAAGATGAAGCTCCTGCTGCCTGGCTTAACTGCCTAAAACGGAACTTCCAGTTGTACTCTAGAATAGACCCAAACACCCTAAGAGGTCAAATGCTACTAAAAGTCCAATTTGTTACCAAATTTTGCCCTGATATAAGGAGAAAATTGGAAAAGATGGAAGATTGGCAAGAGAAGGACATTAATGAGTTATTAAGAGAGGCATTGAATGTGTATTTAAGGAGGGAGGAAGAAAAAGCAAAGGCCAAGGCTAAGATCATGGTTGCTGTAGCTAGAGAAAGTGCAGGGTGGGCAGGTCCACCACCAGGAGGAGGCAAGGATAGGCCTCTTGTACTGTCAGGTGCAAGTGGGATGGAGACACCTCAAGTCCCTTTGAGAGAACGACATTGCTATTACTGTGGAAAGGCAGGACACGTCAGGAGGTTTTGTAGAAAGCTCAGTCTCGATGTGGCAATAGCCAGGGAACAAGATAATTTAGGGAAGATCCTTAGAGGTGACGATTAGAGGGTCCGAGGCTTTACACTGTAGGGGACCTGATGCAACATATAGGAGAGCCTTTGGTAAACTTCAAGGCGGGACCCCTAAATGAAGAATTAGAATTTTTGAGTAGATACAGGAACAGATAAGTCCTGTCTCAACAAAGTACTAAGAAGTATAGTATAGTGAAAAAACATCTGAAGTTAGACAAAAACAGCTAGGTAGAAAAGATAACCAATAGCACCAAACTGGCCAGTAACACTAAACTTGTAATAAGTGATGTGAAAGTAAAAGGTACCTTATTGTTGTCTTGTGCATGTGAGAGTGAGTCACAAAGTCAGCCTCAACTTCCCAGGCAGGTGGGAAGGGGGCAGTGAAAGTGTGTGTGTGACCTGCAAAAACCAATCTTGTGTCCCACGGGCAGGTGGGGGCTGTGGCTGCAGTGTGGGTGTGTGACCTGCAAATGAGACAAGTGCTCCCCAGATGTGAAGGAGCCGTAGCTGTAAGAGCATCAGTGACACACAGACAGCCTCACAGGTGAATGTGCACCAGAGGCAACCAGAGTCAGGGCCCTTCCAAGAGGCCCAGGGTTACTGAGACCTGTGGGCCAACCCCAAAGTGCGGGGGGGCTACAGGGACCCGTGATTTTCTAGCAATAATGATCCAGTTTGTGTCTTGAGGGGGTGAAGGAATGGGTGATAGTGAATGAGAAATAAAAGACAGTGAATATAGACAAATTAGAATAGAGGTAATGTAGACTGTGCATTACAAGTTTCACCACATCTCCTTAGAGGGAAAGGTATTGTGTAGAAGAAGAGTGTGAGAAAAAGTGTAAGGGGTTGAAAGAAAAGTAGTATTTAGGCTCTAAGTGAAAGTAAGAAACAGAAGCAAGAGATAAATAGATAAGATATTGGAAAATAGAACAGAAAACCAGTGAATTAAATACACAGAAACATAGGAGAATAAAAGTACTTTGGGAGTTAAGTTAGCTTAGAAATACAACTCCTTGCAAAATACAGAGTATGTAGAAGTTGATGAGAGAAACATACAAGCTATGGAAAAAGAGAAATTACCAATAACATTAAACAGAGAAACTGAGTTTTGATAGAATCATAACATTGCAGACCATTAATGCCTGTGTTTGAAAGCCCGTTTCAGGTACTCTTCATTACTGATTCGACTGTGCAGACCAAAAGAAAAAGGTTAGACCCACATCACTCTCACCCCCTGGCATTGGACCAGGATTCAACACCAGGTTTTTTTCCCTCTGGCATTCTGGCATTGGATCGGACTGCACCCCATTCTCCCCTCTGGCATTGGACCAGACTCCACCCCATTCTCCTTCTGGCATTGGGCCAGAGTCCCAGTTTTTCCCTCTGGCATTGGGCCAGAGTCCACACCACTCACCTCTGGGCACTGGATAAGGATTCATCCACATCACAAGTGAATTCACCTGAGTATACTGTGATTTAAAGTTGACTCTCAGAAAGAAGAGTCAAAAAGACTGAACTGTATGGGGAAAATTGGTATCAGAGTTCTAACATTGCTTACAAAGTTTAAAGATTGTTCTGTGTAAACTAAATTGGTAAAAAGTTTAAGACTGTAAATAAGTAATTCTGGTTAAGTTCCCCAATTTAATTCTTAAGACTCCAGGTTAATCCTCTACAGAGCACTCCCCTGGGGGGGAAACCAAAATTGGTAGGGAGCAGACCAAGAGAGGTTTAACCAGAGAAGTCGGTAGAAGGGACTCTAAAGAGCTTGGAGGCTTCTTCTCAGTAAAATTCCCCAAGAGGCAAGGCCGGGTGGGCAGGCTGTGCAAGATGACCCATTCTGGACTCTTGGGAAGGGTAGTACTGATGGCTCTGATTGCTGGTGGTGCTCAGGGGAGCCCAGCTGAGCCGTGCAGTGAATGCTACCAACCCCTCTATGAGGAGGAAGTGAGCTCCTTGTCCAGAGTCCACATCACTTCTAACCCTGATTGTGTTAACCTCTCCCAATTGGTCCTTTATCAGAAAAATAAAAGAGTGTATTGGATAGCACACAATATTGCCACTTTTAGGCAGCCACTCCTAGGAGAGTGCCCTATAGGGGAAGCCTGGTTGTGCTTTGAATGCGATGCTGCTGAAACAAACTCAGCAGATCTAGTAAAAAGAAAAGAAATGGTGAAAGTTGTAAGAATTGTTTGTAACAAGTATTTAGCAGTGGAGTATTCAGCCACCCAGTGGATCCCAAGAGATCCAAACCAATTAAGAGTCTGTTGAAAAAAAGGAAAGAGACAAGTGTGATCACCAAGAAGTTTATGAATGTTATGAGTGTACTGAAATGTTCCCTTTTGGAACACATTTCAGGGGAGCTCTAAACCCCTAGGTCTGATCTCTGATACCACAACACACTCCAAATTGTCAGGAGACTGGTCTGGCAGCTGCATTGCTAGAGTGATAAAACCAATTTTCTTATTACCCAAAGAAACTGGATCAAGTTTGGGAGTTCCTATATATAATGATTTGGGAGAAATTAAACAAAACAGGAAAAGTGAAATAGAAATTGAGAAAATCCAAAATTGTAAAAGCCAAGTTCGTATCCCAATATCTATGTTAAACAAAGTCATCCAGCTCCAGGCAGTATTAAAAATAAAGAATTCAATTATTAGGAAGATTTCAAATGAAATAAAAAGATTAGCATGTGTAAATAATCAAGAACAAACTCCTACACTTGATCCCAGTGGGTGGGAGAACCTGGAGATTTTCAGAAAGGATGTATGGGAAAAGGTAGTTGTTCTCACTGTGTGTATACTTGGAGGATTGCTCTTTTTACTATGCTTATTTATCTATTTTAGTAAAATAGTATTTGCCGTGCAGACCAACCTGAAGAAACCAAGGAAAGTAACAAAGTTAAGTAACCGTGATTACCGAAGTGCACAAGAAATTTATAGTCGATTCAAAACAAAAAATTGTAAGTTGATGCGAGCTTAAAATTTAAGCTCGATCAAAGAAAAAGAGGGGAGACCGTTATGAACAAAAATTGAGTTGATTTTTTTCTGTGAGAAAAAGGTTACCACTACTACTGGGCTGCTGCCTGTGTTATGGTAATTACGTGTCCTTGTTGCTAAAGGTTGTTTTTGTATTAGTAAAAGCCCTGGCTGGGGTGAGGTAATGGCCGTTCTCTGAGTGAGTAATGGGTGGAGACCTTCCAGAACAGTGAGGAGAAGAGACCTGGAAGAGGGGGTTATGCAAAGTGTCTCCAGGAGCAGCACGCTGTGGGGGACTAAGGCTCCAAATCCACGGAGAAAACCCAAAAAACAACGAGCCAAATAAGAGTTGAGAGACAGGAGTAATGTCTGGACGAGAGGAACTGAGTGCTGAGCCTGCAAAGATGCTGAACACCTTGGGAGGCCCTCTCGCCCTGAGCATAGGAGTCGTCCCGAAACCGGGTGCTAGCAGGAAGGAAGAGAGAAAACTAACATCGGAAGGGATCACCATGCCCTAAAGGCTCCCACGAGGATATGATTCCCCAGCTCTGCCCAAAGGGGACAGAGCTGTGCTTATCCTCCTCCACTGAGTCGCCCTGGGAGAGACGACGAGAGACAGCAGCCCTGCCAGGTTGCCCAATCCTGAGCTGATCACTTTTAATAAAGGAATTAAAAAGCAGAAGAAGTCTCCAGGCCAAATATATTTCAGACAAGACTTTCAGTCAGGCTCCGCAGTTTTTCGGCCTGTGCGGAACACGACTTTGTGAAAGGCCACCCTGCTGCCGCAGGGCGCAGAGGCCAAAGGCCTGTCCCGAAGCACTGGGGCAGCTGAAGCGGGAAGCAGGAGAGATGGGAGCAGCTGCCCCAGCGGCCGAAGCCCAGGCAAGGCCAAGCGACTGCGTTGCCCAGCCCCACGCTGCCTGCACGGCTTCAGCCACTGCCCCCTTCTCACCATCAAGGGATTCTTGCCCAGCACTACGAGGCCTCGGAGTGCCAAGTAACGCCTGGCCATGTGCTCGCTCTGCAGGTTCTGTGCCAGGATCTCCAGAACACTGTCACTGCATTCCCTCAAGTCCAGGCACTCGAGGACCTGAAAGGCACAGGGCAGTGACAGGGGAGCCGGCCGGCAGGAGCCCAGAAGCGCACAGGGCCGGGCCCAGGCAGCAGCACAGGGCACCGACACTGTCCTGGCAGCTGTGGCTGCGAGAGGCCCGAGGGCCGGGAGGCCGCTGAGCCAGGCAGCGCTGGCCTTGTGGCTCACCTCCACAAGGAATGCCAGGGCAGGGAAATCCCAGTATGGCATCTCTTTGCCGAGCAGGGCGAGCAGGTAGAATGCAACGGCGGAACAAAAGTGGATGGCTAAGCGGCGAATTTCTCTGAAGAGGGGAAAAAGGAAACAAGACCCTGATGCAGTGGGGCAAACCTCTCCCAGGCATGACTCACCCAGTTCTCATCTTTCCCCAGCACCCTTGCAGCAAGGGGACGTGGGCCATTTGGGAGTTGGTTGCTCATGGGCACCCTCCTCTGCCAGCCTTTTCCAGTCTGCTTGGCCGTCCCTCAGTGACAAGGCCCTCTGACCCATGGCCACCACGGACACTTTGTGGGGCACCTGGGCACAGAGCAGCAATGTCAGAGGCAGTGGGGAGAAGGGGCTCTCACCTGGCAAGCAGAGCCACGGCAAAGTGGTGAGTGTCAAGAGAGAGCAGCGTGTCCCAGGCACACCTGCGCTCCATTGCCACCACCACATCCTCGCAGCGGAGAAGGCAGAGCAGGGACTTCAGGGTGCGCACAGCAAACCTGTGTGCAGAGCAAAGCCCAGGTCACACTGGCAGCACTGGCTCCTTGGCAGGCCACGTGGCAGGGACAGGAGGAGTGGGATGGAGCACCTGTTGGGGCTGGTGGCAAGGCCGTGCTCTTCCTGGCATCCCTTCCAGAAGGTGTCGACCTCCTCTGGCATATCCAGAGTGCTGAAGAACACTTGGAATAGCAGATGCACAAATAGGCGGGGGAAATACACCTTCAAGATCCGTGGGAGACTGGGCACCTGGAGGATCTTCCACATCACCACAGTTGCCTGCAAAGGACAAAGCCCCCCGAGACAGCGCTCAGTGCTGAGGTGTGTGTGTGTGGCAGGGCCCGAGCGTGGCAGGGAGAGGCCAGGAGAGACCGTGGCAGGGGGAGCACGGGGCCTGGTGGGCCTGAAGCTGCCCCTGGGCCAGGTTTCAGGCCAGCGCCTGAGGCAGGGAGATGCAGTGGGGGAAGGAGGATGGAGAGCTGCTGGAGAGGCAGCCTTGGGGCCTGCAAAGGCCAGTTGCAGAAACTCACAGCCAGGGCAAAGACACCCGTTTCGTCCCCATTGGAGGTGCAGGTGCTGTACTCTGGCCAGCTGCCCAGCACATCCAGGAGGATCAGCTGCGCCAGCTCCGCAGTCCTGGCTGAGCCCATGATGGTCTTCCACATGGCCATGGCAGCTCTGTGGGGTTAGAGCTGTGTCTCAGGGGGGTCTCAGACACAGCAGCGGGGGCAGCTGAGCCGGCTGCCATTTCTGCCTCTGCCCACTGCCCCCCCTGCCAGCAGCAGCCAGACAGCCCAGCCCTGTGGGGACAGAGCCCTGAGAGGCGGCAAGGGAGCATGGCAGCAGGCTCAGGGGCTGACATGGCAGGGCTGGGAAAGGGAGCATCCAGAGGGCCCTGGAACTCTCTGTTGCTCCGACACCTGGGGCAGGCTGTGCAGGGTGATGGGCTGGGGAGGCCTGAGCCCTGTGGGCAGGTGGGCCCCGTACCTGTCACAGGACGGGGCCACACGCAGGAGCATCATGACTGCGTCATTTGGCTGTGCTTCGGTGAGATCCAGCAGGGTCTTGTCCAGCCTGTGCTCAGCAGAATCGTTGGCCATGAGCCACTGGTGGATGTAGCTCACCATGGCAGGCACCTGGAGAAGGCACGGGGAGACTTGGAAAGCTGCCAGAGGGAGCAATGTTCCCAGCTTCCCCAGAGGAGTGCTTCCCTTCCCACCCCACTGCCATGTGGCCTGAAAGGCTCACAGCACGCAGCATGTGTGGATTGGGAGGCCAAGCAATTGCTGGGAGGATCAAAGCCTGGCCACAGGCTGCTTACTTGCTTTGGAGTGTAAAAGTCTTCCTCTACAAGCATACACAGCAGGGCAGCACTGGTCTTGCTTAGGAAGATGGGCGAGTATGGTCTGAGGCCTACGCCCGTGGCGATGGTCTCTTCCTCCTCAGTTCTCTTGAGGAAGTTGCAAACAAACTGTAGGAGAAGGGCAAGAAGCCGGGGATGTTGCATGGAGTGCTGCACACACGGTGCTGGCCTGAGCAGAAACAGCAGGCCCAGCCCAGGTGGGGGTGGCTGCAGGTACCTGCGCTGTTCTGCGGAAGCGGCCACGGCTGGACTCCTGCTCTTGTGTGCGCTCCAGGGCTGCATCTGGCAAAGAGCGAGCGCAGCCAGAGATGCGGGGCTGCGGGGGAGGCCGGACAACACGGCCCAGCCCTGCGCTGCCCAGGCAGAGAGAGCCCCGGGATGCGCCAGGGGAAGGAGCACGGCCGCTGCGGGGTGTCTGCCCGGCCTCTCTTCCGTCCTGTCCGTGGGCATGTCCCCAGGGGATAGCATGGCACGGCACGGCACGGCATGGGGTCCAAGCTGGCAGCAGGCACCAGTCCTGTGGCCCACCTCTGCCACTCACCCTCCTGCGGTGGCTGGTATGGCACCACCTCTTCAGTCTGCTGTGCCGGGGAAGCTCCAGGGCCTTCTTCCTCCTCCTCCACCCAGGCCAGCTCAGGCACTGTCGGCTGTCTCTGCTCCATGTCTCTGCCTGGATTTGTGGCTATTTGCAGGAGAGTTGCCTTGGAACAGCTCCAAGTCACCAAGTCCTGCAGTGGTGCCTGGAAGGCACCTTCAAGTTAGAAGCCTCAGGAAGGCTACAGGACGGCAAGTCCTACACTCGGTCTCAAGGGCCCCTGCCACAAGGACAGGGGACTCCTGACAAGGACTATGATATGGCCTCAAGGGCACCTGCAGAAGAGAAGCCTCAGGGAGACCACGAGTCAGCAAGTCCTGTGGTCTGGCCTCGAGCTCAGCTGCAGGAACACGGCTTCAGAAAAGCTCCGGGTGGGACGCGAACGAGCGCGCAGTGCAGGGGCTCCTCACGGCACCGCTCTGTCCCGTCCTGTCCCGTCGCGTGCTCTGAGCACTGTGGCGTGCTCTTGTCACCTCCAGCTCCTATGTCACCCCGTGTCACAAAGGGCCCTTGGACACCCGTTCCATGTCACAGTGACTGTGCGGCACCGTGTCACCAAGGGCCCTTGCAACACTGCCGCCTGCCCTGGGGCCACACCCAGCCCACCCAAAGTGGCCCAGTTTGGAAGGAATGGCTGGCCCCAGGAGTCTGAGCCAGACCGACAGGATCTTTAAGAATGGCTCAGAGCCATTCAAACGCTGCCATGCTCTGTGGGCTCAGGGCAGCAGAAGGAGCCCCCAGGGCTGCCGACGCAGCCGTTCTGGGAAGGGCACGGGGCCTTGCAGGGAAGCTGGCACGGCCTCCTTGGGAGACGTCCCGGCTGGTGGCTGTCCTAAATCTGCCGGTGTGACACGCACAAGGAACGTGTGGGCCTGGGCACGAGTGCTGCTCTGAGGCCTGGGGCCCGGGGAGCGCTGACATCAGCAGGTGTGGCAGAGTCCCCGGCCAAGCAGACCTGCCACCCCCCGAGCCCTGGCAGCGCTGGTGCCTGACTCCTGCCCCAGAGACCTGTGCCCCCGGGGGGCTTCTGTGCCAGAAGGAGCCAAAGGCCACGTGCCTTGGGGGCTGTGCCTCTTTCCTGCAGGGGCTGATGGCAGGAGCACCTGGAGCAACTGCTGGCACACTTGGTCTCTGTCAGATGAGGTTGCTCCTTCCTGAAATGAATTTTTCTCATGGAAGGCATTGGCAGTAGCACCAGAGCACCATCCATTGCTGAGTTTCCCAGGGCAATTAGATTGCAAAGTTAACAGTCTGAAATTTCCTTGTGCTTTTCTCACTCTCTTTCCCACATTCAGGAAAAAACGGAATCTGCCCAGCCTCTGCTATTCTCAGCTTCAGTTGCTGCATGTCTTGCTCTGGCAGCTCATGTCCAAACAAAACTCTGTCCCTGCTGAGCACAGCAATGAGCGGCCACAAAGTGGCAAGTTCCCCAGTGAACATCAAGGCAGAGACGTGGAAGTGCTGAGGATAAGGACAACTCTGGGAGGAGAAGCTCTTCTGTGTCTCTGATGATGGTGCCCACACCCTGAAGCAGCAGCCAAGAGAAGCGCTGGAAGCAGACGGGCGCAGTTTTGGGCAGTACAATATCAAAAGATATGAAACCATTAGCCAGAATGCAAAGGAAGACTGCAAGGATGGAGTGTGGCCTGGAGGGGAAGCCCTAGATGCAGCTGAAGCCACTTTGTTCAGTCGGGAGGAGAGTAAAGGGCGTCATTGTGGTCTTCAACATCCTCCTGAGAGGAATCAGAGGGGCTGCTGCAGCTGTCGTCACTGTTGGGACCAGTGATAGGACTGGAGAAAAGGGCAGGGAGCTGGGACAGGGCAAGTTTCATTTCCGTATCAGATCAAGGTTTTTCACCCAGAGCACAGTCAGGCACTGGGACGGGTTCCCCATTGACGCAGCCCAGCGGAGCCCGGGCTGGCTCTTGGGAAAACTGCGGCGCTGCGCCAGGAGTGGGGAACGGCCAAGGCTTGGGTCCTGCCCGCGGCTGACCCTGGTGAGCCACTGCTCAGTGGTTCAGGATCTACTGACTGCAGCACGGAGCAGGCCAAAGAGAAGGAAGAGGCTCCTCAATGGTGAGGTTCCACAGGCCAAGGCTTATTCC
The DNA here is from genome assembly GCF_035770615.1 of Melospiza melodia melodia. Taxonomy (NCBI): domain Eukaryota; kingdom Metazoa; phylum Chordata; class Aves; order Passeriformes; family Passerellidae; genus Melospiza; species Melospiza melodia. The sequence goes on from NC_086200.1 coordinate 25,227,403, forward strand.
AAGGGAAGGATTCAGCAGCAAAGAGCCGCCAGCACTTCTGTGCACGGGATTTTATCGGGGTACAACTCAGGGGGTGGATACAAACAATTGAGCAATAAGGAATCTGCAGGGGAGGAGCGAGGGGATTCCATCAGTTGCTTGGGACTAATTAGGACAGATGGGAGGAGAGAGTAGGTCACATGGGCCAGTGGGGCTTCCAGCAATAGAGGAATTCCAAAGGGGTGGTGCAGTCAGGGATTGGTCCAAGGCAAAAGTGACAGGGAAGGTTCAGGAATAAAGAGCTGGATTATCTTGAGAGGCGGGGAAGGAGCTGGAACAAAGAGTGGGGAATGGCATGAGAGACAGCTTTGAGGGAGGGCAGAACCATGGGGTAAACCAACTTGGGGAAAATACGGGGTACATGAAAACAAACCATTCTACAATAACTGAAAATAAACACAAACTGGAACACCCCAGGGAAATGGTCACAGCACCAAGCCCGTCTGAGTTTGAGAAGTGTTCGAAGAACATTGAGCAGTCACGCAAGCTTTTAGACACTACATCAAAAGTAGAAAGTGTACGATAGTCAAGAGAGGGAAAAAGCAAAAGAGCTCCCTGCAGCCATGGTGACAGCTCTGGATCAGCACCAGGGAGAGGACAGATGTAGGCGTGGTTGAAGCAGAGGCAGGGGCGAAAATAGCAGAGGCAGAGGAGGTTCAAAGCAGCCACAGACCACGCTGGGGCCAAATCAATGTGCATCTTGTAAGAAATCAGGACACTGGAAATAGGGCCAGTGCCCAGAGTTAGCAGACAAAGTACACAAAACTCTTGCAGCCACTCTAGATGACAAGAAATGACCGAGACTGGCAATTCTTTCCCTAGCAGGCCACTGTTTAAAATACAGCTAAAGAATGATGAAGAAGTTGAAATTTTAAGAAATAGTGGAGACACATTTTCACTCCTGAAGCAAGCACTGATACCCAAAAGTGAAACCTATCTTCAGGCAATAGGAGCAACTATAGGGCAGCCAGAAAATGCATTCTTCCTGAAACCACTTTGATGTAAAATCAAGAAGAAAATGGGAATACATCAGTTTCTTTATTTACCAAACTCACCCAAATCTGCCCTATGCAGGGATTTGCTTGAAAATTTAGAAGTAACAGTTCCGTTTAGCAAAAAGAACACTTCAGTGGAAGGTACCTGAAGACAAATGAGCGGTTTTAGCAGTAGGACTGACAATTGACACCAGACCAACAAACAAGAATAACTAGTTAGAGCAAGTATTGAATCAGGTATACCCAAGAGTATGGGATACTGATAGCCCAGGAAAATCAAAACGAGCAGACCCTATGAAAATTGAGCTACAGACAAGAGTTAGGGCAGTAGTCAGAAAGCAATACCCTTGAAGATTAGAAGCTAGGAAAGGAATAGAGCCAACAGTCAATTAAATCCCTGACATCAGGACTATTGGAAGAATGGCAGTCAAAATTTAATACTGCTAGATCAGCAATAAAGAAACCTAATGGAACTCAGAGACTAGTGCCAGATTTCCAGGCAATTAATGGTTTATACCTTACTAGCTTACTAGCTAAACTTGGAGATGATTTTATTTGGTGCGGGGAATGTCCATGGGCAGGTGCTGTCGAGAGCCGTTCCCTCTTGGTCTGAGAGACCAGCTCCCCCAGCCCACCTTGCTCCCAGGCCCGGAGGGTGTAACGTGCGCTCGACCGGCAGCCAAAGGAGGGCTCTTGACACCGTGTCTGATGCAACAGGGTTTATTGAAGGTAGGTCAGAGGGTGCAGGTTGGGTGAGGGTGAGAAGAGGGACAGGAAGAGTGCACAAGCACTGTAACATGACACATAAGGCACCTGCAAGCTGCTGGGGAAGCCTCAAGTCTGCTCAGTGAGTCACGTGTGCCCTCAGCATTGGGACAGCCACCTTTCCCTCAGCGAGCCTCACATCCCAGGGTCAGCAAATCAAGAGGCACCAGGCATGCTGTAGGTGACTCAGAGCAAGTGCAGTGGGTCATGGTGGCCAGGGGCCAGAAGCAGGCAGAAAGCCAACGGGGCTGGGGAAAAGGCTCTGCTCTGCTTACAGCGTGGGCTGAGGGCTGGGAGAGCTCCATTTCTCCCTTGAGATGTTGGAGACGGAGCCTTTCACCCTCCTGATAGGGCTGCCCCTGGCTGCAGCCAGCAAGAGGAGTACGACGACACAAGGCCGAGAGCAGCAAAGCAAAGAGCCAGCCGTGCACAGCACAGGGAGGGGGCCCCGTGCAAAGCCAGCGTGGCACCCTGAAGGTGCCCACTGCACTCTCATGTGACCCTGGCCTGGGAAGGACAGGAATGTCCGTGGTCCAGGAGGGCCTTTCTGTGGCCCCTGCGGGCTCAAAGCTGCTGCTCTTCTGGCTTCACAGAGCTCGGACTCCCCCACAACAAGAGGAACAAGACTTGGATATCAGGCAGTGGAGCTCAATGCCTAAGGCTGAGGGGTGGGAGGCTCCAGTCTGGAGCACAGGGAGGGCACCCTCCCAGCCCCAAAACAGCTGGCCTCACCGCCCTGAAAGGCCAGGACCAGGGTTCCACGCCTGATTCCAGGGCGTCCCTCCAACCGGCCACCGACCTGGAAGCGCCAGAGCAGCCGGCTCTCGGGATCAAGGCGGCTGCCAGGGGGCTGCTTATGGCCTCTGCCAGCCAATTGCTCAGGGCTTAGCAGTGCCTCAGACCCTCAGGGTCTCCCCCAGCCTGGCCAAGCTTGCCGGCAGCAGCGCCGCAGCCCCACAGCAGCTCCAGAGGAGCCCCATCCAGAGGCACCTTGGAGCCCTCAGCACTGCAGCCAGCAGCAGACGGGCAGGAGGACACGGATGGCCCTTCCTGTCCGGCACAGGGCTTGTGGCCATCTCCAGGCACCGCTCTGGCAGGGATCCCCGCAGCTCCGGCCCCTGCCCAGCCGCTCTGTGGGCAGCACAAAGGCTTCAGCAGAACCACCAAAGGCCAAAAGGCTTCTGGTCATTTTCCCTGCAACACTGCACGCCTGGGCACCTGGCTGAGTACAAGCAACCTTTTCCCTCTCTTCTCTTATGCCCTACAGACCTTGCACAGGAAAAGAAAGATCCTGGGACTCTGTGTATTGTAAGATATTTTATATTTACACAATCAAAAACAACGAAAATACAAACAGAAGAATCTGGAAGACGACCAAGAAAATTCCTGCTGGCTCAAATGTCCCAAGCAGACTGAGTGTTGCAGATCACCTCTCCGGGGAGCTGCAGCAGAACAGTAAGGCAGTGCAGCAAAGACGAGGCCGTTTCCTCCATGCACTGTGGAATCTATCTCGCAGCTTATGCCATGGGGAGTAGGGAGCTCTCTCAAGAGCCCGGAGAACTAAACAAAATTCTACTGCAGCATCTCTGATTGCAGGACTGCTGTCATATGCCATTTCTTCAAGGGCTGCAAGAGAGAGGAACAGAGGCAAGGTCAGATCCCGCATATGCAGGGAGCCGAGGAGAGCCCCCTGCCAGGGCCATCCCGGTCATCTCTTGCCATGGCCCGCAGGGAGCAGGGAGCAAGGGGATGAGCCCGAAGTTGCTGGCCACGAATGCCACACGTAGCCCTGATATCTCTGTGTGCTCTGCCCACGGGTGCAGGTCCCTCCGCAGCCGGGGCAGGGCTTGCAGCTGCCCCCTCCAGCCCCCGCGGTCAGCCCGCGGCCCTCACTCACTCACCAGTGCAGATCAGCTGCAGCTCTTGCTGCTGCCCCCTCAGGTGCTGCCCGGCCATGCCTGTGAACACAGAGCCTGTCACGGCCCCAGTGGCACAGCTCCCTGCCAGCGGCGCTGCCGGCGCTGTGGCCACACGGGCTGCTGGCCAGGCAGAGCTCAGCCCGGGCCCTTGCCGCACGCTGCCGCCCCAGGGCGCGGCTGCCAGAGGGCGGCAGCAACGCCCAGGCCAGGCGGGGCTCCACGGCGCCGGGCCGGGCTGGCGCTGCCGGGGGCAGCAGGCGGGGCCGGGGCCGAGCTGCTGCGGGCCGGGAAGGAGCCCGGGCTCGGGACTCACCCATGAACCTGACGGCCGCCTCTCGCAGGGACTCCTGTGGGCTCTGCAGGTAGCGCAGTGCCCGGCGCAGGTGCTCGGCCGCTCGGCTCCTGTCCTCTGCCAGCTGCAGAGAGCGGCAGGAGGGAAGGGTTGGCGCGGGCTCAGCTCCTGGGCCGGGCGCTGCCTGCGCCCATCGCCGGCCTCGCCTGCCCTCAGGGCCCTGAGGCGCGGCCAACAGTCGCTGGCCAAGGGCTCCCGAGGGCAGGGGGCAGGGGGCAGGGGGCAGAGGGCCGGCTGCTGCCCGGGGAGCCGTGGTGTCACCTCGCAGCCCCGCCGGGCCGGGGCTCCATGGGCACCCGACTCAGGCCCACGGGAGCCTGGAGCAGAGCCCGTGCGGCCTCTGGCCGCAGCAGCGGGCACAGCTGTTAGCCCCGCACACTGAGCACCGCCCTCAGGGACCTTCGCCATGCTGAGGCTGGGGGGGTCTCTGCTGTTCTTACCAGGCACTCCCCAAAGCTCTGATCCACATGTAGCATTTGTTCTATATCCCTCCTCTTCAGGAATCTGGCTGAGGAATGCAGCGTTTCCCGGGAGGCCTGGAGAGGGACAGAGATGCACAGATGGCCCCACAGTCCAGGGCACAGGAGCATCCCAGTGGCACAGGCTGGAGAAGGCTGAAGCCCACAAGGTGCCAGGTCAGGAGGCAGCCCAAGCCCCTGCCAGGGGGACAGCAGCTGGCCACAAGTGCTCACCTCAGCAACAATCTGATTCTCATTGTGGCAGTGGAAGTAGAGAGGGAGCAGGCTCTGGCGCACGTGGGACTTGAGGGCCTTTCTTCCCTCTTCTGTTAATAAGTCCAGCATCTCTTGAAAGAGAGCCATGGAGCTCAGCTGCACCTGGATATCATCCTGGATGAAAGGAAAGGGCATAAGACCTGAGCATCAGCTGCTTCAGGCCCCCCAGGGCACAGGCGTGCATCTGCACAGGGCACCAAGGGTCCGGGCAGCAGCCAGTGGCTGTGGCTGTGGGCACAGAGCCTTACGCTGTCAAAGAGTGGCAGGAGCGCCTCAGCCAGCTGCAGGGCGATGGGGGTGGCTATTGGAGCACCATTATCCAGGAGCAAATATCTGAGTAGAAGAATGCTCATCCTGATCATGTCGCTGTCATTTTCCTCCAGGAGCTCCACAAGACTTTCAGTCAGGCTCCGCAGTTTTTCGGCCTGTGCGGAACACGACTTTGTGAAAGGCCGCCCTGCTGCCGCAGGGCGCAGAGGCCAAAGGCCTGTCCCGAAGCACTGGGGCAGCTGAAGCGGGAAGCAGGAGAGATGGGAGCAGCTGCCCCAGCGGCCGAAGCCCAGGCAAGGCCAAGCGACTGCGTTGCCCAGCCCCACGCTGCCTGCACGGCTTCAGCCACTGCCCCCTTCTCACCATCAAGGGATTCTTGCCCAGCACTACGAGGCCTCGGAGTGCCAAGTAACGCCTGGCCATGTGCTCGCTCTGCAGGTTCTGTGCCAGGATCTCCAGAACACTGTCACTGCATTCCCTCAAGTCCAGGCACTCAAGGACCTGAAAGGCACATGGCAGTGACAGGGGAGCCGGCCGGCAGGAGCCCAGAAGCGCACAGGGCCGGGCCCAGGCAGCAGCACAGGGCACGGGCACTGTCCTGGCAGCTGTGGCTGCGAGAGGCCCGAGGGCCGGGAGGCCGCTGAGCCAGGCAGCGCTGGCCTTGTGGCTCACCTCCACAAGGAATGCCAGGGCAGGGAAATCCCAGTATGGCATCTCTTTGCCGAGCAGGGCGAGCAGGTAGAATGCAACGGCGGAACAAAAGTGGATGGCTAAGCGGCGAATTTCTCTGAAGAGGGGAAAAAGGAAACAAGACCCTGATGCAGTGGGGCAAACCTCTCCCAGGCGTGACTCACCCAGATCTCATCTTTCCCCAGCACCCTTGCAGCAAGGGGACGTGGGCCATTTGGGAGTTGGTTGCTCATGGCCACCCTCCTCTGCCAGCCTTTTCCAGTCTGCTTGGCCGTCCCTCAGTGACAAGGCCCTCTGACCCATGGCCACCACGGACACTTTGTGGGGCACCTGGGCACAGAGCAGCAATGTCAGAGGCAGTGGGGAGAAGGGGCTCTCACCTGGCAAGCAGAGCCACGGCAAAGTGGTGAGTGTCAAGAGAGAGCAGCGTGTCCCAGGCACACCTGCGCTCCATTGCCACCACCACATCCTCGCAGCGGAGAAGGCAGAGCAGGGACTTCAGGGTGCGCACAGCAAACCTGTGTGCAGAGCAAAGCCCAGGTCACACTGGCAGCACTGGCTCCTTGGCAGGCCACGTGGCAGGGACAGGAGGAGTGGGATGGAGCACCTGTTGGGGCTGGTGGCAAGGCCGTGCTCTTCCTGGCATCCCTTCCAGAAGGTGTCGACCTCCTCTGGCATATCCAGAGTGCTGAAGAACACTTGGAATAGCAGATGCACAAATAGGCGGGGGAAATACACCTTCAAGATCCGTGGGAGACAGGGCACCTGGAGGATCTTCCACATCACCACAGTTGCCTGCAAAGGACAAAGCCCCCCGTGACAGCGCTCAGTGCTGAGGTGTGTGTGTGTGGCAGGGCCCGAGCGTGGCAGGGAGAGGCCAGGAGAGACCGTGGCAGGGGGAGCACGGGGCCTGGTGGGCCTGAAGCTGCCCCTGGGCCAGGTTTCAGGCCAGCGCCTGAGGCAGGGAGATGCAGTGGGGGAAGGAGGATGGAGAGCTGCTGGAGAGGCAGCCTTGGGGCCTGCAAAGGCCAGTTGCAGAAACTCACAGCCAGGGCAAAGACACCCGTTTCGTCCCCATTGGAGGTGCAGGTGCTGTACTCTGGCCAGCTGCCCAGCACATCCAGGAGGATCAGCTGCGCCAGCTCCGCAGTCCTGGCTGAGCCCATGATGGTCTTCCACATGGCCATGGCAGCTCTGTGGGGTTAGAGCTGTGTCTCAGGGGGGTCTCAGACACAGCAGCGGGGGCAGCTGAGCCGGCTGCCATTTCTGCCCCTGCCCACTGCCCCCCCTGCCAGCAGCAGCCAGACAGCCCAGCCCTGTGGGGACAGAGCCCTGAGAGGCGGCAAGGGAGCATGGCAGCAGGCTCAGGGGCTGACATGGCAGGGCTGGGAAAGGGAGCATCCAGAGGGCCCTGGAACTCTCTGTTGCTCCGACACCTGGGGCAGGCTGTGCAGGGTGATGGGCTGGGGAGGCCTGAGCCCTGTGGGCAGGTGGGCCCCATACCTGTCACAGGACGGGGCCACACGCAGGAGCGTCATGACTGCGTCATTTGGCTGTGCTTCGGCGAGATCCAGCAGGGTCTTGTCCAGCCTGTGCTCAGCAGAATCGTTGGCCATGAGCCACTGGTGGATGTAGCTCACCATGGCAGGCACCTGGAGAAGGCACGGGGAGACTTGGAAAGCTGCCAGAGGGAGCAATGTTCCCAGCTTCCCCAGAGGAGTACTTCCCTTCCCACCCCACTGCCATGTGGCCTGAAAGGCTCACAGCACGCAGCATGTGTGGATTGGGAGGCCAAGCAATTGCTGGGAGGATCAAAGCCTGGCCACAGGCTGCTTACTTGCTTTGGAGTGTAAAAGTCTTCCTCTACAAGCATACACAGCAGGGCAGCACTGGTCTTGCTTAGGAAGATGGGCGAGTATGATCTGAGGCCTACGCCCGTGGCGATGGTCTCTTCCTCCTCAATTCTCTTGAGGAAGTTGCAAACAAACTGTAGGAGAAGGGCAAGAAGCCGGGGATGTTGCATGGAGTGCTGCACACACGGTGCTGGCCTGAGCAGAAACAGCAGGCCCAGCCCAGGTGGGGGTGGCTGCAGGTACCTGCGCTGTTCTGCGGAAGCGGCCACGGCTGGACTCCTGCTCTTGTGTGCGCTCCAGGGCTGCATCTGGCAAAGAGCGAGCGCAGCCAGAGATGAGGGGCTGCGGGGGAGGCCGGACAACACGGCCCAGCCCTGCGCTGCCCAGGCAGAGAGAGCCCCGGGATGCGCCAGGGGAAGGAGCACGGCCGCTGCGGGGTGTCTGCCCGGCCTCTCTTCCGTCCTGTCCGTGGGCATGTCCCCAGGGGATAGCATGGCACGGCACGGCACGGCATGGGGTCCAAGCTGGCAGCAGGCACCAGTCCTGTGGCCCACCTCTGCCACTCACCCTCCTGCGGTGGCTGGAATGGCACCACCTCTACAGTCTGCTGTGCCGGGGAAGCTCCAGGGCCTTCTTCCTCCTCCTCCACCCAGGCCAGCTCAGGCACTGCCGGCTGTCTCTGCTCCATGTCTCTGCCTGGATTTGTGGCTATTTGCAGGAGAGTTGCCTTGGAACAGCTCCAAGTCACCAAGTCCTGCAGTGGTGCCTGGAAGGCACCTTCAAGTTAGAAGCCTCAGGAAGGCTACAGGACAGCAAGTCCTGTACTCGGTCTCAAGGGCCCCTGCCACAAGGACAGGGGACTCCTGACAAGGACTATGATATGGCCTCAAGGGCACCTGCAGAAGAGAAGCCTCAGGGAGACCACGAGTCAGCAAGTCCTGTGGTCTGGCCTCGAGCTCAGCTGCAGGAACACGGCTTCAGAAAAGCTCCGGGTGGGACGCGAACGAGCGCGCAGTGCGGGGGCTCCTCACGGCACCGCTCTGTCCCGTCCTGTCCCGTCGCGTGCTCTGAGCACTGTGGCGTGCTCTTGTCACCTCCAGCTCCTATGTCACCCCGTGTCACAAAGGGCCCTTGGACACCCGTTCCATGTCACAGTGACTGTGCGGCACCGTGTCACCAAGGGCCCTTGCAACACTGCCGCCTGCCCTGGGGCCACACCCAGCCCACCCAAAGTGGCCCAGTTTGGAAGGAATGGCTGGCCCCAGGAGTCTGAGCCAGACCGACAGGATCTTTAAGAATGGCTCAGAGCCATTCAAACGCTGCCATGCTCTGTGGACTCAGGGCAGCAGAAGGAGCCCCCAGGGCTGCCGACGCAGCTGTTCTGGGAAGGGCACGGGGCCTTGCAGGGAAGCTGGCACGGCCTCCTTGGGAGACGTCCCGGCTGGTGGCTGTCCTAAATCTGCCGGTGTGACACGGACAAGGAACGTGTGGGCCTGGGCACGAGTGCTGCTCTGAGGCCTGGGGCCCGGGGAGCGCTGACATCAGCAGGTGTGGCAGAGTCCCCGGCCAAGCAGACCTGCCACCCCCCGAGCCCTGGCAGCGCTGGTGCCTGACTCCTGCCCCAGAGACCTGTGCCCCCGGGGGGCTTCTGTGCCAGAAGGAGCCAAAGGCCACGTGCCTTGGGGGCTGTGCCTCTTTCCTGCAGGGGCTGATGGCAGGAGCACCTGGAGCAACTGCTGGCACACTTGGTCTCTGTCAGATGAGGTTGCTCCTTCCTGAAATGAATTTTTCTCATGGAAGGCATTGGCAGTAGCACCAGAGCACCATCCATTGCTGAGTTTCCCAGGGCAATTAGATTGCAAAGTTAACAGTCTGAAATTTCCTTGTGCTTTTCTCACTCTCTTTCCCACATTCAGGAAAAAACGGAATCTGCCCAGCCTCTGCTATTCTCAGCTTCAGTTGCTGCATGTCTTGCTCTGGCAGCTCATGTCCAAACAAAACTCTGTCCCTGCTGAGCACAGCAATGAGCGGCCACAAAGTGGCAAGTTCCCCAGTGAACATCAAGGCAGAGACGTGGAAGTGCTGAGGATAAGGACAACTCTGGGAGGAGAAGCTCTTCTGTGTCTCTGATGATGGTGCCCACACCCTGAAGCAGCAGCCAAGAGAAGCGCTGGAAGCAGACGGGCGCAGTTTTGGGCAGTACAATATCAAAAGATATGAAACCATTAGCCAGAATGCAAAGGAAGACTGCAAGGATGGAGTGTGGCCTGGAGGGGAAGCCCTAGATGCAGCTGAAGCCACTTTGTTCAGTCGGGAGGAGAGTAAAGGGCGTCATTGTGGTCTTCAACATCCTCCTGAGAGGAATCAGAGGGGCTGCTGCAGCTGTCGTCACTGTTGGGACCAGTGATAGGACTGGAGAAAAGGGCAGGGAGCTGGGACAGGGCAAGTTTCATTTCCGTATCAGATCAAGGTTTTTCACCCAGAGCACAGTCAGGCACTGGGACGGGTTCCCCATTGACGCAGCCCAGCGGAGCCCGGGCTGGCTCTTGGGAAAACTGCGGCGCTGCGCCAGGAGTGGGGAACGGCCAAGGCTTGGGTCCTGCCCGCGGCTGACCCTGGTGAGCCACTGCTCAGTGGTTCAGGATCTACTGACTGCAGCACGGAGCAGGCCAAAGAGAAGGAGGAGGCTCCTCAATGGTGAGGTTCCACAGGCCAAGGCTTATTCCAAGGGAATGATTCAGCAGCAAAGAGCCGCCAGCACTTCTGTGCACGGGATTTTATCGGGGTACAACTCAGGGGGTGGATACAAACGATTGAGCAATAAGGAATCTGCAGGGGAGGAGCGAGGGGATTCCATCAGTTGCTTGGGACTAATTAGGACAGATGGGAGGAGAGAGTAGGTCACATGGGCCAGTGGGGCTTCCAGCAATAGAGGAATTCCAAAGGGGTGGTGCAGTCAGGGATTGGTCCAAGGCAAAAGTGACAGGGAAGGTTCAGGAATAAAGAGCTGGATTATCTTGCGAGGCGGGGAAGGAGCTGGAACAAAGAGTGGGGAATGGCATGAGAGACAGCTTTGAGGGAGGACAGAACCATGGGGTAAACCAACTTGGGGAAAATACGGGGTACATGAAAACAAGCCACTCTACGATAACTGAAAATAAACACAAACTGGAACACCCCAGGGAAATGGTCACAGCACCAAGCCCGTCTGAGTTTGAGAAGTGTTCGAAGAACATTGAGCAGTCACACAAGCTTTTAGACACTACATCAAAAGTAGAAAGTGTACGATAGTCAAGAGAGGGAAAAAGCAAAAGAGCTCCCTGCAGCCATGGTGGCAGCTCTGGATCAGCACCAGGGAGAGGACAGATGTAGGCGTGGTTGAAGCAGAGGCAGGGGCGAAAATAGCAGAGGCAGAGGAGGTTCAAAGCAGCCACAGACCACGCTGGGGCCAAATCAATGTGCATCTTGTAAGAAATCAGGACACTGGAAATAGGGCCAGAGCCCAGAGTTAGCAGACAAAGTACACAAAACTCTTGCAGCCACTCTAGATGATAAGAAATGACTGAGACTGGCAATTCTTACTCTAGCAGGCCACTGTTTAAAATACAGCTAATGAATGATGAAGAAGTTGAAATTTTAAGAAATAGTGGAGACACATTTTCACTCCTGAATCAAGCACTGATACCCAAAAGTGAAACCTATCTTCAGGCAATAGGAGCAACTATAGGGCAGCCAGAAAATGCATTCTTCCTGAAACCACTTTGATGTAAAATCAAGAAGAAAATGGGAATACATCAGTTTCTTTATTTACCAAACTCACCCAAATCTGCCCTATGCAGGGATTTGCTTGAAAATTTAGAAGTAACAGTTCCGTTTAGCAAAAAGAACACTTCAGTGGAAGGTACCTGAAGACAAATGAGCGATTTTAGCAGTAGGACTGACAATTGACACCAGACCAACAAACAAGAATAACTAGTTAGAGCAAGTATTGAATCAGGTATACCCATGAGTATGGGATACTGATAGCCCAGGAAAATCAAAACGAGCAGACCCTATGAAAATTGAGCTACAGACAAGAGTTAGGGCAGTAGTCAGAAAGCAATACCCTTGAAGATTAGAAGCTAGGAAAGGAATAGAGCCAACAGTCAATTAAATCCCTGACATCAGGACTATTGGAAGAATGGCAGTCAAAATTTAATACTGCTAGATCAGCAATAAAGAAACCTAATGGAACTCAGAGACTAGTGCCAGATTTCCAGGCAATTAATGGTTTATACCTTACTAGCTTACTAGCTAAACTTGGAGATGATTTTATTTGGTGCGGGGAATGTCCATGGGCAGGTGCTGTCGAGAGCCGTTCCCTCTTGGTCTGAGAGACCAGCTCCCCCAGCCCACCTTGCTCCCAGGCCCGGAGATTGTAACGTGCGCTCGACCGGCAGCCAAAGGAGGGCTCTTGACACCGTGTCTGATGCAACAGGGTTTATTGAAGGTAGGTCAGAGGGTGCAGGTTGGGTGAGGGTGAGAAGAGGGACAGGAAGAGTGCACAAGCACTGTAACATGACACATAAGGCACCTGCAAGCTGCTGGGGAAGCCTCAAGTCTGCTCAGTGAGTCACGTGTGCCCTCAGCATTGGGACAGCCACCTTTCCCTCAGCGAGCCTCACATCCCAGGGTCAGCAAATCAAGAGGCACCAGGCATGCTGTAGGTGACTCAGAGCAAGTGCAGTGGGTCATGGTGGCCAGGGGCCAGAAGCAGGCAGAAAGCCAACGGGGCTGGGGAAAAGGCTCTGCTCTGCTTACAGCGTGAGCTGAGGGCTGGGAGAGCTCCATTTCTCCCTTGAGATGTTGGAGACGGGGCCTTTCACCCTCCTGATAGGGCTGCCCCTGGCTGCAGCCAGCAAGAGGAGTACGACGACACAAGGCCGAGAGCAGCAAAGCAAAGAGCCAGCCGTGCACAGCACAGGGAGGGGGCCCCGTGCAAAGCCAGCGTGGCACCCTGAAGGTGCCCACTGCACTCTCATGTGACCCTGGCCTGGGAAGGACAGGAATGTCCGTGGTCCAGGAGGGCCTTTCTGAGGCCCCTGCGGGCTCAAAGCTGCTGCTCTTCTGGTTCCACAGAGCTCGGCCTCCCCCACAGCAAGAGGAACAAGACTTGGGTATCAGGCAGTGGAGCTCAATGCCTAAGGCTGAGGGGTGGGAGGCTCCAGTCTGGAGCACAGGGAGGGCACACCCCCAGCCCCACAACAGCTGGCCTCACCGCCCTGAAAGGCCAGGACCAGGGTTCCACGCCTGATTCCAGGGCGTCCCTCCAACCGGCCACCGACCTGGAAGCGCCAGAGCAGCCGGCTCTCGGGATCAAGGCGGCTGCCAGGGGGCTGCTTATGGCCTCTGCCAGCCAATTGCTCAGGGCTTAGCAGTGCCTCAGCCCCTCAGGGTCTCCCCCAGCCTGGCCGAGCTTGCCGGCAGCAGCGCCGCAGCCCCACAGCAGCTCCAGAGGAGCCCCATCCAGAGGCACCTTGGAGCCCTCAGCACTGCAGCCAGCAGCAGACGGGCAGGAGGACTGGCCCTTCCTGTCCGGCACAGGGCTTGTGGCCATCTCCAGGCACCGCTCTGGCAGGGATCCCCGCAGCTCCGGCCCCTGCCCAGCCGCTCTGTGGGCAGCACAAAGGCTTCAGCAGAACCACCAAAGGCCAAAAGGCTTCTGGTCATTTTCCCTGCAACACTGCACGCCTGGGCACCTGGCTGAGTACAAGCAACCTTTTCCCTCTCTTCTCTTATGCCCTACAGACCTTGCGCAGGAAAAGAAAGATCCTGGGACTCTGTGTATTGTAAGATATTTTATATTTACACAATCAAAAACAACGAAAAAACAAACAGAAGAATCTGGAAGACAACCAAGAAAATTCCTGCTGGCTCAAATGTCCCAAGCAGACTGAGTGTTGCAGATCACCTCTCCGGGGAGCTGCAGCAGAAGAGTAAGGCAGTGCAGCAAAGACGAGGCCGTTTCCTCCATGCACTGTGGAATCTATCTCGCAGCTTATGCCATGGGGAGTAGGGAGCTCTCTCAAGAGCCCGGAGAACTAAACAAAATTCTACTGCAGCATCTCTGATTGCAGGACTGCTGTCATATGCCATTTCTTCAAGGGCTGCAAGAGAGAGGAACAGAGGCAAGGTCAGATCCCGCATATGCAGGGAGCCGAGGAGAGCCCCCTGCCAGGGCCATCCCGGTCGTCTCTTGCCATGGCCCGCAGGGAGCAGGGAGCAAGGGGATGAGCCCGAAGTTGCTGGCCACGAATGCCACACGTAGCCCTGATATCTCTGTGTGCTCTGCCCACGGGTGCAGGTCCCTCCGCAGCCGGGGCAGGGCTTGCAGCTGCCCCCTCCAGCCCCCGCGGTCAGCCCGCGGCCCTCACTCACTCACCAGTGCAGATCAGCTGGAGCTCTTGCTGCTGCCCCCTCAGGTGCTGCCCGGCCATGCCTGTGAACACAGAGCCTGTCACGGCCCCAGCGGCACAGCTCCCTGCCAGCGGCGCTGCCGGCGCTGTGGCCACACGGGCTGCTGGCCAGGCAGAGCTCAGCCCGGGCCCTTGCCGCACGCTGCCGCCCCAGGGCGCGGCTGCCAGAGGGCGGCAGCAACGCCCAGGCCAGGCGGGGCTCCAAGGCGCCGGGCCGGGCTGGCGCTGCCGGGGGCAGCAGGCGGGGCCGGGGCCGAGCTGCTGCGGGCCGGGGAGGAGCCCGGGCTCGGGACTCACCCATGAACCTGACGGCCGCCTCTCGCAGGGACTCCTGTGGGCTCTGCAGGTAGCGCAGTGCCCGGCGCAGGTGCTCGGCCGCTCGGCTCCTGTCCTCTGCCAGCTGGAGAGGGCGGCAGGAGGGAAGGGTTGGCGCGGGCTCAGCTCCTGGGCCGGGCGCTGCCTGCGCCCATCGCCGGCCTCGCCTGCCCTCAGGGCCCTGAGGCGCGGCCAGCAGTCGCTGGCCAAGGGCTCCCGAGGGCAGGGGGCAGGGGGCAGGGGGCAGAGGGCCAGCTGCTGCCCGGGGAGCCGTGGTGTCACCCCGCAGCCCCGCCGGGCCGGGGCTCCATGGGCACCCGACTCAGGCCCACGGGAGCCTGGAGCAGAGCCCGCGCGGCCTCTGGCTGCAGCAGCGGGCACAGCTGTTAGCCCCGCACACTGAGCACCGCCCTCAGGGACCTTCGCCATGCTGAGGCTGGGGGGGGTCTCTGCTGTTCTTACCAGGCACTCCCCAAGCTCTGATCCACGTGTAGCATTTGTTCTATATCCCTCCTCTTCAGGAATCTGGCTGAGGAATGCAGCGTTTCCCGGGAGGCCTGGAGAGGCACAGAGATGCACAGATGGCCCCACAGTCCAGGGCACAGGAGCATCCCAGTGGCACAGGCTGGAGAAGGCTGCAGCCCACAAGGTGCCAGGGCAGGAGGCAGCCCAAGCCCCTGCCAGGGGGACAGCAGCTGGCCACAAGTGCTCACCTCAGCAACAATCTGATTCTCATTGTGGCAGTGGAAGTAGAGAGGGAGCAGGCTCTGGCGCACGTGGGACTTGAGGGCCTTTCTTCCCTCTTCTGTTAATAAGTCCAGCATCTCTTGAAAGAGAGCCATGGAGCTCAGCTGCACCTGGATATCATCCTGGATGAAAGGAAAGGGCATAAGACCTGAGCATCAGCTGCTTCAGGCCCCCCAGGGCACAGGTGTGCATCTGCACAGGGCACCAAGGGTCCGGGCAGCAGCCAGTGGCTGTGGCTGTGGGCACAGAGCCTTACGCTGTCAAAGAGTGGCAGGAGCGCCTCAGCCAGCTGCAGGGCGATGGGGGTGGCTATTGGAGCACCATTATCCAGGAGCAAATATCTGAGTAGAAGAATGCTCATCCTGATCATGTCGCTGTCATTTTCCTCCAGGAGCTCCACAAGACTTTCAGTCAGGCTCCGCAGTTTTTCGGCCTGTGCGGAACACGACTTTATGAAAGGCCGCCCTGCTGCCGCAGGGCGCAGAGGCCAAAGGCCTGTCCCGAAGCACTGGGGCAGCTGAAGCGGGAAGCAGGAGAGATGGGAGCAGCTGCCCCAGCGGCCGAAGCCCAGGCAAGGCCAAGCGACTGCGTTGCCCAGCCCCACGCTGCCTGCACGGCTTCAGCCACTGCCCCCTTCTCACCATCAAGGGATTCTTGCCCAGCACTACGAGGCCTCGGAGTGCCAAGTAACGCCTGGCCATGTGCTCGCTCTGCAGGTTCTGTGCCAGGATCTCCAGAACACTGTCACTGCATTCCCTCAAGTCCAGGCACTCGAGGACCTGAAAGGCACAGGGCAGTGACAGGGGAGCCGGCCGGCAGGAGCCCAGAAGCGCACAGGGCCGGGCCCAGGCAGCAGCACAGGGCACGGGCACTGTCCTGGCAGCTGTGGCTGCAAGAGGCCCGAGGGCCGGGAGGCCGCTGAGCCAGGCAGCGCTGGCCTTGTGGCTCACCTCCACAAGGAATGCCAGGGCAGGGAAATCCCAGTATGGCATCTCTTTGCCGAGCAGGGCGAGCAGGTAGAATGCAACGGCGGAACAAAAGTGGATGGCTAAGCGGCGAATTTCTCTGAAGAGGGGAAAAAGGAAACAAGACCCTGATGCAGTGGGGCAAACCTCTCCCAGGCGTGACTCACCCAGTTCTCATCTTTCCCCAGCACCCTTGCAGCAAGGGGACGTGGGCCATTTGGGAGTTGGTTGCTCATGGGCACCCTCCTCTGCCAGCCTTTTCCAGTCTGCTTGGCCGTCCCTCAGTGACAAGGCCCTCTGACCCATGGCCACCACGGACACTTTGTGGGGCACCTGGGCACAGAGCAGCAATGTCAGAGGCAGTGGGGAGAAGGGGCTCTCACCTGGCAAGCAGAGCCACGGCAAAGTGGTGAGTGTCAAGAGAGAGCAGCGTGTCCCAGGCACACCTGCGCTCCATTGCCACCACCACATCCTCGCAGCGGAGAAGGCAGAGCAGGGACTTCAGGGTGCGCACAGCAAACCTGTGTGCAGAGCAAAGCCCAGGTCACACTGGCAGCACTGGCTCCTTGGCAGGCCACGTGGCAGGGACAGGAGGAGTGGGATGGAGCACCTGTTGGGGCTGGTGGCAAGGCCGTGCTCTTCCTGGCATCCCTTCCAGAAGGTGTCGACCTCCTCTGGCATATCCAGAGTGCTGAAGAACACTTGGAATAGCAGATGCACAAATAGGCGGGGGAAATACACCTTCAAGATCCGTGGGAGACAGGGCACCTGGAGGATCTTCCACATCACCACAGTTGCCTGCAAAGGACAAAGCCCCCCGAGACAGCGCTCAGTGCTGAGGTGTGTGTGTGGCAGGGCCCGAGCGTGGCAGGGAGAGGCCAGGAGAGACCGTGGCAGGGGGAGCACGGGGCCTGGTGGGCCTGAAGCTGCCCCTGGGCCAGGTTTCAGGCCAGCGCCTGAGGCAGGGAGATGCAGTGGGGGAAGGAGGATGGAGAGCTGCTGGAGAGGCAGCCTTGGGGCCTGCAAAGGCCAGTTGCAGAAACTCACAGCCAGGGCAAAGACACCCGTTTCGTCCCCATTGGAGGTGCAGGTGCTGTACTCTGGCCAGCTGCCCAGCACATCCAGGAGGATCAGCTGCGCCAGCTCCGCAGTCCTGGCTGAGCCCATGATGGTCTTCCACATGGCCATGGCAGCTCTGTGGGGTTAGAGCTGTGTCTCAGGGGGGTCTCAGACACAGCAGCGGGGGCAGCTGAGCCGGCTGCCATTTCTGCCTCTGCCCACTGCCCCCCCTGCCAGCAGCAGCCAGACAGCCCAGCCCTGTGGGGACAGAGCCCTGAGAGGCGGCAAGGGAGCATGGCAGCAGGCTCAGGGGCTGACATGGCAGGGCTGGGAAAGGGAGCATCCAGAGGGCCCTGGAACTCTCTGTTGCTCCGACACCTGGGGCAGGCTGTGCAGGGTGATGGGCTGGGGAGGCCTGAGCCCTGTGGGCAGGTGGGCCCCATACCTGTCACAGGACGGGGCCACACGCAGGAGCGTCATGACTGCGTCATTTGGCTGTGCTTCGGTGAGATCCAGCAGGGTCTTGTCCAGCCTGTGCTCAGCAGAATCGTTGGCCATGAGCCACTGGTGGATGTAGCTCACCATGGCAGGCACCTGGAGAAGGCACGGGGAGACTTGGAAAGCTGCCAGAGGGAGCAATGTTCCCAGCTTCCCCAGAGGAGTGCTTCCCTTCCCACCCCACTGCCATGTGGCCTGAAAGGCTCACAGCATGCAGCATGTGTGGATTGGGAGGCCAAGCAATTGCTGGGAGGATCAAAGCCTGGCCACAGGCTGCTTACTTGCTTTGGAGTGTAAAAGTCTTCCTCTACAAGCATACACAGCAGGGCAGCACTGGTCTTGCTTAGGAAGATGGGCGAGTATGGTCTGAGGCCTACGCCCGTGGCGATGGTCTCTTCCTCCTCAATTCTCTTGAGGAAGTTGCAAACAAACTGTAGGAGAAGGGCAAGAAGCCGGGGATGTTGCATGGAGTGCTGCACACACGGTGCTGGCCTGAGCAGAAACAGCAGGCCCAGCCCAGGTGGGGGTGGCTGCAGGTACCTGCGCTGTTCTGCGGAAGCGGCCACGGCTGGACTCCTGCTCTTGTGTGCGCTCCAGGGCTGCATCTGGCAAAGAGCGAGCGCAGCCAGAGATGAGGGGCTGCGGGGGAGGCCGGACAACACGGCCCAGCCCTGCGCTGCCCAGGCAGAGAAAGCCCCAGGATGCCCCAGGGGATGGAGCACGGCCGCTGCGGGGTGTCTGCACGGCCTCTCTTCCGTCCTGTCCGTGGGCATGTCCCCAGGGGATAGCATGGCACGGCACGGCACGGCATGGGGTCCAGGCTGGCAGCAGGCACCAGTCCTGTGGCCCAGCTCTGCCACTCACCCTCCTGCGGTGGCTGGAATGGCACCACCTCTTCAGTCTGCTGTGCCGGGGAAGCTCCAGGGCCTTCTTCCTCCTCCTCCACCCAGGCCAGCTCAGGCACTGCCGGCTGTCTCTGCTCCATGTCTCTGCCTGGATTTGTGGCTATTTGCAGGAGAGTTGCCTTGGAACAGCTCCAAGTCACCAAGTCCTGCAGTGGTGCCTGGAAGGCACCTTCAAGTTAGAAGCCTCAGGAAGGCTACAGGACAGCAAGTCCTGCACTCGGTCTCAAGGGCCCCTGCCACAAGGACAGGGGACTCCTGACAAGGACTATGATATGGCCTCAAGGGCACCTGCAGAAGAGAAGCCTCAGGGAGTCAGCAAGTCCTGTGGTCTGGCCTCGAGCTCAGCTGCAGGAACACGGCTTCAGAAAAGCTCCGGGTGGGACGCGAACGAGCGCGCAGTGCGCGGGCTCCTCACGGCACTGCTCTGTCCCGTCCTGTCCTGTGGCGTGCTCTTGTCACCTCCAGCTCCTATGTCACCCCGTGTCACAGAGGGCCCTTGGTCACCCGTTCCATGTCACAGTGACTGTGCGGCACCGTGTCACCAAGGGCCCTTGCAACACTGCCACCTGCCCTGGGGCCACACCCCGCCCACCCAAAGTGGCCCAGTTTGGAAGGAATGGCTGGCCCCAGGAGTCTGAGCCAGACCGACAGGATCTTTAAGAATGGCTCAGAGCCATTCAAACGCTGCCATGCTCTGTGGGCTCAGGGCAGCAGAAGGAGCCCCCAGGGCTGCCGACGCAGCCGTTCTGGGAAGGGCACGGGGCCTTGCAGGGAAGCTGGCACGGCCTCCTTGGGAGACGTCCCGGCTGGTGGCTGTCCTAAATCTGCCGGTGTGACACGCACAAGGAACGTGTGGGCCTGGGCACGAGTGCTGCTCTGAGGCCTGGGGCCCGGGGAGCGCTGACATCAGCAGGTGTGGCAGAGTCCCCGGCCAAGCAGACCTGCCACCCCCCGAGCCCTGGCAGCGCTGGTGCCTGACTCCTGCCCCAGAGACCTGTGCCCCCGGGGGGCTTCTGTGCCAGAAGGAGCCAAAGGCCACGTGCCTTGGGGGCTGTGCCTCTTTCCTGCAGGGGCTGATGGCAGGAGCACCTGGAGCAACTGCTGGCACACTTGGTCTCTGTCAGATGAGGTTGCTCCTTCCTGAAATGAATTTTTCTCATGGAAGGCATTGGCAGTAGCACCAGAGCACCATCCATTGCTGAGTTTCCCAGGGCAATTAGATTGCAAAGTTAACAGTCTGAAATTTCCTTGTGCTTTTCTCACTCTCTTTCCCACATTCAGGAAAAAACGGAATCTGCCCAGCCTCTGCTATTCTCAGCTTCAGTTGCTGCATGTCTTGCTCTGGCAGCTCATGTCCAAACAAAACTCTGTCCCTGCTGAGCACAGCAATGAGCGGCCACAAAGTGGCAAGTTCCCCAGTGAACATCAAGGCAGAGACGTGGAAGTGCTGAGGATAAGGACAACTCTGGGAGGAGAAGCTCTTCTGTGTCTCTGATGATGGTGCCCACACCCTGAAGCAGCAGCCAAGAGAAGCTCTGGAAGCAGACGGGCGCAGTTTTGGGCAGTACAATATCAAAAGATATGAAACCATTAGCCAGAATGCAAAGGAAGACTGCAAGGATGGAGTGTGGCCTGGAGGGGAAGCCCTAGATGCAGCTGAAGCCACTTTGTTCAGTTGGGAGGAGAGTAAAGGGCGTCATTGTGGTCTTCAACATCCTCCTGAGAGGAATCAGAGGGGCTGCTGCAGCTGTCGTCACTGTTGGGACCAGTGATAGGACTGGAGAAAAGGGCAGGGAGCTGGGACAGGGCAAGTTTCATTTCCATATCAGATCAAGGTTTTTCACCCAGAGCACAGTCAGGCACTGGGACGGGTTCCCCATTGACGCAGCCCAGCGGAGCCCGGGCTGGCTCTTGGGAAAACTGCGGCGCTGCGCCAGGAGTGGGAAACGGCCAAGGCTTGGGTCCTGCCCGCGGCTGACCCTGGTGAGCCACTGCTCAGTGGTTCAGGATCTACTGACTGCAGCACGGAGCAGGCCAAAGAGAAGGAAGAGGCTCCTCGATGGTGAGGTTCCACAGGCCAAGGCTTATTCCAAGGGAAGGATTCAGCAGCAAAGAGCCGCCAGCACTTCTGTGCACGGGATTTTATCGGGGTACAACTCAGGGGGTGGATACAAACAATTGAGCAATAAGGAATCTGCAGGGGAGGAGCGAGGGGATTCCATCAGTTGCTTGGGACTAATTAGGACAGATGGGAGGAGAGAGTAGGTCACATGGGCCAGTGGGGCTTCCAGCAATAGAGGAATTCCAAAGGGGTGGTGCAGTCAGGGATTGGTCCAAGGCAAAAGTGACAGGGAAGGTTCAGGAATAAAGAGCTGGATTATCTTGAGAGGCGAAGAAGGAGCTGGACCAAAGAGTGGGGAATGGCATGAGAGACAGCTTTGAGGGAGGACAGAACCATGGGGTAAACCAACTTGGGGAAAATACAGGGTACATGAAAAAAAGCCACTCTACGATAACTGAAAATAAACACAAACTGGAACACCCCAGGGAAATGGTCACAGCACCAAGCCCGTCTGAGTTTGAAAAGTGTTCGAAGAACATTGAGCAGTCACACAAGCTTTTAGACACTACATCAAAAGTAGAAAGTGTACGATAGTCAAGAGAGGGAAAAAGCAAAAGAGCTCCCTGCAGCCATGGTGGCAGCTCTGGATCAGCACCAGGGAGAGGACGGATGTAGGCGTGGTTGAAGCAGAGGCAGGGGCGAAAATAGCAGAGGCAGAGGAGGTTCAAAGCAGCCACAGACCACGCTGGGGCCAAATCAATGTGCATCTTGTAAGAAATCAGGACACTGGAAATAGGGCCAGTGCCCAGAGTTAGCAGACAAAGTACACAAAACTCTTGCAGCCACTCTAGATGATAAGAAATGACCGAGACTGGCAATTCTTACTCTAGCAGGCCACTGTTTAAAATACAGCTAAAGAATGATGAAGAAGTTGAAATTTTAAGAAATAGTGGAGACACATTTTCACTCCTGAATCAAGCACTGATACCCAAAAGTGAAACCTATCTTCAGGCAATAGGAGCAACTATAGGGCAGCCAGAAAATGCATTCTTCCTGAAATCACTTTGATGTAAAATCAAGAAGAAAATGGGAATACATCAGTTTCTTTATGTACCAAACTCACCCAAATCTGCCCTATGCAGGGATTTGCTTGAAAATTTAGAAGTAACAGTTCCGTTTAGCAAAAAGAAAACTTCAATGGAAGGTACCTGAAGACAAATGAGCGGTTTTAGCAGTAGGACTGACAATTGACACCAGACCAACAAACAAGAATAACTAGTTAGAACAAGTATTGAATCAGGTATACAAATAGTATGGGATACTGATAGCCCAGGAAAATCAAAACGAGCAGACCCTATGAAAATTGAGCTACAGACAAGAGTTAGGGCAGTAGTCAGAAAGCAATACCCTTGAAGATTAGAAGCTAGGAAAGGAATAGAGCCAACAGTCAATTAAATCCCTGACATCAGGACTATTGGAAGAATGGCAGTCAAAATTTAATACTGCTAGATCAGCAATAAAGAAACCTAATGGAACTCAGAGACTAGTGCCAGATTTCCAGGCAATTAATGGTTTATACCTTACTAGCTTACTAGCTAAACTTGGAGATGATTTTATTTGGTGCGGGGAATGTCCATGGGCAGGTGCTGTCGAGAGCCGTTCCCTCTTGGTCTGAGAGACCAGCTCCCCCAGCCCACCTTGCTCCCAGGCCCGGAGGGTGTAACATGCGCTCGACCGGCAGCCAAAGGAGGGCTCTTGACACCGTGTCTGATGCAACAGGGTTTATTGAAGGTAGGTCAGAGGGTGCAGTTTGGGTGAGGGTGAGAAGAGGGACAGGAAGAGTGCACAAGCACTGTAACATGACACATAAGGCACCTGCAAGCTGCTGGGGAAGCCTCAAGTCTGCTCAGTGAGTCACGTGTGCCCTCAGCATTGGGACAGCCACCTTTCCCTCAGCGAGCCTCACATCCCAGGGTCAGCAAATCAAGAGGCACCAGGCATGCTGTAGGTGACTCAGAGCGAGTGCAGTGGGTCATGGTGGCCAGGGGCCAGAAGCAGGCAGAAAGCCAACGGGGCTGGGGAAAAGGCTCTGCTCTGCTTACAGCGTGGGCTGAGGGCTGGGAGAGCTCCATTTCTCCCTCGAGATGTTGGAGACAGGGCCTTTCACCCTCCTGATAGGGCTGCCCCTGGCTGCAGCCAGCAAGAGGAGTACGACGACACAAGGCCGAGAGCAGCAAAGCAAAGAGCCAGCCGTGCACAGCACAGGGAGGGGGCCCCGTGCAAAGCCAGCGTGGAACCCTGAAGGTGCCCACTGCACTCTCATGTGACCCTGGCCTGGGAAGGACAGGAATGTCCGTGGTCCAGGAGGGCCTTTCTGAGGCCCCTGTGGGCTCAAAGCTGTGGGCTCTTCTGGCTCCACAGAGCTCGGCCTCCCCCACAGCAAGAGGAACAAGACTTGGATATCAGGCAGTGGAGCTCAATGCCTAAGGCTGAGGGGTGGGAGGCTCCCGTCTGGAGCACAGGGAGGGCACCCTCCCAGCCCCACAACAGCTGGCCTCACCGTCCTGAAAGGCCAGGACCAGGGTTCCACGCCTGATTCCAGGGCGTCCCTCCAACCGGCCACCGACCTGGAAGCGCCAGAGCAGCCGGCTCTCGGGATCAAGGCGGCTGCCAGGGGGCTGCTTATGGCCTCTGCCAGCCAATTGCTCAGGGCTTAGCAGTGCCTCAGCCCCTCAGGGTCTCCCCCAGCCTGGCCGAGCTTGCCGGCAGCAGCGCCGCAGCCCCACAGCAGCTCCAGAGGAGCCCCATCCAGAGGCACCTTGGAGCCCTCAGCACTGCAGCCAGCAGCAGACGGGCAGGAGGACTGGCCCTTCCTGTCCGGCACAGGGCTTGTGGCCATCTCCAGGCACCGCTCTGGCAGGGATCCCCGCAGCTCCGGCCCCTGCCCAGCCGCTCTGTGGGCAGCACAAAGGCTTCAGCAGAACCACCAAAGGCCAAAAGGCTTCTGGTCATTTTCCCTGCAACACTGCACGCCTGGGCACCTGGCTGAGTACAAGCAACCTTTTCCCTCTCTTCTCTTATGCCCTACAGACCTTGCGCAGGAAAAGAAAGATCCTGGGACTCTGTGTATTGTAAGATATTTTATATTTACACAATCAAAAACAACGAAAAAACAAACAGAAGAATCTGGAAGACAACCAAGAAAATTCCTGCTGGCTCAAATGTCCCAAGCAGACTGAGTGTTGCAGATCACCTCTCCGGGGAGCTGCAGCAGAACAGTAAGGCAGTGCAGCAAAGACGAGGCCGTTTCCTCCATGCACTGTGGAATCTATCTCGCAGCTTATGCCATGGGGAGTAGGGAGCTCTCTCAAGAGCCCGGAGAACTAAACAAAATTCTACTGCAGCATCTCTGATTGCAGGACTGCTGTCATATGCCATTTCTTCAAGGGCTGCAAGAGAGAGGAACAGAGGCAAGGTCAGATCCCGCATATGCAGGGAGCCGAGGAGAGCCCCCTGCCAGGGCCATCCCGGTCGTCTCTTGCCATGGCCCGCAGGGAGCAGGGAGCAAGGGGATGAGCCCGAAGTTGCTGGCCACGAATGCCACACGTAGCCCTGATATCTCTGTGTGCTCCGCCCACGGGTGCAGATCCCTCCGCAGCCGGGGCAGGGCTTGCAGCTGCCCCCTCCAGCCCCGCGGTCAGCCCGCGGCCCTCACTCACTCACCAGTGCAGATCAGCTGCAGCTCTTGCTGCTGCCCCCTCAGGTGCTGCCCGGCCATGCCTGTGAACACAGAGCCTGTCACGGCCCCAGCGGCACAGCTCCCTGCCAGCGGCGCTGCCGGCGCTGTGGCCACACGGGCTGCTGGCCAGGCAGAGCTCAGCCCGGGCCCTTGCCGCACGCTGCCGCCCCAGGGCGCGGCTGCCAGAGGGCGGCAGCAACGCCCAGGCCAGGCGGGGCTCCAAGGCGCCGGGCCGGGCTGGCGCTGCCGGGGGCAGCAGGCGGGGCCGGGGCCGAGCTGCTGCGGGCCGGGGAGGAGCCCGGGCTCGGGACTCACCCATGAACCTGACGGCCGCCTCTCGCAGGGACTCCTGTGGGCTCTGCAGGTAGCGCAGTGCCCGGCGCAGGTGCTCGGCCGCTCGGCTCCTGTCCTCTGCCAGCTGGAGAGAGCGGCAGGAGGGAAGGGTTGGCGCGGGCTCAGCTCCTGGGCCGGGCGCTGCCTGCGCCCATCGCCGGCCTCGCCTGCCCTCAGGGCCCTGAGGCGCGGCCAGCAGTCGCTGGCCAAGGGCTCCCGAGGGCAGGGGGCAGGGGGCAGGGGGCAGAGGGCCAGCTGCTGCCCGGGGAGCCGTGGTGTCACCCCGCAGCCCCGCCGGGCCGGGGCTCCATGGGCACCCGACTCAGGCCCACGGGAGCCTGGAGCAGAGCCCGTGCGGCCTCTGGCTGCAGCAGCGGGCACAGCTGTTAGCCCCGCACACTGAGCACCGCCCTCAGGGACCTTCGCCATGCTGAGGCTGGGGGGGGTCTCTGCTGTTCTTACCAGGCACTCCCCAAAGCTCTGATCCATGTGTAGCATTTGTTCTATATCCCTCCTCTTCAGGAATCTGGCTGAGGAATGCAGCGTTTCCCGGGAGGCCTGGAGAGGCACAGAGATGCACAGATGGCCCCACAGTCCAGGGCACAGGAGCATCCCAGTGGCACAGGCTGGAGAAGGCTGCAGCCCACAAGGTGCCAGGGCAGGAGGCAGCCCAAGCCCCTGCCAGGGGGACAGCAGCTGGCCACAAGTGCTCACCTCAGCAACAATCTGATTCTCATCATGGCAGTGGAAGTAGAGAGGGAGCAGGCTCTGGCGCACGTGGGACTTGAGGGCCTTTCTTCCCTCTTCTGTTAATAAGTCCAGCATCTCTTGAAAGAGAGCCATGGAGCTCAGCTGCACCTGGATATCATCCTGGATGAAAGGAAAGGGCATAAGACCTGAGCATCAGCTGCTTCAGGCCCCCCAGGGCACAGGTGTGCATCTGCACAGGGCACCAAGGGTCCGGGCAGCAGCCAGTGGCTGTGGCTGTGGGCACAGAGCCTTACGCTGTCAAAGAGTGGCAGGAGCGCCTCAGCCAGCTGCAGGGCGATGGGGGTGGCTATTGGAGCACCATTATCCAGGAGCAAATATCTGAGTAGAAGAATGCTCATCCTGATCATGTCGCTGTCATTTTCCTCCAGGAGCTCCACAAGACTTTCAGTCAGGCTCCGCAGTTTTTCGGCCTGTGCGGAACACGACTTTATGAAAGGCCGCCCTGCTGCCGCAGGGCGC
Source organism: Melospiza melodia melodia (assembly GCF_035770615.1). Classification (NCBI taxonomy): domain Eukaryota; kingdom Metazoa; phylum Chordata; class Aves; order Passeriformes; family Passerellidae; genus Melospiza; species Melospiza melodia. The sequence goes on from NC_086200.1 coordinate 25,253,328, forward strand.
AGAGGCCAAAGGCCTGTCCCGAAGCACTGGGGCAGCTGAAGCGGGAAGCAGGAGAGATGGGAGCAGCTGCCCCAGCGGCCGAAGCCCAGGCAAGGCCAAGCGACTGCGTTGCCCAGCCCCACGCTGCCTGCACGGCTTCAGCCACTGCCCCCTTCTCACCATCAAGGGATTCTTGCCCAGCACTACGAGGCCTCGGAGTGCCAAGTAACGCCTGGCCATGTGCTCGCTCTGCAGGTTCTGTGCCAGGATCTCCAGAACACTGTCACTGCATTCCCTCAAGTCCAGGCACTCGAGGACCTGAAAGGCACAGGGCAGTGACAGGGGAGCCGGCCGGCAGGAGCCCAGAAGCGCACAGGGCCGGGCCCAGGCAGCAGCACAGGGCACGGGCACTGTCCTGGCAGCTGTGGCTGCGAGAGGCCCGAGGGCCGGGAGGCCGCTGAGCCAGGCAGCGCTGGCCTTGTGGCTCACCTCCACAAGGAATGCCAGGGCAGGGAAATCCCAGTATGGCATCTCTTTGTCGAGCAGGGCGAGCAGGTAGAATGCAACGGCGGAACAAAAGTGGATGGCTAAGCGGCGAATTTCTCTGAAGAGGGGAAAAAGGAAACAAGACCCTGATGCAGTGGGGCAAACCTCTCCCAGGCGTGACTCACCCAGTTCTCATCTTTCCCCAGCACCCTTGCAGCAAGGGGACGTGGGCCATTTGGGAGTTGGTTGCTCATGGGCACCCTCCTCTGCCAGCCTTTTCCAGTCTGCTTGGCCGTCCCTCAGTGACAAGGCCCTCTGACCCATGGCCACCACGGACACTTTGTGGGGCACCTGGGCACAGAGCAGCAATGTCAGAGGCAGTGGGGAGAAGGGGCTCTCACCTGGCAAGCAGAGCCACGGCAAAGTGGTGAGTGTCAAGAGAGAGCAGCGTGTCCCAGGCACACCTGCGCTCCATTGCCACCACCACATCCTCGCAGCGGAGAAGGCAGAGCAGGGACTTCAGGGTGCGCACAGCAAACCTGTGTGCAGAGCAAAGCCCAGGTCACACTGGCAGCACTGGCTCCTTGGCAGGCCACGTGGCAGGGACAGGAGGAGTGGGATGGAGCACCTGTTGGGGCTGGTGGCAAGGCCGTGCTCTTCCTGGCATCCCTTCCAGAAGGTGTCGACCTCCTCTGGCATATCCAGAGTGCTGAAGAACACTTGGAATAGCAGATGCACAAATAGGCGGGGGAAATACACCTTCAAGATCCGTGGGAGACAGGGCACCTGGAGGATCTTCCACATCACCACAGTTGCCTGCAAAGGACAAAGCCCCCCGAGACAGCGCTCAGTGCTGAGGTGTGTGTGTGGCAGGGCCCGAGCGTGGCAGGGAGAGGCCAGGAGAGACCGTGGCAGGGGGAGCGCGGGGCCTGGTGAGCCTGAAGCTGCCCCTGGGCCAGGTTTCAGGCCAGCGCCTGAGGCAGGGAGATGCAGTGGGGGAAGGAGGATGGAGAGCTGCTGGAGAGGCAGCCTTGGGGCCTGCAAAGGCCAGTTGCAGAAACTCACAGCCAGGGCAAAGACACCCGTTTCGTCCCCATTGGAGGTGCAGGTGCTGTACTCTGGCCAGCTGCCCAGCACATCCAGGAGGATCAGCTGCGCCAGCTCCGCAGTCCTGGCTGAGCCCATGATGGTCTTCCACATGGCCATGGCAGCTCTGTGGGGTTAGAGCTGTGTCTCAGGGGGGTCTCAGACACAGCAGCGGGGGCAGCTGAGCCGGCTGCCATTTCTGCCTCTGCCCACTGCCCCCCCTGCCAGCAGCAGCCAGACAGCCCAGCCCTGTGGGGACAGAGCCCTGAGAGGCGGCAAGGGAGCATGGCAGCAGGCTCAGGGGCTGACATGGCAGGGCTGGGAAAGGGAGCATCCAGAGGGCCCTGGAACTCTCTGTTGCTCCGACACCTGGGGCAGGCTGTGCAGGGTGATGGGCTGGGGAGGCCTGAGCCCTGTGGGCAGGTGGGCCCCGTACCTGTCACAGGACGGGGCCACACGCAGGAGCATCATGACTGCGTCATTTGGCTGTGCTTCGGTGAGATCCAGCAGGGTCTTGTCCAGCCTGTGCTCAGCAGAATCGTTGGCCATGAGCCACTGGTGGATGTAGCTCACCATGGCAGGCACCTGGAGAAGGCACGGGGAGACTTGGAAAGCTGCCAGAGGGAGCAATGTTCCCAGCTTCCCCAGAGGAGTGCTTCCCTTCCCACCCCACTGCCATGTGGCCTGAAAGGCTCACAGCACGCAGCATGTGTGGATTGGGAGGCCAAGCAATTGCTGGGAGGATCAAAGCCTGGCCACAGGCTGCTTACTTGCTTTGGAGTGTAAAAGTCTTCCTCTACAAGCATACACAGCAGGGCAGCACTGGTCTTGCTTAGGAAGATGGGCGAGTATGGTCTGAGGCCTACGCCCGTGGCGATGGTCTCTTCCTCCTCAATTCTCTTGAGGAAGTTGCAAACAAACTGTAGGAGAAGGGCAAGAAGCCGGGGATGTTGCATGGAGTGCTGCACACACGGTGCTGGCCTGAGCAGAAACAGCAGGCCCAGCCCAGGTGGGGGTGGCTGCAGGTACCTGCGCTGTTCTGCGGAAGCGGCCACGGCTGGACTCCTGCTCTTGTGTGCGCTCCAGGGCTGCATCTGGCAAAGAGCAAGCGCAGCCAGAGATGAGGGGCTGCGGGGGAGGCCGGACAACACGGCCCAGCCCTGCGCTGCCCAGGCAGAGAGAGCCCCGGGATGCCCCAGGGGATGGAGCACGGCCGCTGCGGGGTGTCTGCCCGGCCTCTCTTCCGTCCTGTCCGTGGGCACGTCCCCAGGGCATAGCATGGCACGGCACGGCACGGGGTCCAAGCTGGCAGCAGGCACCAGTCCTGTGGCCCAGCTCTGCCACTCACCCTCCTGTGGTGGCTGGAACGGCACCACCTCTTCAGTCTGCTGTGCCGGGGAAGCTCCAGGGCCTTCTTCCTCCTCCTCCACCCAGGCCAGCTCAGGCACTGCCGGCTGTCTCTGCTCCATGTCTCTGCCTGGATTTGTGGCTATTTGCAGGAGAGTTGCCTTGGAACAGCTCCAAGTCACCAAGTCCTGCAGTGGTGCCTGGAAGGCACCTTCAAGTTAGAAGCCTCAGGAAGGCTACAGGACAGCAAGTCCTGCACTCGGTCTCAAGGGCCCCTGCCAAAAGGACAGGGGACTCCTGACAAGGACTATGATATGGCCTCAAGGGCACCTGCAGAAGAGAAGCCTCAGGGAGACCACGAGTCAGCAAGTCCTGTGGTCTGGCCTCGAGCTCAGCTGCAGGAACACGGCTTCAGAATAGCTCCGGGTGGGACGCGAACGAGCGCGCAGTGCGGGGGCTCCTCACGGCACCGCTCTGTCCCGTCCTGTCCCGTCGCGTGCTCTGAGCACTGTGGCGTGCTCTTGTCACCTCCAGCTCCTATGTCACCCTGTGTCACAAAGGGCCCTTGGACACCCGTTCCATGTCACAGTGACTGTGCGGCACCGTGTCACCAAGGGCCCTTGCAACACTGCCGCCTGCCCTGGGGCCACACCCAGCCCACCCAAAGTGGCCCAGTTTGGAAGGAATGGCTGGCCCCAGGAGTCTGAGCCAGACCGACAGGATCTTTAAGAATGGCTCAGAGCCATTCAAACGCTGCCATGCTCTGTGGGCTCAGGGCAGCAGAAGGAGCCCCCAAGGCTGCCGACGCAGCCGTTCTGGGAAGGGCACGGGGCCTTGCAGGGAAGCTGGCACGGCCTCCTTGGGAGACGTCCCGGCTGGTGGCTGTCCTAAATCTGCCGGTGTGACACGGACAAGGAACGTGTGGGCCTGGGCACGAGTGCAGCTCTGAGGCCTGTGGCCCGGGGAGCGCTGACATCAGCAGGTGTGGCAGAGTCCCTGGCCAAGCAGACCTGCCACCCCCCGAGCCCTGGCAGCGCTGGTGCCTGACTCCTGCCCCAGAGACCTGTGCCCCCGGGGGGCTTCTGTGCCAGAAGGAGCCAAAGGCCACGTGCCTTGGGGGCTGTGCCTCTTTCCTGCAGGGGCTGATGGCAGGAGCACCTGGAGCAACTGCTGGCACACTTGGTCTCTGTCAGATGAGGTTGCTCCTTCCTGAAATGAATTTTTCTCATGGAAGGCATTGGCAGTAGCACCAGAGCACCATCCATTGCTGAGTTTCCCAGGGCAATTAGATTGCAAAGTTAACAGTCTGAAATTTCCTTGTGCTTTTCTCACTCTCTTTCCCACATTCAGGAAAAAACGGAATCTGCCCAGCCTCTGCTATTCTCAGCTTCAGTTGCTGCATGTCTTGCTCTGGCAGCTCATGTCCAAACAAAACTCTGTCCCTGCTGAGCACAGCAATGAGCGGCCACAAAGTGGCAAGTTCCCCAGTGAACATCAAGGCAGAGACGTGGAAGTGCTGAGGATAAGGACAACTCTGGGAGGAGAAGCTCTTCTGTGTCTCTGATGATGGTGCCCACACCCTGAAGCAGCAGCCAAGAGAAGCGCTGGAAGCAGACGGGCGCAGTTTTGGGCAGTACAATATCAAAAGATATGAAACCATTAGCCAGAATGCAAAGGAAGACTGCAAGGATGGAGTGTGGCCTGGAGGGGAAGCCCTAGATGCAGCTGAAGCCACTTTGTTCAGTTGGGAGGAGAGTAAAGGGCGTCATTGTGGTCTTCAACATCCTCCTGAGAGGAATCAGAGGGGCTGCTGCAGCTGTCGTCACTGTTGGGACCAGTGATAGGACTGGAGAAAGGGGCAGGGAGCTGGGACGGGGCAAGTTTCATTTCCATATCAGATCAAGGTTTTTCACCCAGAGCACAGTCAGGCACTGGGACGGGTTCCCCATTGACGCAGCCCAGCGGAGCCCGGGCTGGCTCTTGGGAAAACTGCGGCGCTGCGCCAGGAGTGGGAAACGGCCAAGGCTTGGGTCCTGCCCGCGGCTGACCCTGGTGAGCCACTGCTCAGTGGTTCAGGATCTACTGACTGCAGCACGGAGCAGGCCAAAGAGAAGGAAGAGGCTCCTCAATGGTGAGGTTCCACAGGCCAAGGCTTATTCCAAGGGAAGGATTCAGCAGCAAAGAGCCGCCAGCACTTCTGTGCACGGGATTTTATCGGGGTACAACTCAGGGGGTGGATACAAACGATTGAGCAATAAGGAATCTGCAGGGGAGGAGCGAGGGGATTCCATCAGTTGCTTGGGACTAATTAGGACAGATGGGAGGAGAGAGTAGGTCACATGGGCCAGTGGGGCTTCCAGCAATAGAGGAATTCCAAAGGGGTGGTGCAGTCAGGGATTGGTCCAAGGCAAAAGTGACAGGGAAGGTTCAGGAATAAAGAGCTGGATTATCTTGAGAGGCGGGGAAGGAGCTGGAACAAAGAGTGGGGAATGGCATGAGAGACAGCTTTGAGGGAGGGCAGAACCATGGGGTAAACCAACTTGGGGAAAATACGGGGTGCGTGAAAACAAACCATTCTACAATAACTGAAAATAAACACAAACTGGAACACCCCAGGGAAATGGTCACAGCACCAAGCCCGTCTGAGTTTGAGAAGTGTTCGAAGAACATTGAGCAGTCACGCAAGCTTTTAGACACTACATCAAAAGTAGAAAGTGTATGATAGTCAAGAGAGGGAAAAAGCAAAAGAGCTCCCTGCAGCCATGGTGGCAGCTCTGGATCAGCACCAGGGAGAGGACGGATGTAGGCGTGGTTGAAGCAGAGGCAGGGGCGAAAATAGCAGAGGCAGAGGAGGTTCAAAGCAGCCACAGACCACACTGGGGCCGAATCAATGTGCATCTTGTAAGAAATCAGGACACTGGAAATAGGGCCAGTGCCCAGAGTTAGCAGACAAAGTACACAAAACTCTTGCAGCCACTCTAGATGATAAGAAATGACCGAGACTGGCAATTCTTACTCTAGCAGGCCACTGTTTAAAATACAGCTAAAGAATGATGAAGAAGTTGAAATTTTAAGAAATAGTGGAGACACATTTTCACTCCTGAATCAAGCACTGATACCCAAAAGTGAAACCTATCTTCAGGCAATAGGAGCAACTATAGGGCAGCCAGAAAATGCATTCTTCCTGAAACCACTTTGATGTAAAATCAAGAAGAAAATGGGAATACATCAGTTTCTTTATTTACCAAACTCACCCAAATCTGCCCTATGCAGGGATTTGCTTGAAAATTTAGAAGTAACAGTTCCGTTTAGCAAAAAGAAAACTTCAATGGAAGGTACCTGAAGACAAATGAGCGGTTTTAGCAGTAGGACTGACAATTGACACCAGACCAACAAACAAGAATAACTAGTTAGAACAAGTATTGAATCAGGTATACAAAGAGTATGGGATACTGATAGCCCAGGAAAATCAAAACGAGCAGACCCTATGAAAATTGAGCTATAGACAAGAGTTAGGGCAGTAGTCAGAAAGCAATACCCTTGAAGATTAGAAGCTAGGAAAGCAATAGAGCCAACAGTCAATTAAATCCCTGACATCAGGACTATTGGAAGAATGGCAGTCAAAATTTAATACTGCTAGATCAGCAATAAAGAAACCTAATGGAACTCAGAGACTAGTGCCAGATTTCCAGGCAATTAATGGTTTATACCTTACTAGCTTACTAGCTAAACTTGGAGATGATTTTATTTGGTGCGGGGAATGTCCATGGGCAGGTGCTGTCGAGAGCCGTTCCCTCTTGGTCTGAGAGACCAGCTCCCCCAGCCCACCTTGCTCCCAGGCCCGGAGGGTGTAACGTGCGCTCGACCGGCAGCCAAAGGAGGGCTCTTGACACCGTGTCTGATGCAACAGGGTTTATTGAAGGTAGGTCAGAGGGTGCAGTTTGGGTGAGGGTGAGAAGAGGGACAGGAAGAGTGCACAAGCACTGTAACATGACACATAAGGCACCTGCAAGCTGCTGGGGAAGCCTCAAGTCTGCTCAGTGAGTCACGTGTGCCCTCAGCATTGGGACAGCCACCTTTCCCTCAGCGAGCCTCACATCCCAGGGTCAGCAAATCAAGAGGCACCAGGCATGCTGTAGGTGACTCAGAGCGAGTGCAGTGGGTCATGGTGGCCAGGGGCCAGAAGCAGGCAGAAAGCCAACGGGGCTGGGGAAAAGGCTCTGCTCTGCTTACAGCGTGAGCTGAGGGCTGGGAGAGCTCCATTTCTCCCTTGAGATGTTGGAGACGGGGCCTTTCTCCCTCCTGATAGGGCTGCCCCTGGCTGCAGCCAGCAAGAGGAGTACGACGACACAAGGCCGAGAGCAGCAAAGCAAAGAGCCAGCCGTGCACAGCACAGGGAGGGGGCCCCGTGCAAAGCCAGCGTGGCACCCTGAAGGTGCCCACTGCACTCTCATGTGACCCTGGCCTGGGAAGGACAGGAATGTCCGTGGTCCAGGAGGGCCTTTCTGAGGCCCCTGTGGGCTCAAAGCTGCTGCTCTTCTGGCTCCACAGAGCTCGGCCTCCCCCACAGCAAGAGGAACAAGACTTGGATATCAGGCAGTGGAGCTCAATGCCTAAGGCTGAGGGGTGGGAGGCTCCAGTCTGGAGCACAGGGAGGGCACCCCCCCAGCCCCACAACAGCTGGCCTCACCGCCCTGAAAGGCCAGGACCAGGGTTCCACGCCTGATTCCAGGGCGTCCCTCCAACCGGCCACCGACCTGGAAGCGCCAGAGCAGCCGGCTCTTGGGATCAAGGCGGCTGCCAGGGGGCTGCTTATGGCCTCTGCCAGCCAATTGCTCAGGGCTTAGCAGTGCCTCAGCCCCTCAGGGTCTCCCCCAGCCTGGCCGAGCTTGCCGGCAGCAGCGCCGCAGCCCCACAGCAGCTCCAGAGGAGCCCCATCCAGAGGCACCTTGGAGCCCTCAGCACTGCAGCCAGCAGCAGACGGGCAGGAGGACTGGCCCTTCCTGTCCGGCACAGGGCTTGTGGCCATCTCCAGGCACCGCTCTGGCAGGGATCCCCGCAGCTCCGGCCCCTGCCCAGCCGCTCTGTGGGCAGCACAAAGGCTTCAGCAGAACCACCAAAGGCCAAAAGGCTTCTGGTCATTTTCCCTGCAACACTGCACGCCTGGGCACCTGGCTGAGTACAAGCAACCTTTTCCCTCTCTTCTCTTATGCCCTACAGACCTTGCGCAGGAAAAGAAAGATCCTGGGACTCTGTGTATTGTAAGATATTTTATATTTACACAATCAAAAACAACGAAAATACAAACAGAAGAATCTGGAAGACAACCAAGAAAATTCCTGCTGGCTCAAATGTCCCAAGCAGACTGAGTGTTGCAGATCACCTCTCCGGGGAGCTGCAGCAGAAGAGTAAGGCAGTGCAGCAAAGACGAGGCCGTTTCCTCCATGCACTGTGGAATCTATCTCGCAGCTTATGCCATGGGGAGTAGGGAGCTCTCTCAAGAGCCCGGAGAACTAAACAAAATTCTACTGCAGCATCTCTGATTGCAGGACTGCTGTCATATGCCATTTCTTCAAGGGCTGCAAGAGAGAGGAACAGAGGCAAGGTCAGATCCCGCATATGCAGGGAGCCGAGGAGAGCCCCCTGCCAGGGCCATCCCGGTCGTCTCTTGCCATGGCCCGCAGGGAGCAGGGAGCAAGGGGATGAGCCCGAAGTTGCTGGCCACGAATGCCACACGTAGCCCTGATATCTCTGTGTGCTCCGCCCACGGGTGCAGATCCCTCCGCAGCCGGGGCAGGGCTTGCAGCTGCCCCCTCCAGCCCCCGCGGTCAGCCCGCGGCCCTCACTCACTCACCAGTGCAGATCAGCTGGAGCTCTTGCTGCTGCCCCCTCAGGTGCTGCCCGGCCATGCCTGTGAACACAGAGCCTGTCACGGCCCCAGTGGCGCAGCTCCCTGCCAGCGGCGCTGCCGGCGCTGTGGCCACGCGGGCTGCTGGCCAGGCAGAGCTCAGCCCGGGCCCTTGCCGCACGCTGCCGCCCCAGGGCGCGGCTGCCAGAGGGTGGCAGCAACGCCCAGGCCAGGCGGGGCTCCACGGCTCCGGGCCGGGCTGGCGCTGCCGGGGGCAGCAGGCGGGGCCGGGGCCGAGCTGCTGCGGGCCGGGGAGGAGCCCGGGCTCGGGACTCACCCATGAACCTGACGGCCGCCTCTCGCAGGGACTCCTGTGGGCTCTGCAGGTAGCGCAGTGCCCGGCGCAGGTGCTCGGCCGCTCGGCTCCTGTCCTCTGCCAGCTGGAGAGAGCGGCAGGAGGGAAGGGTTGGCGCGGGCTCAGCTCCTGGGCCGGGCGCTGCCTGCGCCCATCGCCGGCCTCGCCTGCCCTCAGGGCCCTGAGGCGCGGCCAGCAGTCGCTGGCCAAGGGCTCCCGAGGGCAGGGGGCAGGGGGCAGGGGGCAGAGGGCCGGCTGCTGCCCAGGGAGCCGTGGTGTCACCCCGCAGCCCCGCCGGGCCGGGGCTCCATGGGCACCCGACTCAGGCCCACGGGAGCCTGGAGCAGAGCCCGCGCGGCCTCTGGCTGCAGCAGCGGGCACAGCTGTTAGCCCCGCACACTGAGCACCGCCCTCAGGGACCTTCGCCATGCTGAGGCTGGGGGGGGTCTCTGCTGTTCTTACCAGGCACTCCCCAAAGCTCTGATCCACGTGTAGCATTTGTTCTATATCCCTCCTCTTCAGGAATCTGGCTGAGGAATGCAGCGTTTCCCGGGAGGCCTGGAGAGGGACAGAGATGCACAGATGGCCCCACAGTCCAGGGCACAGGAGCATCCCAGTGGCACAGGCTGGAGAAGGCTGAAGCCCACAAGGTGCCAGGGCAGGAGGCAGCCCAAGCCCCTGCCAGGGGGACAGCAGCTGGCCACAAGTGCTCACCTCAGCAACAATCTGATTCTCATCATGGCAGTGGAAGTAGAGAGGGAGCAGGCTCTGGCGCACGTGGGACTTGAGGGCCTTTCTTCCCTCTTCTGTTAATAAGTCCAGCATCTCTTGAAAGAGAGCCATGGAGCTCAGCTGCACCTGGATATCATCCTGGATGAAAGGAAAGGGCATAAGACCTGAGCATCAGCTGCTTCAGGCCCCCCAGGGCACAGGCGTGCATCTGCACAGGGCACCAAGGGTCCGGGCAGCAGCCAGTGGCTGTGGCTGTGGGCACAGAGCCTTACGCTGTCAAAGAGTGGCAGGAGCGCCTCAGCCAGCTGCAGGGCGATGGGGGTGGCTATTGGAGCACCATTATCCAGGAGCAAATATCTGAGTAGAAGAATGCTCATCCTGATCATGTCGCTGTCATTTTCCTCCAGGAGCTCCACAAGACTATCAGTCAGGCTCCGCAGTTTTTCGGCCTGTGCGGAACACGACTTTATGAAAGGCCGCCCTGCTGCCGCAGGGCGCAGAGGCCAAAGGCCTGTCCCGAAGCACTGGGGCAGCTGAAGCGGGAAGCAGGAGAGATGGGAGCAGCTGCCCCAGCGGCCGAAGCCCAGGCAAGGCCAAGCGACTGCGTTGCCCAGCCCCACGCTGCCTGCACGGCTTCAGCCACTGCCCCCTTCTCACCATCAAGGGATTCTTGCCCAGCACTACGAGGCCTCGGAGTGCCAAGTAACGCCTGGCCATGTGCTCGCTCTGCAGGTTCTGTGCCAGGATCTCCAGAACACTGTCACTGCATTCCCTCAAGTCCAGGCACTCGAGGACCTGAAAGGCACAGGGCAGTGACAGGGGAGCCGGCCGGCAGGAGCCCAGAAGCGCACAGGGCCGGGCCCAGGCAGCAGCACAGGGCACGGGCACTGTCCTGGCAGCTGTGGCTGCGAGAGGCCCGAGGGCCGGGAGGCCGCTGAGCCAGGCAGCGCTGGCCTTGTGGCTCACCTCCACAAGGAATGCCAGGGCAGGGAAATCCCAGTATGGCATCTCTTTGCCGAGCAGGGCGAGCAGGTAGAATGCAACGGCGGAACAAAAGTGGATGGCTAAGCGGCGAATTTCTCTGAAGAGGGGAAAAAGGAAACAAGACCCTGATGCAGTGGGGCAAACCTCTCCCAGGCGTGACTCACCCAGTTCTCATCTTTCCCCAGCACCCTTGCAGCAAGGGGACGTGGGCCATTTGGGAGTTGGTTGCTCATGGGCACCCTCCTCTGCCAGCCTTTTCCAGTCTGCTTGGCCGTCCCTCAGTGACAAGGCCCTCTGACCCATGGCCACCACGGACACTTTGTGGGGCACCTGGGCACAGAGCAGCAATGTCAGAGGCAGTGGGGAGAAGGGGCTCTCACCTGGCAAGCAGAGCCACGGCAAAGTGGTGAGTGTCAAGAGAGAGCAGCGTGTCCCAGGCACACCTGCGCTCCATTGCCACCACCACATCCTCGCAGCGGAGAAGGCAGAGCAGGGACTTCAGGGTGCGCACAGCAAACCTGTGTGCAGAGCAAAGCCCAGGTCACACTGGCAGCACTGGCTCCTTGGCAGGCCACGTGGCAGGGACAGGAGGAGTGGGATGGAGCACCTGTTGGGGCTGGTGGCAAGGCCGTGCTCTTCCTGGCATCCCTTCCAGAAGGTGTCGACCTCCTCTGGCATATCCAGAGTGCTGAAGAACACTTGGAATAGCAGATGCACAAATAGGCGGGGGAAATACACCTTCAAGATCCGTGGGAGACAGGGCACCTGGAGGATCTTCCACATCACCACAGTTGCCTGCAAAGGACAAAGCCCCCCGAGACAGCGCTCAGTGCTGAGGTGTGTGTGTGGCAGGGCCCGAGCGTGGCAGGGAGAGGCCAGGAGAGACCGTGGCAGGGGGAGCGCGGGGCCTGGTGAGCCTGAAGCTGCCCCTGGGCCAGGTTTCAGGCCAGCGCCTGAGGCAGGGAGATGCAGTGGGGGAAGGAGGATGGAGAGCTGCTGGAGAGGCAGCCTTGGGGCCTGCAAAGGCCAGTTGCAGAAACTCACAGCCAGGGCAAAGACACCCGTTTCGTCCCCATTGGAGGTGCAGGTGCTGTACTCTGGCCAGCTGCCCAGCACATCCAGGAGGATCAGCTGCGCCAGCTCCGCAGTCCTGGCTGAGCCCATGATGGTCTTCCACATGGCCATGGCAGCTCTGTGGGGTTAGAGCTGTGTCTCAGGGGGGTCTCAGACACAGCAGCGGGGGCAGCTGAGCCGGCTGCCATTTCTGCCTCTGCCCACTGCCCCCCCTGCCAGCAGCAGCCAGACAGCCCAGCCCTGTGGGGACAGAGCCCTGAGAGGCGGCAAGGGAGCATGGCAGCAGGCTCAGGGGCTGACATGGCAGGGCTGGGAAAGGGAGCATCCAGAGGGCCCTGGAACTCTCTGTTGCTCCGACACCTGGGGCAGGCTGTGCAGGGTGATGGGCTGGGGAGGCCTGAGCCCTGTGGGCAGGTGGGCCCCGTACCTGTCACAGGACGGGGCCACACGCAAGAGCATCATGACTGCGTCATTTGGCTGTGCTTCGGTGAGATCCAGCAGGGTCTTGTCCAGCCTGTGCTCAGCAGAATCGTTGGCCATGAGCCACTGGTGGATGTAGCTCACCATGGCAGGCACCTGGAGAAGGCACGGGGAGACTTGGAAAGCTGCCAGAGGGAGCAATGTTCCCAGCTTCCCCAGAGGAGTGCTTCCCTTCCCACCCCACTGCCATGTGGCCTGAAAGGCTCACAGCACGCAGCATGTGTGGATTGGGAGGCCAAGCAATTGCTGGGAGGATCAAAGCCTGGCCACAGGCTGCTTACTTGCTTTGGAGTGTAAAAGTCTTCCTCTACAAGCATACACAGCAGGGCAGCACTGGTCTTGCTTAGGAAGATGGGCGAGTATGGTCTGAGGCCTACGCCCGTGGCGATGGTCTCTTCCTCCTCAATTCTCTTGAGGAAGTTGCAAACAAACTGTAGGAGAAGGGCAAGAAGCCGGGGATGTTGCATGGAGTGCTGCACACACGGTGCTGGCCTGAGCAGAAACAGCAGGCCCAGCCCAGGTGGGGGTGGCTGCAGGTACCTGCGCTGTTCTGCGGAAGCGGCCACGGCTGGACTCCTGCTCTTGTGTGCGCTCCAGGGCTGCATCTGGCAAAGAGCAAGCGCAGCCAGAGATGAGGGGCTGCGGGGGAGGCCGGACAACACGGCCCAGCCCTGCGCTGCCCAGGCAGAGAGAGCCCCGGGATGCCCCAGGGGATGGAGCACGGCCGCTGCGGGGTGTCTGCCCGGCCTCTCTTCCGTCCTGTCCGTGGGCACGTCCCCAGGGCATAGCATGGCACGGCACGGCACGGGGTCCAAGCTGGCAGCAGGCACCAGTCCTGTGGCCCAGCTCTGCCACTCACCCTCCTGTGGTGGCTGGAACGGCACCACCTCTTCAGTCTGCTGTGCCGGGGAAGCTCCAGGGCCTTCTTCCTCCTCCTCCACCCAGGCCAGCTCAGGCACTGCCGGCTGTCTCTGCTCCATGTCTCTGCCTGGATTTGTGGCTATTTGCAGGAGAGTTGCCTTGGAACAGCTCCAAGTCACCAAGTCCTGCAGTGGTGCCTGGAAGGCACCTTCAAGTTAGAAGCCTCAGGAAGGCTACAGGACAGCAAGTCCTGCACTCGGTCTCAAGGGCCCCTGCCAAAAGGACAGGGGACTCCTGACAAGGACTATGATATGGCCTCAAGGGCACCTGCAGAAGAGAAGCCTCAGGGAGACCACGAGTCAGCAAGTCCTGTGGTCTGGCCTCGAGCTCAGCTGCAGGAACACGGCTTCAGAATAGCTCCGGGTGGGACGCGAACGAGCGCGCAGTGCGGGGGCTCCTCACGGCACCGCTCTGTCCCGTCCTGTCCCGTCGCGTGCTCTGAGCACTGTGGCGTGCTCTTGTCACCTCCAGCTCCTATGTCACCCTGTGTCACAAAGGGCCCTTGGACACCCGTTCCATGTCACAGTGACTGTGCGGCACCGTGTCACCAAGGGCCCTTGCAACACTGCCGCCTGCCCTGGGGCCACACCCAGCCCACCCAAAGTGGCCCAGTTTGGAAGGAATGGCTGGCCCCAGGAGTCTGAGCCAGACCGACAGGATCTTTAAGAATGGCTCAGAGCCATTCAAACGCTGCCATGCTCTGTGGGCTCAGGGCAGCAGAAGGAGCCCCCAGGGCTGCCGACGCAGCCGTTCTGGGAAGGGCACGGGGCCTTGCAGGGAAGCTGGCACGGCCTCCTTGGGAGACGTCCCGGCTGGTGGCTGTCCTAAATCTGCCGGTGTGACACGGACAAGGAACGTGTGGGCCTGGGCACGAGTGCAGCTCTGAGGCCTGTGGCCCGGGGAGCGCTGACATCAGCAGGTGTGGCAGAGTCCCTGGCCAAGCAGACCTGCCACCCCCCGAGCCCTGGCAGCGCTGGTGCCTGACTCCTGCCCCAGAGACCTGTGCCCCCGGGGGGCTTCTGTGCCAGAAGGAGCCAAAGGCCACGTGCCTTGGGGGCTGTGCCTCTTTCCTGCAGGGGCTGATGGCAGGAGCACCTGGAGCAACTGCTGGCACACTTGGTCTCTGTCAGATGAGGTTGCTCCTTCCTGAAATGAATTTTTCTCATGGAAGGCATTGGCAGTAGCACCAGAGCACCATCCATTGCTGAGTTTCCCAGGGCAATTAGATTGCAAAGTTAACAGTCTGAAATTTCCTTGTGCTTTTCTCACTCTCTTTCCCACATTCAGGAAAAAACTGAATCTGCCCAGCCTCTGCTATTCTCAGCTTCAGTTGCTGCATGTCTTGCTCTGGCAGCTCATGTCCAAACAAAACTCTGTCCCTGCTGAGCACAGCAATGAGCGGCCACAAAGTGGCAAGTTCCCCAGTGAACATCAAGGCAGAGACGTGGAAGTGCTGAGGATAAGGACAACTCTGGGAGGAGAAGCTCTTCTGTGTCTCTGATGATGGTGCCCACACCCTGAAGCAGCAGCCAAGAGAAGCGCTGGAAGCAGACGGGCGCAGTTTTGGGCAGTACAATATCAAAAGATATGAAACCATTAGCCAGAATGCAAAGGAAGACTGCAAGGATGGAGTGTGGCCTGGAGGGGAAGCCCTAGATGCAGCTGAAGCCACTTTGTTCAGTTGGGAGGAGAGTAAAGGGCGTCATTGTGGTCTTCAACATCCTCCTGAGAGGAATCAGAGGGGCTGCTGCAGCTGTCGTCACTGTTGGGACCAGTGATAGGACTGGAGAAAAGGGCAGGGAGCTGGGACAGGGCAAGTTTCATTTCCATATCAGATCAAGGTTTTTCACCCAGGGCACAGTCAGGCACTGGGACGGGTTCCCCATTGACGCAGCCCAGCGGAGCCCGGGCTGGCTCTTGGGAAAACTGCGGCACTGCGCCAGGAGTGGGGAACGGCCAAGGCTTGGGTCCTGCCCGCGGCTGACCCTGGTGAGCCACTGCTCAGTGGTTCAGGATCTACTGACTGCATCACGGAGCAGGCCAAAGAGAAGGAAGAGGCTCCTCAATGGTGAGGTTCCACAGGCCAAGGCTTATTCCAAGGGAAGGATTCAGCAGCAAAGAGCCGCCAGCACTTCTGTGCACGGGATTTTATCGGGGTACAACTCAGGGGGTGGATACAAACGATTGAGCAATAAGGAATCTGCAGGGGAGGAGCGAGGGGATTCCATCAGTTGCTTGGGACTAATTAGGACAGATGGGAGGAGAGAGTAGGTCACATGGGCCAGTGGGGCTTCCAGCAATAGAGGAATTCCAAAGGGGTGGTGCAGTCAGGGATTGGTCCAAGGCAAAAGTGACAGGGAAGGTTCAGGAATAAAGAGCTGGATTATCTTGAGAGGCGGGGAAGGAGCTGGAACAAAGAGTGGGGAATGGCATGAGAGACAGCTTTGAGGGAGGGCAGAACCATGGGGTAAACCAACTTGGGGAAAATACGGGGTGCGTGAAAACAAACCATTCTACAATAACTGAAAATAAACACAAACTGGAACACCCCAGGGAAATGGTCACAGCACCAAGCCCGTCTGAGTTTGAGAAGTGTTCGAAGAACATTGAGCAGTCACGCAAGCTTTTAGACACTACATCAAAAGTAGAAAGTGTATGATAGTCAAGAGAGGGAAAAAGCAAAAGAGCTCCCTGCAGCCATGGTGGCAGCTCTGGATCAGCACCAGGGAGAGGACGGATGTAGGCGTGGTTGAAGCAGAGGCAGGGGCGAAAATAGCAGAGGCAGAGGAGGTTCAAAGCAGCCACAGACCACACTGGGGCCGAATCAATGTGCATCTTGTAAGAAATCAGGACACTGGAAATAGGGCCAGTGCCCAGAGTTAGCAGACAAAGTACACAAAACTCTTGCAGCCACTCTAGATGATAAGAAATGACCGAGACTGGCAATTCTTACTCTAGCAGGCCACTGTTTAAAATACAGCTAAAGAATGATGAAGAAGTTGAAATTTTAAGAAATAGTGGAGACACATTTTCACTCCTGAATCAAGCACTGATACCCAAAAGTGAAACCTATCTTCAGGCAATAGGAGCAACTATAGGGCAGCCAGAAAATGCATTCTTCCTGAAACCACTTTGATGTAAAATCAAGAAGAAAATGGGAATACATCAGTTTCTTTATTTACCAAACTCACCCAAATCTGCCCTATGCAGGGATTTGCTTGAAAATTTAGAAGTAACAGTTCCGTTTAGCAAAAAGAAAACTTCAATGGAAGGTACCTGAAGACAAATGAGCGGTTTTAGCAGTAGGACTGACAATTGACACCAGACCAACAAACAAGAATAACTAGTTAGAACAAGTATTGAATCAGGTATACAAAGAGTATGGGATACTGATAGCCCAGGAAAATCAAAACGAGCAGACCCTATGAAAATTGAGCTATAGACAAGAGTTAGGGCAGTAGTCAGAAAGCAATACCCTTGAAGATTAGAAGCTAGGAAAGCAATAGAGCCAACAGTCAATTAAATCCCTGACATCAGGACTATTGGAAGAATGGCAGTCAAAATTTAATACTGCTAGATCAGCAATAAAGAAACCTAATGGAACTCAGAGACTAGTGCCAGATTTCCAGGCAATTAATGGTTTATACCTTACTAGCTTACTAGCTAAACTTGGAGATGATTTTATTTGGTGCGGGGAATGTCCATGGGCAGGTGCTGTCGAGAGCCGTTCCCTCTTGGTCTGAGAGACCAGCTCCCCCAGCCCACCTTGCTCCCAGGCCCGGAGGGTGTAACGTGCGCTCGACCGGCAGCCAAAGGAGGGCTCTTGACACCGTGTCTGATGCAACAGGGTTTATTGAAGGTAGGTCAGAGGGTGCAGTTTGGGTGAGGGTGAGAAGAGGGACAGGAAGAGTGCACAAGCACTGTAACATGACACATAAGGCACCTGCAAGCTGCTGGGGAAGCCTCAAGTCTGCTCAGTGAGTCACGTGTGCCCTCAGCATTGGGACAGCCACCTTTCCCTCAGCGAGCCTCACATCCCAGGGTCAGCAAATCAAGAGGCACCAGGCATGCTGTAGGTGACTCAGAGCGAGTGCAGTGGGTCATGGTGGCCAGGGGCCAGAAGCAGGCAGAAAGCCAACGGGGCTGGGGAAAAGGCTCTGCTCTGCTTACAGCGTGAGCTGAGGGCTGGGAGAGCTCCATTTCTCCCTTGAGATGTTGGAGACGGGGCCTTTCTCCCTCCTGATAGGGCTGCCCCTGGCTGCAGCCAGCAAGAGGAGTACGACGACACAAGGCCGAGAGCAGCAAAGCAAAGAGCCAGCCGTGCACAGCACAGGGAGGGGGCCCCGTGCAAAGCCAGCGTGGCACCCTGAAGGTGCCCACTGCACTCTCATGTGACCCTGGCCTGGGAAGGACAGGAATGTCCGTGGTCCAGGAGGGCCTTTCTGAGGCCCCTGTGGGCTCAAAGCTGCTGCTCTTCTGGCTCCACAGAGCTCGGCCTCCCCCACAGCAAGAGGAACAAGACTTGGATATCAGGCAGTGGAGCTCAATGCCTAAGGCTGAGGGGTGGGAGGCTCCAGTCTGGAGCACAGGGAGGGCACCCCCCCAGCCCCACAACAGCTGGCCTCACCGCCCTGAAAGGCCAGGACCAGGGTTCCACGCCTGATTCCAGGGCGTCCCTCCAACCGGCCACCGACCTGGAAGCGCCAGAGCAGCCGGCTCTTGGGATCAAGGCGGCTGCCAGGGGGCTGCTTATGGCCTCTGCCAGCCAATTGCTCAGGGCTTAGCAGTGCCTCAGCCCCTCAGGGTCTCCCCCAGCCTGGCCGAGCTTGCCGGCAGCAGCGCCGCAGCCCCACAGCAGCTCCAGAGGAGCCCCATCCAGAGGCACCTTGGAGCCCTCAGCACTGCAGCCAGCAGCAGACGGGCAGGAGGACTGGCCCTTCCTGTCCGGCACAGGGCTTGTGGCCATCTCCAGGCACCGCTCTGGCAGGGATCCCCGCAGCTCCGGCCCCTGCCCAGCCGCTCTGTGGGCAGCACAAAGGCTTCAGCAGAACCACCAAAGGCCAAAAGGCTTCTGGTCATTTTCCCTGCAACACTGCACGCCTGGGCACCTGGCTGAGTACAAGCAACCTTTTCCCTCTCTTCTCTTATGCCCTACAGACCTTGCGCAGGAAAAGAAAGATCCTGGGACTCTGTGTATTGTAAGATATTTTATATTTACACAATCAAAAACAACGAAAATACAAACAGAAGAATCTGGAAGACAACCAAGAAAATTCCTGCTGGCTCAAATGTCCCAAGCAGACTGAGTGTTGCAGATCACCTCTCCGGGGAGCTGCAGCAGAACAGTAAGGCAGTGCAGCAAAGACGAGGCCGTTTCCTCCATGCACTGTGGAATCTATCTCGCAGCTTATGCCATGGGGAGTAGGGAGCTCTCTCAAGAGCCCGGAGAACTAAACAAAATTCTACTGCAGCATCTCTGATTGCAGGACTGCTGTCATATGCCATTTCTTCAAGGGCTGCAAGAGAGAGGAACAGAGGCAAGGTCAGATCCCGCATATGCAGGGAGCCGAGGAGAGCCCCCTGCCAGGGCCATCCCGGTCGTCTCTTGCCATGGCCCGCAGGGAGCAGGGAGCAAGGGGATGAGCCCGAAGTTGCTGGCCACGAATGCCACACGTAGCCCTGATATCTCTGTGTGCTCCGCCCACGGGTGCAGATCCCTCCGCAGCCGGGGCAGGGCTTGCAGCTGCCCCCTCCAGCCCCCGCGGTCAGCCCGCGGCCCTCACTCACTCACCAGTGCAGATCAGCTGGAGCTCTTGCTGCTGCCCCCTCAGGTGCTGCCCGGCCATGCCTGTGAACACAGAGCCTGTCACGGCCCCAGTGGCGCAGCTCCCTGCCAGCGGCGCTGCCGGCGCTGTGGCCACGCGGGCTGCTGGCCAGGCAGAGCTCAGCCCGGGCCCTTGCCGCACGCTGCCGCCCCAGGGCGCGGCTGCCAGAGGGCGGCAGCAACGCCCAGGCCAGGCGGGGCTCCACGGCTCCGGGCCGGGCTGGCGCTGCCGGGGGCAGCAGGCGGGGCCGGGGCCGAGCTGCTGCGGGCCGGGGAGGAGCCCGGGCTCGGGACTCACCCATGAACCTGACGGCCGCCTCTCGCAGGGACTCCTGTGGGCTCTGCAGGTAGCGCAGTGCCCGGCGCAGGTGCTCGGCCGCTCGGCTCCTGTCCTCTGCCAGCTGGAGAGAGCGGCAGGAGGGAAGGGTTGGCGCGGGCTCAGCTCCTGGGCCGGGCGCTGCCTGCGCCCATCGCCGGCCTCGCCTGCCCTCAGGGCCCTGAGGCGCGGCCAGCAGTCGCTGGCCAAGGGCTCCCGAGGGCAGGGGGCAGAGGGCAGGGGGCAGAGGGCCGGCTGCTGCCCGGGGAGCCGTGGTGTCACCCCGCAGCCCCGCCGGGCCGGGGCTCCATGGGCACCCGACTCAGGCCCACGGGAGCCTGGAGCAGAGCCCGCGCGGCCTCTGGCTGCAGCAGCGGGCACAGCTGTTAGCCCCGCACACTGAGCACCGCCCTCAGGGACCTTCGCCATGCTGAGGCTGGGGGGGGTCTCTGCTGTTCTTACCAGGCACTCCCCAAAGCTCTGATCCACGTGTAGCATTTGTTCTATATCCCTCCTCTTCAGGAATCTGGCTGAGGAATGCAGCGTTTCCCGGGAGGCCTGGAGAGGGACAGAGATGCACAGATGGCCCCACAGTCCAGGGCACAGGAGCATCCCAGTGGCACAGGCTGGAGAAGGCTGAAGCCCACAAGGTGCCAGGGCAGGAGGCAGCCCAAGCCCCTGCCAGGGGGACAGCAGCTGGCCACAAGTGCTCACCTCAGCAACAATCTGATTCTCATCATGGCAGTGGAAGTAGAGAGGGAGCAGGCTCTGGCGCACGTGGGACTTGAGGGCCTTTCTTCCCTCTTCTGTTAATAAGTCCAGCATCTCTTGAAAGAGAGCCATGGAGCTCAGCTGCACCTGGATATCATCCTGGATGAAAGGAAAGGGCATAAGACCTGAGCATCAGCTGCTTCAGGCCCCCCAGGGCACAGGCGTGCATCTGCACAGGGCACCAAGGGTCCGGGCAGCAGCCAGTGGCTGTGGCTGTGGGCACAGAGCCTTACGCTGTCAAAGAGTGGCAGGAGCGCCTCAGCCAGCTGCAGGGCGATGGGGGTGGCTATTGGAGCACCATTATCCAGGAGCAAATATCTGAGTAGAAGAATGCTCATCCTGATCATGTCGCTGTCATTTTCCTCCAGGAGCTCCACAAGACTATCAGTCAGGCTCCGCAGTTTTTCGGCCTGTGCGGAACACGACTTTATGAAAGGCCGCCCTGCTGCCGCAGGGCGCAGAGGCCAAAGGCCTGTCCCGAAGCACTGGGGCAGCTGAAGCGGGAAGCAGGAGAGATGGGAGCAGCTGCCCCAGCGGCCGAAGCCCAGGCAAGGCCAAGCGACTGCGTTGCCCAGCCCCACGCTGCCTGCACGGCTTCAGCCACTGCCCCCTTCTCACCATCAAGGGATTCTTGCCCAGCACTACGAGGCCTCGGAGTGCCAAGTAACGCCTGGCCATGTGCTCGCTCTGCAGGTTCTGTGCCAGGATCTCCAGAACACTGTCACTGCATTCCCTCAAGTCCAGGCACTCGAGGACCTGAAAGGCACAGGGCAGTGACAGGGGAGCCGGCCAGCAGGAGCCCAGAAGCGCACAGGGCCGGGCCCAGGCAGCAGCACAGGGCACGGGCACTGTCCTGGCAGCTGTGGCTGCGAGAGGCCCGAGGGCCGGGAGGCCGCTGAGCCAGGCAGCGCTGGCCTTGTGGCTCACCTCCACAAGGAATGCCAGGGCAGGGAAATCCCAGTATGGCATCTCTTTGCCGAGCAGGGCGAGCAGGTAGAATGCAACGGCGGAACAAAAGTGGATGGCTAAGCGGCGAATTTCTCTGAAGAGGGGAAAAAGGAAACAAGACCCTGATGCAGTGGGGCAAACCTCTCCCAGGCGTGACTCACCCAGTTCTCATCTTTCCCCAGCACCCTTGCAGCAAGGGGACGTGGGCCATTTGGGAGTTGGTT
The DNA here is from genome assembly GCF_035770615.1 of Melospiza melodia melodia. Taxonomy (NCBI): domain Eukaryota; kingdom Metazoa; phylum Chordata; class Aves; order Passeriformes; family Passerellidae; genus Melospiza; species Melospiza melodia. The sequence continues at coordinate 25,274,703 of NC_086200.1, forward strand.
GCTCATGGGCACCCTCCTCTGCCAGCCTTTTCCAGTCTGCTTGGCCGTCCCTCAGTGACAAGGCCCTCTGACCCATGGCCACCACGGACACTTTGTGGGGCACCTGGGCACAGAGCAGCAATGTCAGAGGCAGTGGGGAGAAGGGGCTCTCACCTGGCAAGCAGAGCCACGGCAAAGTGGTGAGTGTCAAGAGAGAGCAGCGTGTCCCAGGCACACCTGCGCTCCATTGCCACCACCACATCCTCGCAGCGGAGAAGGCAGAGCAGGGACTTCAGGGTGCGCACAGCAAACCTGTGTGCAGAGCAAAGCCCAGGTCACACTGGCAGCACTGGCTCCTTGGCAGGCCACGTGGCAGGGACAGGAGGAGTGGGATGGAGCACCTGTTGGGGCTGGTGGCAAGGCCGTGCTCTTCCTGGCATCCCTTCCAGAAGGTGTCGACCTCCTCTGGCATATCCAGAGTGCTGAAGAACACTTGGAATAGCAGATGCACAAATAGGCGGGGGAAATACACCTTCAAGATCCGTGGGAGACAGGGCACCTGGAGGATCTTCCACATCACCACAGTTGCCTGCAAAGGACAAAGCCCCCCGAGACAGCGCTCAGTGCTGAGGTGTGTGTGTGGCAGGGCCCGAGCGTGGCAGGGAGAGGCCAGGAGAGACCGTGGCAGGGGGAGCACGGGGCCTGGTGAGCCTGAAGCTGCCCCTGGGCCAGGTTTCAGGCCAGCGCCTGAGGCAGGGAGATGCAGTGGGGGAAGGAGGATGGAGAGCTGCTGGAGAGGCAGCCTTGGGGCCTGCAAAGGCCAGTTGCAGAAACTCACAGCCAGGGCAAAGACACCCGTTTCGTCCCCATTGGAGGTGCAGGTGCTGTACTCTGGCCAGCTGCCCAGCACATCCAGGAGGATCAGCTGCGCCAGCTCCGCAGTCCTGGCTGAGCCCATGATGGTCTTCCACATGGCCATGGCAGCTCTGTGGGGTTAGAGCTGTGTCTCAGGGGGGTCTCAGACACAGCAGCGGGGGCAGCTGAGCCGGCTGCCATTTCTGCCTCTGCCCACTGCCCCCCCTGCCAGCAGCAGCCAGACAGCCCAGCCCTGTGGGGACAGAGCCCTGAGAGGCGGCAAGGGAGCATGGCAGCAGGCTCAGGGGCTGACATGGCAGGGCTGGGAAAGGGAGCATCCAGAGGGCCCTGGAACTCTCTGTTGCTCCGACACCTGGGGCAGGCTGTGCAGGGTGATGGGCTGGGGAGGCCTGAGCCCTGTGGGCAGGTGGGCCCCGTACCTGTCACAGGACGGGGCCACACGCAGGAGCATCATGACTGCGTCATTTGGCTGTGCTTCGGTGAGATCCAGCAGGGTCTTGTCCAGCCTGTGCTCAGCAGAATCGTTGGCCATGAGCCACTGGTGGATGTAGCTCACCATGGCAGGCACCTGGAGAAGGCACGGGGAGACTTGGAAAGCTGCCAGAGGGAGCAATGTTCCCAGCTTCCCCAGAGGAGTGCTTCCCTTCCCACCCCACTGCCATGTGGCCTGAAAGGCTCACAGCACGCAGCATGTGTGGATTGGGAGGCCAAGCAATTGCTGGGAGGATCAAAGCCTGGCCACAGGCTGCTTACTTGCTTTGGAGTGTAAAAGTCTTCCTCTACAAGCATACACAGCAGGGCAGCACTGGTCTTGCTTAGGAAGATGGGCGAGTATGGTCTGAGGCCTACGCCCGTGGCGATGGTCTCTTCCTCCTCAATTCTCTTGAGGAAGTTGCAAACAAACTGTAGGAGAAGGGCAAGAAGCCGGGGATGTTGCATGGAGTGCTGCACACACGGTGCTGGCCTGAGCAGAAACAGCAGGCCCAGCCCAGGTGGGGGTGGCTGCAGGTACCTGCGCTGTTCTGCGGAAGCGGCCACGGCTGGACTCCTGCTCTTGTGTGCGCTCCAGGGCTGCATCTGGCAAAGAGCAAGCGCAGCCAGAGATGAGGGGCTGCGGGGGAGGCCGGACAACACGGCCCAGCCCTGCGCTGCCCAGGCAGAGAGAGCCCCGGGATGCCCCAGGGGATGGAGCACGGCCGCTGCGGGGTGTCTGCCCGGCCTCTCTTCCGTCCTGTCCGTGGGCACGTCCCCAGGGCATAGCATGGCACGGCACGGCACGGGGTCCAAGCTGGCAGCAGGCACCAGTCCTGTGGCCCAGCTCTGCCACTCACCCTCCTGTGGTGGCTGGAACGGCACCACCTCTTCAGTCTGCTGTGCCGGGGAAGCTCCAGGGCCTTCTTCCTCCTCCTCCACCCAGGCCAGCTCAGGCACTGCCGGCTGTCTCTGCTCCATGTCTCTGCCTGGATTTGTGGCTATTTGCAGGAGAGTTGCCTTGGAACAGCTCCAAGTCACCAAGTCCTGCAGTGGTGCCTGGAAGGCACCTTCAAGTTAGAAGCCTCAGGAAGGCTACAGGACAGCAAGTCCTGCACTCGGTCTCAAGGGCCCCTGCCAAAAGGACAGGGGACTCCTGACAAGGACTATGATATGGCCTCAAGGGCACCTGCAGAAGAGAAGCCTCAGGGAGACCACGAGTCAGCAAGTCCTGTGGTCTGGCCTCGAGCTCAGCTGCAGGAACACGGCTTCAGAATAGCTCCGGGTGGGACGCGAACGAGCGCGCAGTGCGGGGGCTCCTCACGGCACCGCTCTGTCCCGTCCTGTCCCGTCGCGTGCTCTGAGCACTGTGGCGTGCTCTTGTCACCTCCAGCTCCTATGTCACCCCGTGTCACAAAGGGCCCTTGGACACCCGTTCCATGTCACAGTGACTGTGCGGCACCGTGTCACCAAGGGCCCTTGCAACACTGCCGCCTGCCCTGGGGCCACACCCAGCCCACCCAAAGTGGCCCAGTTTGGAAGGAATGGCTGGCCCCAGGAGTCTGAGCCAGACCGACAGGATCTTTAAGAATGGCTCAGAGCCATTCAAACGCTGCCATGCTCTGTGGGCTCAGGGCAGCAGAAGGAGCCCCCAGGGCTGCCGACGCAGCCGTTCTGGGAAGGGCACGGGGCCTTGCAGGGAAGCTGGCACGGCCTCCTTGGGAGACGTCCCGGCTGGTGGCTGTCCTAAATCTGCCGGTGTGACACGGACAAGGAACGTGTGGGCCTGGGCACGAGTGCAGCTCTGAGGCCTGTGGCCCGGGGAGCGCTGACATCAGCAGGTGTGGCAGAGTCCCTGGCCAAGCAGACCTGCCACCCCCCGAGCCCTGGCAGCGCTGGTGCCTGACTCCTGCCCCAGAGACCTGTGCCCCCGGGGGGCTTCTGTGCCAGAAGGAGCCAAAGGCCACGTGCCTTGGGGGCTGTGCCTCTTTCCTGCAGGGGCTGATGGCAGGAGCACCTGGAGCAACTGCTGGCACACTTGGTCTCTGTCAGATGAGGTTGCTCCTTCCTGAAATGAATTTTTCTCATGGAAGGCATTGGCAGTAGCACCAGAGCACCATCCATTGCTGAGTTTCCCAGGGCAATTAGATTGCAAAGTTAACAGTCTGAAATTTCCTTGTGCTTTTCTCACTCTCTTTCCCACATTCAGGAAAAAACGGAATCTGCCCAGCCTCTGCTATTCTCAGCTTCAGTTGCTGCATGTCTTGCTCTGGCAGCTCATGTCCAAACAAAACTCTGTCCCTGCTGAGCACAGCAAGGAGCGGCCACAAAGTGGCAAGTTCCCCAGTGAACATCAAGGCAGAGACGTGGAAGTGCTGAGGATAAGGACAACTCTGGGAGGAGAAGCTCTTCTGTGTCTCTGATGATGGTGCCCACACCCTGAAGCAGCAGCCAAGAGAAGCGCTGGAAGCAGACGGGCGCAGTTTTGGGCAGTACAATATCAAAAGATATGAAACCATTAGCCAGAATGCAAAGGAAGACTGCAAGGATGGAGTGTGGCCTGGAGGGGAAGCCCTAGATGCAGCTGAAGCCACTTTTTTAAGTTGGGAGGAGAGTAAAGGGCGTCATTGTGGTCTTCAACATCCTCCTGAGAGGAATCAGAGGGGCTGCTGCAGCTCTCGTCACTGTTGGGACCAGTGATAGGACTGGAGAAAAGGGCAGGGAGCTGGGACAGGGCAAGTTTCATTTCCATATCAGATCAAGGTTTTTCACCCAGGGCACAGTCAGGCACTGGGACGGGTTCCCCATTGACGCAGCCCAGCGGAGCCCGGGCTGGCTCTTGGGAAAACTGCGGCGCTGCGCCAGGAGTGGGGAACGGCCAAGGCTTGGGTCCTGCCCGCGGCTGACCCTGGTGAGCCACTGCTCAGTGGTTCAGGATCTACTGACTGCATCACGGAGCAGGCCAAAGAGAAGGAAGAGGCTCCTCGATGGTGAGGTTCCACAGGCCAAGGCTTATTCCAAGGGAAGGATTCAGCAGCAAAGAGCCGCCAGCACTTCTGTGCACGGGATTTTATCGGGTACAACTCAGGGGGTGGATACAAACGATTGAGCAATAAGGAATCTGCAGGGGAAGGAGCGAGGGGATTCCATCAGTTGCTTGGGACTAATTAGGACAGATGGGAGGAGAGAGTAGGTCACATGGGCCAGTGGGGCTTCCAGCAATAGAGGAATTCCAAAGGGGTGGTGCAGTCAGGGATTGGTCCAAGGCAAAAGTGACAGGGAAGGTTCAGGAATAAAGAGCTGGATTATCTTGAGAGGCGGGGAAGGAGCTGGAACAAAGAGTGGGGAATGGCATGAGAGACAGCTTTGAGGGAGGGCAGAACCATGGGGTAAACCAACTTGGGGAAAATACGGGGTGCGTGAAAACAAACCATTCTACAATAACTGAAAATAAACACAAACTGGAACACCCCAGGGAAATGGTCACAGCACCAAGCCCGTCTGAGTTTGAGAAGTGTTCGAAGAACATTGAGCAGTCACGCAAGCTTTTAGACACTACATCAAAAGTAGAAAGTGTATGATAGTCAAGAGAGGGAAAAAGCAAAAGAGCTCCCTGCAGCCATGGTGGCAGCTCTGGATCAGCACCAGGGAGAGGACGGATGTAGGCGTGGTTGAAGCAGAGGCAGGGGCGAAAATAGCAGAGGCAGAGGAGGTTCAAAGCAGCCACAGACCACACTGGGGCCGAATCAATGTGCATCTTGTAAGAAATCAGGACACTGGAAATAGGGCCAGTGCCCAGAGTTAGCAGACAAAGTACACAAAACTCTTGCAGCCACTCTAGATGATAAGAAATGACCGAGACTGGCAATTCTTACTCTAGCAGGCCACTGTTTAAAATACAGCTAAAGAATGATGAAGAAGTTGAAATTTTAAGAAATAGTGGAGACACATTTTCACTCCTGAATCAAGCACTGATACCCAAAAGTGAAACCTATCTTCAGGCAATAGGAGCAACTATAGGGCAGCCAGAAAATGCATTCTTCCTGAAACCACTTTGATGTAAAATCAAGAAGAAAATGGGAATACATCAGTTTCTTTATTTACCAAACTCACCCAAATCTGCCCTATGCAGGGATTTGCTTGAAAATTTAGAAGTAACAGTTCCGTTTAGCAAAAAGAAAACTTCAATGGAAGGTACCTGAAGACAAATGAGCGGTTTTAGCAGTAGGACTGACAATTGACACCAGACCAACAAACAAGAATAACTAGTTAGAACAAGTATTGAATCAGGTATACAAAGAGTATGGGATACTGATAGCCCAGGAAAATCAAAACGAGCAGACCCTATGAAAATTGAGCTATAGACAAGAGTTAGGGCAGTAGTCAGAAAGCAATACCCTTGAAGATTAGAAGCTAGGAAAGCAATAGAGCCAACAGTCAATTAAATCCCTGACATCAGGACTATTGGAAGAATGGCAGTCAAAATTTAATACTGCTAGATCAGCAATAAAGAAACCTAATGGAACTCAGAGACTAGTGCCAGATTTCCAGGCAATTAATGGTTTATACCTTACTAGCTTACTAGCTAAACTTGGAGATGATTTTATTTGGTGCGGGGAATGTCCATGGGCAGGTGCTGTCGAGAGCCGTTCCCTCTTGGTCTGAGAGACCAGCTCCCCCAGCCCACCTTGCTCCCAGGCCCGGAGGGTGTAACGTGCGCTCGACCGGCAGCCAAAGGAGGGCTCTTGACACCGTGTCTGATGCAACAGGGTTTATTGAAGGTAGGTCAGAGGGTGCAGTTTGGGTGAGGGTGAGAAGAGGGACAGGAAGAGTGCACAAGCACTGTAACATGACACATAAGGCACCTGCAAGCTGCTGGGGAAGCCTCAAGTCTGCTCAGTGAGTCACGTGTGCCCTCAGCATTGGGACAGCCACCTTTCCCTCAGCGAGCCTCACATCCCAGGGTCAGCAAATCAAGAGGCACCAGGCATGCTGTAGGTGACTCAGAGCGAGTGCAGTGGGTCATGGTGGCCAGGGGCCAGAAGCAGGCAGAAAGCCAACGGGGCTGGGGAAAAGGCTCTGCTCTGCTTACAGCGTGAGCTGAGGGCTGGGAGAGCTCCATTTCTCCCTTGAGATGTTGGAGACGGGGCCTTTCTCCCTCCTGATAGGGCTGCCCCTGGCTGCAGCCAGCAAGAGGAGTACGACGACACAAGGCCGAGAGCAGCAAAGCAAAGAGCCAGCCGTGCACAGCACAGGGAGGGGGCCCCGTGCAAAGCCAGCGTGGCACCCTGAAGGTGCCCACTGCACTCTCATGTGACCCTGGCCTGGGAAGGACAGGAATGTCCGTGGTCCAGGAGGGCCTTTCTGAGGCCCCTGTGGGCTCAAAGCTGCTGCTCTTCTGGCTCCACAGAGCTCGGCCTCCCCCACAGCAAGAGGAACAAGACTTGGATATCAGGCAGTGGAGCTCAATGCCTAAGGCTGAGGGGTGGGAGGCTCCAGTCTGGAGCACAGGGAGGGCACCCCCCCAGCCCCACAACAGCTGGCCTCACCGCCCTGAAAGGCCAGGACCAGGGTTCCACGCCTGATTCCAGGGCGTCCCTCCAACCGGCCACCGACCTGGAAGCGCCAGAGCAGCCGGCTCTTGGGATCAAGGCGGCTGCCAGGGGGCTGCTTATGGCCTCTGCCAGCCAATTGCTCAGGGCTTAGCAGTGCCTCAGCCCCTCAGGGTCTCCCCCAGCCTGGCCGAGCTTGCCGGCAGCAGCGCCGCAGCCCCACAGCAGCTCCAGAGGAGCCCCATCCAGAGGCACCTTGGAGCCCTCAGCACTGCAGCCAGCAGCAGACGGGCAGGAGGACTGGCCCTTCCTGTCCGGCACAGGGCTTGTGGCCATCTCCAGGCACCGCTCTGGCAGGGATCCCCGCAGCTCCGGCCCCTGCCCAGCCGCTCTGTGGGCAGCACAAAGGCTTCAGCAGAACCACCAAAGGCCAAAAGGCTTCTGGTCATTTTCCCTGCAACACTGCACGCCTGGGCACCTGGCTGAGTACAAGCAACCTTTTCCCTCTCTTCTCTTATGCCCTACAGACCTTGCGCAGGAAAAGAAAGATCCTGGGACTCTGTGTATTGTAAGATATTTTATATTTACACAATCAAAAACAACGAAAATACAAACAGAAGAATCTGGAAGACAACCAAGAAAATTCCTGCTGGCTCAAATGTCCCAAGCAGACTGAGTGTTGCAGATCACCTCTCCGGGGAGCTGCAGCAGAACAGTAAGGCAGTGCAGCAAAGACGAGGCCGTTTCCTCCATGCACTGTGGAATCTATCTCGCAGCTTATGCCATGACGAGTAGGGAGCTCTCTCAAGAGCCCGGAGAACTAAACAAAATTCTACTGCAGCATCTCTGATTGCAGGACTGCTGTCATATGCCATTTCTTCAAGGGCTGCAAGAGAGAGGAACAGAGGCAAGGTCAGATCCCGCATATGCAGGGAGCCGAGGAGAGCCCCCTGCCAGGGCCATCCCGGTCGTCTCTTGCCATGGCCCGCAGGGAGCAGGGAGCAAGGGGATGAGCCCGAAGTTGCTGGCCACGAATGCCACACGTAGCCCTGATATCTCTGTGTGCTCCGCCCACGGGTGCAGATCCCTCCGCAGCCGGGGCAGGGCTTGCAGCTGCCCCCTCCAGCCCCCGCGGTCAGCCCGCGGCCCTCACTCACTCACCAGTGCAGATCAGCTGGAGCTCTTGCTGCTGCCCCCTCAGGTGCTGCCCGGCCATGCCTGTGAACACAGAGCCTGTCACGGCCCCAGTGGCGCAGCTCCCTGCCAGCGGCGCTGCCGGCGCTGTGGCCACGCGGGCTGCTGGCCAGGCAGAGCTCAGCCCGGGCCCTTGCCGCACGCTGCCGCCCCAGGGCGCGGCTGCCAGAGGGCGGCAGCAACGCCCAGGCCAGGCAAGGCTCCACGGCTCCGGGCCGGGCTGGCGCTGCCGGGGGCAGCAGGCGGGGCCGGGGCCGAGCTGCTGCGGGCCGGGGAGGAGCCCGGGCTCGGGACTCACCCATGAACCTGACGGCCGCCTCTCGCAGGGACTCCTGTGGGCTCTGCAGGTAGCGCAGTGCCCGGCGCAGGTGCTCGGCCGCTCGGCTCCTGTCCTCTGCCAGCTGGAGAGAGCGGCAGGAGGGAAGGGTTGGCGCGGGCTCAGCTCCTGGGCCGGGCGCTGCCTGCGCCCATCGCCGGCCTCGCCTGCCCTCAGGGCCCTGAGGCGCGGCCAGCAGTCGCTGGCCAAGGGCTCCCGAGGGCAGGGGGCAGGGGGCAGGGGGCAGAGGGCCGGCTGCTGCCCGGGGAGCCGTGGTGTCACCCCGCAGCCCCGCCGGGCCGGGGCTCCATGGGCACCCGACTCAGGCCCACGGGAGCCTGGAGCAGAGCCCGCGCGGCCTCTGGCTGCAGCAGCGGGCACAGCTGTTAGCCCCGCACACTGAGCACCGCCCTCAGGGACCTTCGCCATGCTGAGGCTGGGGGGGATCTCTGCTGTTCTTACCAGGCACTCCCCAAAGCTCTGATCCACGTGTAGCATTTGTTCTATATCCCTCCTCTTCAGGAATCTGGCTGAGGAATGCAGCGTTTCCCGGGAGGCCTGGAGAGGGACAGAGATGCACAGATGGCCCCACAGTCCAGGGCACAGGAGCATCCCAGTGGCACAGGCTGGAGAAGGCTGAAGCCCACAAGGTGCCAGGGCAGGAGGCAGCCCAAGCCCCTGCCAGGGGGACAGCAGCTGGCCACAAGTGCTCACCTCAGCAACAATCTGATTCTCATCATGGCAGTGGAAGTAGAGAGGGAGCAGGCTCTGGCGCACGTGGGACTTGAGGGCCTTTCTTCCCTCTTCTGTTAATAAGTCCAGCATCTCTTGAAAGAGAGCCATGGAGCTCAGCTGCACCTGGATATCATCCTGGATGAAAGGAAAGGGCATAAGACCTGAGCATCAGCTGCTTCAGGCCCCCCAGGGCACAGGCGTGCATCTGCACAGGGCACCAAGGGTCCGGGCAGCAGCCAGTGGCTGTGGCTGTGGGCACAGAGCCTTACGCTGTCAAAGAGTGGCAGGAGCGCCTCAGCCAGCTGCAGGGCGATGGGGGTGGCTATTGGAGCACCATTATCCAGGAGCAAATATCTGAGTAGAAGAATGCTCATCCTGATCATGTCGCTGTCATTTTCCTCCAGGAGCTCCACAAGACTATCAGTCAGGCTCCGCAGTTTTTCGGCCTGTGCGGAACACGACTTTGTGAAAGGCCGCCCTGCTGCCGCAGGGCGCAGAGGCCAAAGGCCTGTCCCGAAGCACTGGGGCAGCTGAAGCGGGAAGCAGGAGAGATGGGAGCAGCTGCCCCAGCGGCCGAAGCCCAGGCAAGGCCAAGCGACTGCGTTGCCCAGCCCCACGCTGCCTGCACGGCTTCAGCCACTGCCCCCTTCTCACCATCAAGGGATTCTTGCCCAGCACTACGAGGCCTCGGAGTGCCAAGTAACGCCTGGCCATGTGCTCGCTCTGCAGGTTCTGTGCCAGGATCTCCAGAACACTGTCACTGCATTCCCTCAAGTCCAGGCACTCGAGGACCTGAAAGGCACAGGGCAGTGACAGGGGAGCCGGCCGGCAGGAGCCCAGAAGCGCACAGGGCCGGGCCCAGGCAGCAGCACAGGGCACGGGCACTGTCCTGGCAGCTGTGGCTGCGAGAGGCCCGAGGGCTGGGAGGCCGCTGAGCCAGGCAGCGCTGGCCTTGTGGCTCACCTCCACAAGGAATGCCAGGGCAGGGAAATCCCAGTATGGCATCTCTTTGCCGAGCAGGGCGAGCAGGTAGAATGCAACGGCGGAACAAAAGTGGATGGCTAAGCGGCGAATTTCTCTGAAGAGGGGAAAAAGGAAACAAGACCCTGATGCAGTGGGGCAAACCTCTCCCAGGCGTGACTCACCCAGTTCTCATCTTTCCCCAGCACCCTTGCAGCAAGGGGACGTGGGCCATTTGGGAGTTGGTTGCTCATGGGCACCCTCCTCTGCCAGCCTTTTCCAGTCTGCTTGGCCGTCCCTCAGTGACAAGGCCCTCTGACCCATGGCCACCACGGACACTTTGTGGGGCACCTGGGCACAGAGCAGCAATGTCAGAGGCAGTGGGGAGAAGGGGCTCTCACCTGGCAAGCAGAGCCACGGCAAAGTGGTGAGTGTCAAGAGAGAGCAGCGTGTCCCAGGCACACCTGCGCTCCATTGCCACCACCACATCCTCGCAGCGGAGAAGGCAGAGCAGGGACTTCAGGGTGCGCACAGCAAACCTGTGTGCAGAGCAAAGCCCAGGTCACACTGGCAGCACTGGCTCCTTGGCAGGCCACGTGGCAGGGACAGGAGGAGTGGGATGGAGCACCTGTTGGGGCTGGTGGCAAGGCCGTGCTCTTCCTGGCATCCCTTCCAGAAGGTGTCGACCTCCTCTGGCATATCCAGAGTGCTGAAGAACACTTGGAATAGCAGATGCACAAATAGGCGGGGGAAATACACCTTCAAGATCCGTGGGAGACAGGGCACCTGGAGGATCTTCCACATCACCACAGTTGCCTGCAAAGGACAAAGCCCCCTGAGACAGCGCTCAGTGCTGAGGTGTGTGTGTGGCAGGGCCCGAGCGTGGCAGGGAGAGGCCAGGAGAGACCGTGGCAGGGGGAGCGCGGGGCCTGGTGAGCTTGAAGCTGCCCCTGGGCCAGGTTTCAGGCCAGCGCCTGAGGCAGGGAGATGCAGTGGGGGAAGGAGGATGGAGAGCTGCTGGAGAGGCAGCCTTGGGGCCTGCAAAGGCCAGTTGCAGAAACTCACAGCCAGGGCAAAGACACCCGTTTCGTCCCCATTGGAGGTGCAGGTGCTGTACTCTGGCCAGCTGCCCAGCACATCCAGGAGGATCAGCTGCGCCAGCTCCGCAGTCCTGGCTGAGCCCATGATGGTCTTCCACATGGCCATGGCAGCTCTGTGGGGTTAGAGCTGTGTCTCAGGGGGGTCTCAGACACAGCAGCGGGGGCAGCTGAGCCGGCTGCCATTTCTGCCCCTGCCCACTGCCCCCCCTGCCAGCAGCAGCCAGACAGCCCAGCCCTGTGGGGACAGAGCCCTGAGAGGCGGCAAGGGAGCATGGCAGCAGGCTCAGGGGCTGACATGGCAGGGCTGGGAAAGGGAGCATCCAGAGGGCCCTGGAACTCTCTGTTGCTCCGACACCTGGGGCAGGCTGTGCAGGGTGATGGGCTGGGGAGGCCTGAGCCCTGTGGGCAGGTGGGCCCCGTACCTGTCACAGGACGGGGCCACACGCAGGAGCGTCATGACTGCGTCATTTGGCTGTGCTTCGGTGAGATCCAGCAGGGTCTTGTCCAGCCTGTGCTCAGCAGAATCGTTGGCCATGAGCCACTGGTGGATGTAGCTCACCATGGCAGGCACCTGGAGAAGGCATGGGGAGACTTGGAAAGCTGCCAGAGGGAGCAATGTTCCCAGCTTCCCCAGAGGAGTGCTTCCCTTCCCACCCCACTGCCATGTGGCCTGAAAGGCTCACAGCACGCAGCATGTGTGGATTGGGAGGCCAAGCAATTGCTGGGAGGATCAAAGCCTGGCCACAGGCTGCTTACTTGCTTTGGAGTGTAAAAGTCTTCCTCTACAAGCATACACAGCAGGGCAGCACTGGTCTTGCTTAGGAAGATGGGCGAGTATGGTCTGAGGCCTATGCCCGTGGCGATGGTCTCTTCCTCCTCAATTCTCTTGAGGAAGTTGCAAACAAACTGTAGGAGAAGGGCAAGAAGCCGGGGATGTTGCATGGAGTGCTGCACACACGGTGCTGGCCTGAGCAGAGACAGCAGGCCCAGCCCAGGTGGGGGTGGCTGCAGGTACCTGCGCTGTTCTGCGGAAGCGGCCACGGCTGGACTCCTGCTCTTGTGTGCGCTCCAGGGCTGCATCTGGCAAAGAGCGAGCGCAGCCAGAGATGAGGGGCTGCGGGGGAGGCCGGACAACACGGCCCAGCCCTGCGCTGCCCAGGCAGAGAGAGCCCCGGGATGCGCCAGGGGATGGAGCACGGCCGCTGCGGGGTGTCTGCACGGCCTCTCTTCCGTCCTGTCCGTGGGCATGTCCCCAGGGGATAGCATGGCACGGCACGGCACGGCATGGGGTCCAAGCTGGCAGCAGGCACCAGTCCTGTGGCCCAGCTCTGCCACTCACCCTCCTGCGGTGGCTGGAACGGCACCACCTCTTCAGTCTGCTGTGCCGGGGAAGCTCCAGGGCCTTCTTCCTCCTCCTCCACCCAGGCCAGCTCAGGCACTGCCGGCTGTCTCTGCTCCATGTCTCTGCCTGGATTTGTGGCTATTTGCAGGAGAGTTGCCTTGGAACAGCTCCAAGTCACCAAGTCCTGCAGTGGTGCCTGGAAGGCACCTTCAAGTTAGAAGCCTCAGGAAGGCTACAGGACAGCAAGTCCTGTACTCGGTCTCAAGGGCCCCTGCCACAAGGACAGGGGACTCCTGACAAGGACTATGATATGGCCTCAAGGGCACCTGCAGAAGAGAAGCCTCAGGGAGACCACGAGTCAGCAAGTCCTGTGGTCTGGCCTCGAGCTCAGCTGCAGGAACACGGCTTCAGAAAAGCTCCGGGTGGGACGCGAACGAGCGCGCAGTGCGGGGGCTCCTCACGGCACCGCTCTGTCCCGTCCTGTCCCGTCGCGTGCTCTGAGCACTGTGGCGTGCTCTTGTCACCTCCAGCTCCTATGTCACCCCGTGTCACAAAGGGCCCTTGGACACCCGTTCCATGTCACAGTGACTGTGCGGCACCGTGTCACCAAGGGCCCTTGCAACACTGCCGCCTGCCCTGGGGCCACACCCAGCCCACCCAAAGTGGCCCAGTTTGGAAGGAATGGCTGGCCCCAGGAGTCTGAGCCAGACCGACAGGATCTTTAAGAATGGCTCAGAGCCATTCAAACGCTGCCATGCTCTGTGGGCTCAGGGCAGCAGAAGGAGCCCCCAGGGCTGCCGACGCAGCCGTTCTGGGAAGGGCACGGGGCCTTGCAGGGAAGCTGGCACGGCCTCCTTGGGGGACGTCCCAGCTGGGTGCTGTCCTAAATCTGCCGGTGTGACACGCACAAGGAACGTGTGGGCCTGGGCACGAGTGCTGCTCTGAGGCCTGGGGCCCGGGGAGCGCTGACATCAGCAGGTGTGGCAGAGTCCCCGGCCAAGCAGACCTGCCACCCCCCGAGCCCTGGCAGCGCTGGTGCCTGACTCCTGCCCCAGAGACCTGTGCCCCCGGGGGGCTTCTGTGCCAGAAGGAGCCAAAGGCCACGTGCCTTGGGGGCTGTGCCTCTTTCCTGCAGGGGCTGATGGCAGGAGCACCTGGAGCAACTGCTGGCACACTTGGTCTCTGTCAGATGAGGTTGCTCCTTCCTGAAATGAATTTTTCTCATGGAAGGCATTGGCAGTAGCACCAGAGCACCATCCATTGCTGAGTTTCCCAGGGCAATTAGATTGCAAAGTTAACAGTCTGAAATTTCCTTGTGCTTTTCTCACTCTCTTTCCCACATTCAGGAAAAAACGGAATCTGCCCAGCCTCTGCTATTCTCAGCTTCAGTTGCTGCATGTCTTGCTCTGGCAGCTCATGTCCAAACAAAACTCTGTCCCTGCTGAGCACAGCAAGGAGCGGCCACAAAGTGGCAAGTTCCCCAGTGAACATCAAGGCAGAGACGTGGAAGTGCTGAGGATAAGGACAACTCTGGGAGGAGAAGCTCTTCTGTGTCTCTGATGATGGTGCCCACACCCTGAAGCAGCAGCCAAGAGAAGCGCTGGAAGCAGACGGGCGCAGTTTTGGGCAGTACAATATCAAAAGATATGAAACCATTAGCCAGAATGCAAAGGAAGACTGCAAGGATGGAGTGTGGCCTGGAGGGGAAGCCCTAGATGCAGCTGAAGCCACTTTTTTAAGTTGGGAGGAGAGTAAAGGGCGTCATTGTGGTCTTCAACATCCTCCTGAGAGGAATCAGAGGGGCTGCTGCAGCTCTCGTCACTGTTGGGACCAGTGATAGGACTGGAGAAAAGGGCAGGGAGCTGGGACAGGGCAAGTTTCATTTCCATATCAGATCAAGGTTTTTCACCCAGGGCACAGTCAGGCACTGGGACGGGTTCCCCATTGACGCAGCCCAGCGGAGCCCGGGCTGGCTCTTGGGAAAACTGCGGCGCTGCGCCAGGAGTGGGGAACGGCCAAGGCTTGGGTCCTGCCCGCGGCTGACCCTGGTGAGCCACTGCTCAGTGGTTCAGGATCTACTGACTGCAGCACGGAGCAGGCCAAAGAGAAGGAAGAGGCTCCTCAATGGTGAGGTTCCACAGGCCAAGGCTTATTCCAAGGGAAGGATTCAGCAGCAAAGAGCCGCCAGCACTTCTGTGCACGGGATTTTATCGGGGTACAACTCAGGGGGTGGATACAAACGATTGAGCAATAAGGAATCTGCAGGGGAGGAGCGAGGGGATTCCATCAGTTCCTTGGGACTAATTAGGACAGATGGGAGGAGAGAGTAGGTCACATGGGCCAGGGGGGCTTCCAGCAATAGAGGAATTCCAAAGGGGTGGTGCAGTCAGGGATTGGTCCAAGGCAAAAGTGACAGGGAAGGTTCAGGAATAAAGAGCTGGATTATCTTGAGAGGCAGGGAAGGAGCTGGAACAAAGAGTGGGGAATGGCTTGAGAGACAGCTTTGAGGGAGGGCAGAACCATGGGGTAAACCAACTTGGGGAAAATACGGGGTACATGAAAACAAGCCACTCTACGATAACTGAAAATAAACACAAACTGGAACACCCCAGGGAAATGGTCACAGCACCAAGCCCGTCTGAGTTTGAGAAGTGTTCGAAGAACATTGAGCAGTCACGCAAGCTTTTAGACACTACATCAAAAGTAGAAAGTGTACGATAGTCAAGAGAGGGAAAAAGCAAAAGAGCTCCCTGCAGCCATGGTGGCAGCTCTGGATCAGCACCAGGGAGAGGACAGATGTAGGCGTGGTTGAAGCAGCGGCAGGGGCGAAAATAGCAGAGGCAGAGGAGGTTCAAAGCAGCCACAGACCACGCTGGGGCCAAATCAATGTGCATCTTGTAAGAAATCAGGACACTGGAAATAGGGCCAGTGCCCAGAGTTAGCAGACAAAGTACACAAAACTCTTGCAGCCACTCTAGATGATAAGAAATGACCGAGACTGGCAATTCTTACTCTAGCAGGCCACTGTTTAAAATACAGCTAAAGAATGATGAAGAAGTTGAAATTTTAAGAAATAGTGGAGACACATTTTCACTCCTGAATCAAGCACTTGATGCCGAATTTTGCTCCAAACAGGCAGAGTGACTGCCTAATTAGACTCATCTTAAGTCAATTAAGCAGGAGGTATTTTTATTAGCGACGCGTCGGAGAAATCACAAAATGGATTTCTGAGTTCACATAGCAAAAGCAAGCCTTATATACATTTTTGGGTATAGGATTACATCAGATCAGATACATAGGCGGAGCGTGGGTGGAGCGTAGGTGGAGACATCTCTTTTGGGGGATTTTCAGGTGGTCGTTCTTGTTGCCTTCATCATAGACGGGGTCTTTCTGATGAGTCTTCCTCTTTAAACTTTTGAACTCCTTTCCTAATCTGGTCAATTCTCGGTGTACTTGGCTTAGATCTCGTGGCTTGGCAAAACCCTTAGGGTCATTTCGACATTGCTGGCTCTAAACCTGCTTAGCCCATTAGTTTCTCTTATACTTATCTCTTCTCCTGTCATGATGCTCTACTTCTTATCTAATTTATTGCTCTGTTTTCTAGTGCTAGGCCCTGCTTTACATGCCTCACATTCCATGTTTTAACCTATTACTTCTGGAAGGCTATCTGCTTTAGGGCTTCATTTCCCCCCTTTTCTTGTAACTTACGAATTCTTTCGTCAAGTTCTGGTCTCACAGGACGCTGATAGGCTCGTACCATTGCCTAAATCATTTGGGTCTTTTTCATTATGCTCTTTAGTCTCTACCACAAACAAATGTTTGTAACAAATGTTTGTAAGAGTTAGTAATAACAAAGCTACAATTACTACTAGCATTGGGTGCACCAGGTAATGGAAGACCTGTGTAGCTGTTGGGGAATATCTTGTAAAGATGTTCTACTAGTGATGCTGGCCTACTTGTTCTACTTCGGTCAGGACAGAATAGTTGTTTGATTCACCTTTTGCACCAATTTCTTTACTTCAGGGTGTGCAAGCATTGCTTTGAGAATCTTGACGTCCATCTCTATTTGTAATTTCGGTATCTCTTGATATAGGTTGAAATTTGCGTTAATTAGCTGTTGGGTAGTTATTGGGACAGTGTAATGAAAATCACAACTTACGATCTTGGTAAAGTTGCATACACAAAAGTTAGTATTGTTAGTCTCTTCTTGGCAATTATCTATAGTGACGTTGCCACAAGCTGTCTTTACGCAAGCACACTCGTTTCTTATATAGTAAACTTGTGATTGTGTTCTATCATGCGGAAGCATTTCTAAGGTACATACACTATTTTCAGCATTTAAGCATAAATCTTCGGCTTCTACTACAGCATTTTCGCAAACATAGCTTAATTGTCCTCTAGGGATACATGTTTCTGTGCTAACTGATTGCTACTTATTTTTGGTGTAATCATAACTGGCCCAGACGTTATGGTCTATTGGCTTGACAATGACATCTTGGTGTATTGTCCCTAGAGTGAGGATGGGAAAGATAGCTCTTTCCTCAGCCGCACTAATGGTGAGGACATAAGCTTCAATGTGAACACAAATTGCCACTAAGCTTGATGGTCCCTCTCAAATTGTGTAGTATGATTGTCTTTTAATATTGTTTCCCTTATTTCTTGAGGTAATATACCTGACGTTCTTTCTCTCATTATTCTTGCTGCTACTGATTGTACCCATTGTTGCGTCTGAGAGCATTGGATAGCGAGTGCAATGTCTCTGCTAAGTTCCCCTGTGTAGTCAGTTAGTTTTACAAAATCTTCTGCAGTATGGTTTGCTACTATGGTTAGTAATTTCACCACTAGCGATTGTGTTTCAGCTAATGTAAGCATGGATGAACTGAGGGGCACTTTAAGCTTTCTTAAGCTCGACGTGACGGTACTTAATTTGTTTACTAATACTTTTTGATCTATTGTGTTTACTATGCTAAATCTGGTGCTAATCTACTCACTTAGATCTCTTTTTGTTCTTCTGTGATGAGACCTTGTCGCTAGCCATGCATTCTATCTCTTAAGGCTTTGCTGTATAAATGGTTGGCAATCCTTTTGCAAATAAGTAATATTGGTGTGAATGTTCATTTGCACTCTTTTCAGGGAATAAGTGGGGTCTAACAATAATTTTAATTCGTTATATTTTCTTATCACCTGAGGCCCTATAAAGGTTAGGTTATGTACTGCTTTACATTCTACTGGTCGAGTGGTTTCTTGGGGCAAGTCTAAATCTGGGTACAATGAAATTACGTCTCTCGGTAATTCTACTTTATACATAGCGACACGCCTAGGGAAGTTGAAACTCCGTTCAAGCGTTTTCAACTCTCTTTCACGTGTGAACGTCATCGACTGATCTAATCTAAACGCTATCTCACACTGTGCTTTTTTTTCTTCAGGACCACTAGATGCTACGATCTTTCCTGCAGGGTGGAGAAGGGGGTGAGGGTTATAGGTTATGTTTTGAGGATGTAGCTCTTCAAGTGAATCTTCTCTATAAATCACCGAGTTTCGGGGTTGTGATCTAGGTGGATCTTCTCTGAAGTCACTCTACTGACATGAAATTGGGCCCTTTTGCTGGGTCCAGGCAGTGGGCTTGTCCATTCTTACTGGACTAAAGGTAATTAGGTTATGTTCAGAGGCTGGCTCTAAGGGTTCAATTGTTAGCACTAGCCGCCTTGTTTTCCTTTCTTCTACTGGGTCAAGCTCTCGACACCCAATTTGGATTTGGTCTCCTTCGTATGCTACTATGGGGGACTGATGCCATATCTCACTCGCGTATGGCTGATTGTTACGTAAGGCATAAACTTCAAAATGGGGTCCTCTCAATCTCAACTCCGGGTGGACACACTGGTGTGCATGAGACCATGGGTCTATTGGGGAAGAGTCTTGGGGAAGAGCTATACTTATCGAGAGTCCAATGATCAGAGTTGCAAAGGTTTGAGGTGGAGTCAGGATCATGACGTCTGCTCCTCTTGTTTGTTCTCTTCTTCTTGTTTGTTCTCCGGAGCTTTCTTGACTTGTGAATAATGGATCTACGTAGGTCACTCTTTGATCTGCACTACGGTGAAGATAGTCAGCAGCACTTGGAAAGGTCCTTCTCACTTTTCTTGTAGGGGTTTTCCTAAAAGATTCTTAACATACACTCAATCACCGGGATTAAACGGATGCAATTTACAGTCAGGTTGTTTAGGTTGGTGCTCTGTCATCACAGTAGCATTTTTATCAAACTGTTTCCCCACCGTAATTACATAATCATAAATGTATTGATTACCGATTTGGTCTATGGCGTCCCCATTTACAACTTGCATAGCATAATGTCTACCATACAAAATTTCGAATGGGCTTAACTTTTCCTTTGATCTTGGTTTCACTCTCAGCTTCAGCAGAACAATAGGCAAAGCTTGATACCACTGTAAATTAGTCTCCTGGCATATTTTGGCAATTTGCTGTTTGATGAGATGATTCATCTTTTCCACTTGCCTACTGGCCTGTGGACGGTAAGGCGTGTGTAATTGCCATTTGATTTGTAATGCTTTACTTATTGCTCTCACTATTTTGCACAGAAATATGTACCTCTATCCGAAGAAATGCTCTTCAGTACCCCAAACTGTGGAATAATTTCATTCAACAGTACTCTAGTTACTTCTCTTTCCTTATTTGTCTTACAGGGGAATGCTTCAGGCCACTCAGAAAATGTGTCAGTTAATACTAACAAGTACCGAAACCCCCCTTTTCTTGGGAGTTCAGAAAAACCAATTTGCCATACCTCACCTGGGAATTTACCTCGGTTTATGGCTCCTTGGTGTACTTTGGTTCCTGTATTCGGGCTGTTCTTTAGACACTGTTCACACTGGGACGTAACGTGTTTTATAGTAGTAAATAATTTTGGTCTTGCTATTCTGGTCTGCCAATATTGGTAAAGCGAATCTAGGCCTCAATGGGCCTTCTCATGTTCTGTCTTCACAAACTGCCACATCACGTTTCTTGGTATCACTAACTGTCCTGTTTCTAATTGACCCCAACCATTTTCTAGTATTTTGCTCTTATTCCTTTGAATCCACCTATGATCTGATTCTTGGTAATCTGGCTGGATATTGATATCCAGCTCCCCTGGTATTAGGGCCGCTATTTCTGCTTCCTTATTTCTTGCAGCCGCTAATTTAGCTTCTGTATCTGCCTTTTTGTTCTCTATTTCTGGAATAGTATTGCCTTTCAAATGCCCCTTGCAATGCATTATGGCCACCTGTGTTGGGAGTTGGACCGCCTCTAGCAGTCGCAGAACCTCTTCTGCATGTTTGACTGTTTTTTCTTGTGTAGTCAACAGTCCTCTTTCTTTCCAGATGGCTCCATGAGCATGTACGACAGAAAAGGCATATTTAGAGTCTGTCTATATATTAATTTGCATGTTCTCTGCTAATTCTAGGGCTCGGGTCAGAGCTATCAGCTCTGCCTTTTGAGCTGAAGTCCTTGCAGGCAGGGGGTTTGACTCAATTACTCTTTCTGTAGTGGTGACTGCATAGCCAGCCATTCTTACTCTTTGCTTCACGAAGCTGCTGCCATCTGAAAACCAGTTGTCCGCGTCTTCGAACGGCTCTTCTTTGAGATCTGGGCGACTGGAGTAGACGGCTTCAATTGTTTCCAGGCAGTCATGTTCGATGGGTTCTGCTGGGGCTCTTCTTTCTAAGAATGAAGCTGGGTTCACAATATTAATTATCTGAATGGTTACATCATCTGATTCAGCCAGGATGGCCTGGTACTTTAAGAATCTGGAAGGCGACAACCAATGGTTGCCTTTTTGTTCTAGCACGGCTGACACAGTGTGGGATACTAATACAGTCGCCTTTTGGCCCAGCGTGAGCTTCCTGGCCTCTTCTATGTTAATTATCACTGCGGCCACTGCCCTCAGACAGCCTGGCCATCTTTTACTTACTTTATCTAATCGCTTGGAGAAGTAGGCCACAGCTCTCTTGTGTGGTCCTAACTGCTGTGCTAGGACTCCTAGGGCCATCTCTTGCCGCTCATGGGAAAATAGCCAGAATGGTTTTGACACATCTGGGAGACCTAAGGCTGGTGCTCTCATCAGGTCCCGCTTCAGCCTCTTGAAGGCCCCTTCCGCCTTGGGAGTCTAAACTAGGACATTCTTGGTTTCTTTCAGCAAATCATACAGTGGTTTAGTGAGTATCTCATACTGGTAGATCTATAGCCGACACTAACCTGTCATCTCTAGAAAGGCGCGCAGGTCTTTCACCGCCTCTGGTTTGGGCATCTGGCAGATGGCCTCTTTCTTGGCTGCTCCCAGGGATCGCTGTCTTCTGGAGATTTCGTATCTCAGGTACACCACTTCCTTTTGCACTAGTTGTGCTTTCTGTTGAGAGACTCGATATCCACTTAAACTCAGGAAATTCAACAAGGAAATAGTCTATTCAATGCATTCTTCTTCCGTCACTGTCGCTATTAGGAGGTCGTCTACGTACTGCAGGAGGGCGCCATCTCTCGGCGGCTCTTCCTATTGTTCTAATTCTTTGGCTAACTGATTCTCAAAGATCGTGGGCGAGTTAGACCAGCCTTGGGGCAACCGTGTCCAGGTAAGTTGGGTCTTTCTCCCCCTATCTACTGATTTTCACTCAAAGGCAAAAATCCTTTGACTGTCGGGGGCTAAGGGAAGGCAGAAGAATGCGTCTTTCAAATCTAATACGGTGAACCAGGCCAGGCTATCCTTTAGCTTAGTTAGAAGCGTATATGGATTAGCAACTACTGGGTGTAATGTCTTGGTTATTTTGTTTACGGCCCTCAGATCTTGAACGAGCCTATACGTTCCATTAGGTTTCTTTACTGGCAAGATCGGTGTATTAAAATCTGATTCACATTCTACCAATAACCCCAGTTCTAAAAACTCTTTGATTATGGGCTCAATTTCCTTTCTGTCTTCTATCTTCAGAGGGTATTGTTTTCTTACTACCGGTCTTGCCCCGACCTTAAGTTCGACAACAATCGGTGTCGCTCGTTTTGATTTTCTAGGTATATCCGTAGCCCATACTAATGGATAAGTCTTGCTCAGGATTCGCTCGAAGTTGTGGTTCTCAGGTTTGGGTTCCACACAACTGATTGTTAGGCTTAGGGCTGTAATCAGTTGTTCATCGTTTACTTGAAATTCCAATTTGTCTTTATTGAACTTTATTATGGCTCCCAGGTTTTCTAATAGGTCTCTTCTCAATAAGGGCTTTGGCGAATTTGGTAAATACAGGAACTGATGAATTCTTATTTGTTTCTCAATTTTGTATTTAATGGGTTTCAAAAAGTAAGCCTTTTCTGGTTGGCCTGTTGCTCCTACAACTTGTACAAATTCATCACTTTTAGGTACCAATTCTTGATTTAAAACTGAAAAAGTTGCTCCCGTATCAATTAAAAAGCTCAATTCCTTTTTACCTTCCTCTAGCTCCATTTTAACCAGTGGGTCTGCTAGGGTACGGCCCACCGGTCCCCGTCATTCACTATCCTGATGTGTGGTGGTGGTAGTGGCCATAAATCTTTCCTTCAGTTGGGGACATTCTCGCTTCCAGTGCCCCATCTGTAGGCAGTGCGCACATTGATTTGGCCCTACCCTAGTGGGGTGGGGCTGGAGTCTTCCTCCCCTTCCCATTGGGTTGCCTCTACCCCTTCCTCGAGTTCTAGGTTCCGGGTAACCTGTCTTCTGAGCTGCCACTGCTACAGCCACCACTCGAGCTATCTTCTTGTCTTCCTTTTTCTTCTCTTCTGCTTCTCTATTATTGTATGCCTTCCATGCCTCGTTCAGCAGTGTCTCTAGGTTTTTGTTTGCTGGATGCTCAAGCTTTTGTAACTTCTTCTTGATGTCTGGGTTACTCTGTCCCATCATTAATCTTAACAGGTGTTGTTTCTCTCCTTCTGTTGCTCTCTTATCCTCTATCTGAATTACTATATTCAGCTTCTGTGAGCTGTTCTCTGCCTCCCTTTCGCATGTCTCACTGTCATTCTTCTCACTATATTTCAACTTTGCCAGTGAGTTACTTTTGTCTCCCGTCCTTGGTGTGCTAGTTTCTATTTTACAGGAACCTGATTTCCTTAAACTTCTATTACTAGGTGTGCTACTATCCCCACATGGGCTTAGTTCGGGCAGGCTGTGTGTCTCCCCTCGGCTCTCTGTTCCATGTGGACTGCCTTCTTCCCTCTCAGCTTCTAGTCTGGGTGGGCTGTCAGCATCCCTGTAGCTCCCTGACCCCTGTGTACTATCTGGTCCCTGCGGGCTGCTGTCTTTCTTTTCAATCTTCGATTTTAATGGGCTATCCTCTTCCCAACTGTTGTCTAATTTCTGAGGGCTGTGCCCAAACTTCGATTTCTACCATCATTCTAGTTCTTTTAATGGGCTAGGATCTCCTTGTTCCTCTTTTGGCTTGGGAAGAGGCCTTTCTCGTCTTGGGGCGAATGGATGGTATTCCCACAGGCTTATTTCGCTCTCCTTTCCACTATCCCTTCTTGTTAATTTAAGACATTGTTGCCCAATGCTACATGCATCACAGCAACGTTCTTTAGGCTTTGAACTTTTCTTATCTTTTTCCAGGGCTAGCACCAGGGGGTCCTGAGGTGCTACATTTATCCCGCACTCTCAGATGTCAGCATACATCACTTCGTCTCATTTATTAAATCGGCGGAGGAAGAGCATCAGTTGTAAAATAGTGTTATAATTAGTTGTTCCCTCCGGTGGCCATTTCTCATTGTCATCTAACTTATACAACGGCCACCACTGTGTACAATATTTAAGAAGTGTCTTTTTACTGATGTTTCCCCCTGGAATCCCTCCCAAGTCCTTCCACTGCTTTAAGATACATCTTAAGGGGGTTTTCATATTTACGTCCTTACTCTGTCGACTTCCCATGGCTATTCTCTGTGTTTGTTTAACCCGATCAGTCCCTTTCTCGCAAGTACTGTAAGCCAATGCAGAGTGGGACTCCCTCCTGCTTCGCAGTGATGCTGCGTTTCATTCACTCTCACCCACACCCACACACCTTTATGAAATAGTTCTTACCTTATGGTCTATATCAGAACAGACTGTTTTACTAGGTTTGGTTACGAGAGGTTGCCTACAGACCGTGAGATACCGGTTTGCCTGGTTCATGCAATCGCAACCATAGACAGTATATAGATGTTTCTTGTAAGATTTTGCAACAGACACATAGAACAGACACAAAAAAAAAAAATCACTGGCTGTCAGACCTCTCAAAGAGCAATCTTAGTTCTTAACCCTTAATCTACAGTATTATAACATTAAACACAATGTTAAAAACAGTTTCTCACACAGTAAAAACAGACCAAAGATACTAAGATAAACAAATACTCCTTCCAGCAGGACTTTAACCTGCAGGGTTTTTTTTGTTTTGTTTTTTGTTTTTTTTGTTTTGTTTTTTGTTTTTTTTTTTTTTTTTTTTTTTTTTTTACATTCACAAAACCAAATGCTGGGACTCTAACCCAGTAGCTGGGACTCTAACTCAGTAGCAGGACTTTAACCTGCGTTTCTATTACCGGGACTCTAACCCAGTAGCAGGACTTAAACCTGCGTTTCTATTTCTGGGACTCTAACCTAGTAGGGATTCTTTACTGGGGCGTCCCCCAGCTTACCCTGCGAGCGGTCACGTCTGACTCTCGTTTCTCAAACAAAGCGCTTTATCCCAAAACCAACAAACAATTTAAATACTTCTTAAAGCTAATAGGCAATTAAAATACCTCTTAATTGAGCAGGAGATGCAGCCAGCGTCCATCCGAGAGCACCAGTCCAGGGAAGGAGCTTCTCCTGACGAAAAGCCGTCAGAGGCGCCCAGAAGACCCCGGCCCCGGACCCGGCTCGGGAGAGGACCCTTAAGGCTTGGATCTCCTGTCTGGTGCCATAGCTCCTGGCTGGCTCGCCAGAAATGATGCCGAATTTTGCCCCAAACAGGCAGAGTGACTGCCTAATCAGACTCAGCTTAAGTCAATTAAGCAGGAGGTATTTTTATTAGCGACGCGTCGGAGAAATCACAAAATGGATTTCTGAGTTCACATAGCAAAAGCAAGCCTTATATACATTTTTGGGTATAGGATTACATCAGATCAGATACATAGGCGGAGCGTGGGCGGAGCGTAGGTGGAGACATCTCTTTTGGGGGATTTTCAGGTGGTCGTTCCTGTTGCCTTCATCATAGATGGGGTCTTTCCGATGAGTCTTCCTCTTTAAACTTTTGAACTCCTTTCCTAATCTGGTCAATTCCCGGTGTACTTGGCTTAGATCCCGTGGCTTGGCAAAACCCTTAGGGTCATTTCGACATTGCTGGCTCTAAACCTGCTTAGCCCATTAGTTTCTCTTATACTTATCTCTTCCCCTGTCATGATGCTCTACCTCTTATCTAATTTATTGCTCTGTTTTCTAGTGCTAGGCCCTGCTTTACATGCCTCACATTCCATGTTTTAACCCATTACTTCTGGAAGGCTATCTGCTTTAGGGCTTCACACTGATACCCAAAAGTGAAACCTATCTTCAGGCAATAGGAGCAACTATAGGGCAGCCAGAAAATGCATTCTTCCTGAAACCACTTTGATGTAAAATCAAGAAGAAAATGGGAATACATCAGTTTCTTTATTTACCAAACTCACCCAAATCTGCCCTATGCAGGGATTTGCTTGAAAATTTAGAAGTAACAGTTCCATTTAGCAAAAAGAAAACTTCAATGGAAGGTACCTGAAGACAAATGAACGGTTTTAGCAGTAGGACTGACAATTGACACCAGACCAACAAACAAGAATAACTAGTTAGAACAAGTATTGAATCAGGTATACAAAGATATGGGATACTGATAGCCCAGGAAAATCAAAACGAGCAGACCCTATGAAAATTGAGCTACAGACAAGAGTTAGGGCAGTAGTCAGAAAGCAATACCCTTGAAGATTAGAAGCTAGGAAAGGAATAGAGCCAACAGTCAATTAAATCCCTGACATCAGGACTATTGGAAGAATGGCAGTCAAAATTTAATACTGCTAGATCAGCAATAAAGAAACCTAATGGAACTCAGAGACTAGTGCCAGATTTCCAGGCAATTAATGGTTTATACCTTACTAGCTTACTAGCTAAACTTGGAGATGATTTTATTTGGTGCGGGGAATGTCCATGGGCAGGTGCTGTCGAGAGCCGTTCCCTCTTGGTCTGAGAGACCAGCTCCCCCAGCCCACCTTGCTCCCAGGCCCGGAGGGTGTAACGTGCGCTCGACCGGCAGCCGAAGGAGGGCTCTTGACACCGTGTCTGATGCAACAGGGTTTATTGAAGGTAGGTCAGAGGGTGCAGGTTGGGTGAGGGTGAGAAGAGGGACAGGAAGAGTGCACAAGCACTGTAACATGACACATAAGGCACCTGCAAGCTGCTGGGGAAGCCTCAAGTCTGCTCAGTGAGTCACGTGTGCCCTCAGCATTGGGACAGCCACCTTTCCCTCAGCGAGCCTCACATCCCAGGGTCAGCAAATCAAGAGGCACCAGGCATGCTGTAGGTGACTCAGAGCGAGTGCAGTGGGTCATGGTGGCCAGGGGCCAGAAGCAGGCAGAAAGCCAACGGGGCTGGGGAAAAGGCTCTGCTCTGCTTACAGCGTGGGCTGAGGGCTGGGAGAGCTCCATTTCTCCCTTGAGATGTTGGAGACAGGGCCTTTCACCCTCCTGATAGGGCTGCCCCTGGCTGCAGCCAGCAAGAGGAGTACGACGACACAAGGCCGAGAGCAGCAAAGCAAAGAGCCAGCCGTGCACAGCACAGGGAGGGGGCCCCGTGCAAAGCCAGCGTGGCACCCTGAAGGTGCCCGCTGCACTCTCATGTGACCCTGGCCTGGGAAGGACAGGAATGTCCGTGGTCCAGGAGGGCCTTTCTGAGGCCCCTGTGGGCTCAAAGCTGCTGCTCTTCTGGCTCCACAGAGCTCGGCCTCCCCCACAGCAAGAGGAACAAGACTTGGATATCAGGCAGTGGAGCTCAATGCCTAAGGCTGAGGGGTGGGAGGCTCCAGTCTGGAGCATAGGGAGGGCACCCCCCCAGCCCCACAACAGCTGGCCTCACCGCCCTGAAAGGCCAGGACCAGGGTTCCACGCCTGATTCCAGGGCGTCCCTCCAACCGGCCACTGACCTGGAAGCGCCAGAGCAGCCGGCTCTCGGGATCAAGGCGGCTGCCAGGGGGCTGCTTATGGCCTCTGCCAGCCAATTGCTCAGGGCTTAGCAGTGCCTCAGACCCTCAGGGTCTCCCCCAGCCTGGCCAAGCTTGCCGGCAGCAGCGCCGCAGCCCCACAGCAGCTCCAGAGGAGCCCCATCCAGAGGCACCTTGGAGCCCTCAGCACTGCAGCCAGCAGCAGACGGGCAGGAGGACATGGATGGCCCTTCCTGTCCGGCACAGGGCTTGTGGCCATCTCCAGGCACCGCTCTGGCAGGGATCCCCGCAGCTCCGGCCCCTGCCCAGCCGCTCTGTGGGCAGCACAAAGGCTTCAGCAGAACCACCAAAGGCCAAAAGGCTTCTGGTCATTTTCCCTGCAACACTGCACGCCTGGGCACCTGGCTGAGTACAAGCAACCTTTTCCCTCTCTTCTCTTATGCCCTACAGACCTTGCACAGGAAAAGAAAGATCCTGGGACTCTGTGTATTGTAAGATATTTTATATTTACACAATCAAAAACAACGAAAATACAAACAGAAGAATCTGGAAGACGACCAAGAAAATTCCTGCTGGCTCAAATGTCCCAAGCAGACTGAGTGTTGCAGATCACCTCTCCGGGGAGCTGCAGCAGAAGAGTAAGGCAGTGCAGCAAAGACGAGGCCGTTTCCTCCATGCACTGTGGAATCTATCTCGCAGCTTATGCCATGGGGAGTAGGGAGCTCTCTCAAGAGCCCGGAGAACTAAACAAAATTCTACTGCAGCATCTCTGATTGCAGGACTGCTGTCATATGCCATTTCTTCAAGGGCTGCAAGAGAGAGGAACAGAGGCAAGGTCAGATCCCGCATATGCAGGGAGCCGAGGAGAGCCCCCTGCCAGGGCCATCCCGGTCGTCTCTTGCCATGGCCCGCAGGGAGCAGGGAGCAAGGGGATGAGCCCGAAGTTGCTGGCCACGAATGCCACACGTAGCCCTGATATCTCTGTGTGCTCCGCCCACGGGTGCAGATCCCTCCGCAGCCGGGGCAGGGCTTGCAGCTGCCCCCTCCAGCCCCCGCGGTCAGCCCGCGGCCCTCACTCACTCACCAGTGCAGATCAGCTGCAGCTCTTGCTGCTGCCCCCTCAGGTGCCGCCCGGCCATGCCTGTGAACACAGAGCCTGTCACGGCCCCAGTGGCACAGCTCCCTGCCAGCGGCGCTGCCGGCGCTGTGGCCACCCGGGCTGCTGGCCAGGCAGAGCTCAGCCCGGGCCCTTGCCGCACGCTGCCGCCCCAGGGCGCGGCTGCCAGAGGGCGGCAGCAGCGCCCAGGCCAGGCGGAGCTCCACGGCGCCGGGCCGGGCCGGCGCTGCCGGGGGCAGCAGGCGGGGCCGGGGCCGAGCTGCTGCGGGCCGGGGAGGAGCCCGGGCTCGGGACTCACCCATGAACCTGACGGCCGCCTCTCGCAGGGACTCCTGTGGGCTCTGCAGGTAGCGCAGTGCCCGGCGCAGGTGCTCGGCCGCTCGGCTCCTGTCCTCTGCCAGCTGCAGAGAGCGGCAGGAGGGAAGGGTTGGCGCGGGCTCAGCTCCTGGGCCGGGCGCTGCCTGCGCCCATCGCCGAGCTCGCCTGCCCGCACAGCCCTG
Organism: Melospiza melodia melodia; assembly: GCF_035770615.1. Taxonomy (NCBI): domain Eukaryota; kingdom Metazoa; phylum Chordata; class Aves; order Passeriformes; family Passerellidae; genus Melospiza; species Melospiza melodia. The sequence continues at coordinate 25,303,034 of NC_086200.1, forward strand.
AGGCGCGGCCAGCAGCCACTGGCCAAGGGCTCCCGAGGGCAGGGGGCAGGGGGCAGAGGGCCGGCTGCTGCCCGGGGAGCCGTGGTGTCACCCCGCAGCCCCGCCGGGCCGGGGCTCCATGGGCACCCGACTCAGGCCCACGGGAGCCTGGAGCAGAGCCCGCGCGGCCTCTGGCTGCAGCAGCGGGCACAGCTGTTAGCCCCGCACACTGAGCACCGCCCTCAGGGACCTTCGCCATGCTGAGGCTGGGGGGGGTCTCTGCTGTTCTTACCAGGCACTCCCCAAAGCTCTGATCCACGTGTAGCATTTGTTCTATATCCCTCCTCTTCAGGAATCTGGCTGAGGAATGCAGCATTTCCCGGGAGGCCTGGAGAGGGACAGAGATGCACAGATGGCCCCACAGTCCAGGGCACAGGAGCATCCCAGTGGCACAGGCTGGAGAAGGCTGCAGCCCACAAGGTGCCAGGGCAGGAGGCAGCCCAAGCCCCTGCCAGGGGGACAGCAGCTGGCCACAAGTGCTCACCTCAGCAACAATCTGATTCTCATCATGGCAGTGGAAGTAGAGAGGGAGCAGGCTCTGGCGCACGTGGGACTTGAGGGCCTTTCTTCCCTCTTCTGTTAATAAGTCCAGCATCTCTTGAAAGAGAGCCATGGAGCTCAGCTGCACCTGGATATCATCCTGGATGAAAGGAAAGGGCATAAGACCTGAGCATCAGCTGCTTCAGGCCCCCCAGGGCACAGGCGTGCATCTGCACAGGGCACCAAGGGTCCGGGCAGCAGCCAGTGGCTGTGGCTGTGGGCACAGAGCCTTACGCTGTCAAAGAGTGGCAGGAGCGCCTCAGCCAGCTGCAGGGCGATGGGGGTGGCTATTGGAGCACCGTTATCCAGGAGCAAATATCTGAGTAGAAGAATGCTCATCCTGATCATGTCGCTGTCATTTTCCTCCAGGAGCTCCACAAGACTTTCAGTCAGGCTCCGCAGTTTTTCGGCCTGTGCGGAACACGACTTTGTGAAAGGCCGCCCTGCTGCCGCAGGGCGCAGAGGCCAAAGGCCTGTCCCGAAGCACTGGGGCAGCTGAAGCGGGAAGCAGGAGAGATGGGAGCAGCTGCCCCAGCGGCCGAAGCCCAGGCAAGGCCAAGCGACTGCGTTGCCCAGCCCCACGCTGCCTGCACGGCTTCAGCCACTGCCCCCTTCTCACCATCAAGGGATTCTTGCCCAGCACTACGAGGCCTCGGAGTGCCAAGTAACGCCTGGCCATGTGCTCGCTCTGCAGGTTCTGTGCCAGGATCTCCAGAACACTGTCACTGCATTCCCTCAAGTCCAGGCACTCGAGGACCTGAAAGGCACAGGGCAGTGACAGGGGAGCCGGCCGGCAGGAGCCCAGAAGCGCACAGGGCCGGGCCCAGGCAGCAGCACAGGGCACGGGCACTGTCCTGGCAGCTGTGGCTGCGAGAGGCCCGAGGGCTGGGAGGCCGCTGAGCCAGGCAGCGCTGGCCTTGTGGCTCACCTCCACAAGGAATGCCAGGGCAGGGAAATCCCAGTATGGCATCTCTTTGTCGAGCAGGGCGAGCAGGTAGAATGCAACGGCGGAACAAAAGTGGATGGCTAAGCGGCGAATTTCTCTGAAGAGGGGAAAAAGGAAACAAGACCCTGATGCAGTGGGGCAAACCTCTCCCAGGCGTGACTCACCCAGTTCTCATCTTTCCCCAGCACCCTTGCAGCAAGGGGACGTGGGCCATTTGGGAGTTGGTTGCTCATGGGCACCCTCCTCTGCCAGCCTTTTCCAGTCTGCTTGGCCGTCCCTCAGTGACAAGGCCCTCTGACCCATGGCCACCACGGACACTTTGTGGGGCACCTGGGCACAGAGCAGCAATGTCAGAGGCAGTGGGGAGAAGGGGCTCTCACCTGGCAAGCAGAGCCACGGCAAAGTGGTGAGTGTCAAGAGAGAGCAGCGTGTCCCAGGCACACCTGCGCTCCATTGCCACCACCACATCCTCGCAGCGGAGAAGGCAGAGCAGGGACTTCAGGGTGCGCACAGCAAACCTGTGTGCAGAGCAAAGCCCAGGTCACACTGGCAGCACTGGCTCCTTGGCAGGCCACGTGGCAGGGACAGGAGGAGTGGGATGGAGCACCTGTTGGGGCTGGTGGCAAGGCCGTGCTCTTCCTGGCATCCCTTCCAGAAGGTGTCGACCTCCTCTGGCATATCCAGAGTGCTGAAGAACACTTGGAATAGCAGATGCACAAATAGGTGGGGGAAATACACCTTCAAGATCCGTGGGAGACAGGGCACCTGGAGGATCTTCCACATCACCACAGTTGCCTGCAAAGGACAAAGCCCCCCGAGACAGCGCTCAGTGCCGAGGTGTGTGTGTGTGGCAGGGCCCGAGCGTGGCAGGGAGAGGCCAGGAGAGACCGTGGCAGGGGGAGCACGGGGCCTGGTGGGCCTGAAGCTGCCCCTGGGCCAGGTTTCAGGCCAGTGCCTGAGGCAGGGAGATGCAGTGGGGGAAGGAGGATGGAGAGCTGCTGGAGAGGCAGCCTTGGGGCCTGCAAAGGCCAGTTGCAGAAACTCACAGCCAGGGCAAAGACACCCGTTTCGTCCCCATTGGAGGTGCAGGTGCTGTACTCTGGCCAGCTGCCCAGCACATCCAGGAGGATCAGCTGCGCCAGCTCCGCAGTCCTGGCTGAGCCCATGATGGTCTTCCACATGGCCATGGCAGCTCTGTGGGGTTAGAGCTGTGTCTCAGGGGGGTCTCAGACACAGCAGCGGGGGCAGCTGAGCCGGCTGCCATTTCTGCCCCTGCCCACTGCCCCCCCTGCCAGCAGCAGCCAGACAGCCCAGCCCTGTGGGGACAGAGCCCTGAGAGGCGGCAAGGGAGCATGGCAGCAGGCTCAGGGGCTGACATGGCAGGGCTGGGAAAGGGAGCATCCAGAGGGCCCTGGAACTCTCTGTTGCTCCGACACCTGGGGCAGGCTGTGCAGGGTGATGGGCTGGGGAGGCCTGAGCCCTGTGGGCAGGTGGGCCCCATACCTGTCACAGGACGGGGCCACACGCAGGAGCGTCATGACTGCGTCATTTGGCTGTGCTTCGGTGAGATCCAGCAGGGTCTTGTCCAGCCTGTGCTCAGCAGAATCGTTGGCCATGAGCCACTGGTGGATGTAGCTCACCATGGCAGGCACCTGGAGAAGGCACGGGGAGACTTGGAAAGCTGCCAGAGGGAGCAATGTTCCCAGCTTCCCCAGAGGAGTGCTTCCCTTCCCACCCCACTGCCATGTGGCCTGAAAGGCTCACAGCATGCAGCATGTGTGGATTGGGAGGCCAAGCAATTGCTGGGAGGATCAAAGCCTGGCCACAGGCTGCTTACTTGCTTTGGAGTGTAAAAGTCTTCCTCTACAAGCATACACAGCAGGGCAGCACTGGTCTTGCTTAGGAAGATGGGCGAGTATGGTCTGAGGCCTACGCCCGTGGCGATGGTCTCTTCCTCCTCAATTCTCTTGAGGAAGTTGCAAACAAACTGTAGGAGAAGGGCAAGAAGCCGGGGATGTTGCATGGAGTGCTGCACACACGGTGCTGGCCTGAGCAGGGACAGCAGGCCCAGCCCAGGTGGGGGTGGCTGCAGGTACCTGCGCTGTTCTGCGGAAGCGGCCACGGCTGGACTCCTGCTCTTGTGTGCGCTCCAGGGCTGCATCTGGCAAAGAGCGAGCGCAGCCAGAGATGAGGGGCTGCGGGGGAGGCCGGACAACACGGCCCAGCCCTGCGCTGCCCAGGCAGAGAGAGCCCCGGGATGCCCCAGGGGATGGAGCACGGCCGCTGCGGGGTGTCTGCCCGGCCTCTCTTCCGTCCTGTCCGTGGGCATGTCCCCAGGGGATAGCATGGCACGGCACGGCACGGCATGGGGTCCAAGCTGGCAGCAGGCACCAGTCCTGTGGCCCAGCTCTGCCACTCACCCTCCTGTGGTGGCTGGAACGGCACCACCTCTTCAGTCTGCTGTGCCGGGGAAGCTCCAGGGCCTTCTTCCTCCTCCTCCACCCAGGCCAGCTCAGGCACTGTCGGCTGTCTCTGCTCCATGTCTCTGCCTGGATTTGTGGCTATTTGCAGGAGAGTTGCCTTGGAACAGCTCCAAGTCACCAAGTCCTGCAGTGGTGCCTGGAAGGCACCTTCAAGTTAGAAGCCTCAGGAAGGCTACAGGACAGCAAGTCCTGCACTCGGTCTCAAGGGCCCCTGCCACAAGGACAGGGGACTCCTGACAAGGACTATGATATGGCCTCAAGGGCACCTGCAGAAGAGAAGCCTCAGGGAGACCACGAGTCAGCAAGTCCTGTGGTCTGGCCTCGAGCTCAGCTGCAGGAACACGGCTTCAGAAAAGCTCCGGGTGGGACGCGAACGAGCGCGCAGTGCGGGGGCTCCTCACGGCACCGCTCTGTCCCGTCCTGTCCCGTCGCGTGCTCTGAGCACTGTGGCGTGCTCTTGTCACCTCCAGCTCCTATGTCACTCCGTGTCACAAAGGGCCCTTGGACACCCGTTCCATGTCACAGTGACTGTGCGGCACCGTGTCACCAAGGGCCCTTGCAACACTGCCGCCTGCCCTGGGGCCACACCCAGCCCACCCAAAGTGGCCCAGTTTGGAAGGAATGGCTGGCCCCAGGAGTCTGAGCCAGACCGACAGGATCTTTAAGAATGGCTCAGAGCCACTCAAACGCTGCCATGCTCTGTGGGCTCAGGGCAGCAGAAGGAGCCCCCAGGGCTGCCGACGCAGCCGTTCTGGGAAGGGCACGGGGCCTTGCAGGGAAGCTGGCACGGCCTCCTTGGGGGACGTCCCAGCTGGGTGCTGTCCTAAATCTGCCGGTGTGACACGCACAAGGAACGTGTGGGCCTGGGCACGAGTGCTGCTCTGAGGCCTGGGGCCCGGGGAGCGCTGACATCAGCAGGTGTGGCAGAGTCCCCGGCCAAGCAGACCTGCCACCCCCCGAGCCCTGGCAGCGCTGGTGCCTGACTCCTGCCCCAGAGACCTGTGCCCCCGGGGGGCTTCTGTGCCAGAAGGAGCCAAAGGCCACGTGCCTTGGGGGCTGTGCCTCTTTCCTGCAGGGGCTGATGGCAGGAGCACCTGGAGCAACTGCTGGCACACTTGGTCTCTGTCAGATGAGGTTGCTCCTTCCTGAAATGAATTTTTCTCATGGAAGGCATTGGCAGTAGCACCAGAGCACCATCCATTGCTGAGTTTCCCAGGGCAATTAGATTGCAAAGTTAACAGTCTGAAATTTCCTTGTGCTTTTCTCACTCTCTTTCCCACATTCAGGAAAAAACGGAATCTGCCCAGCCTCTGCTATTCTCAGCTTCAGTTGCTGCATGTCTTGCTCTGGCAGCTCATGTCCAAACAAAACTCTGTCCCTGCTGAGCACAGCAATGAGCGGCCACAAAGTGGCAAGTTCCCCAGTGAACATCAAGGCAGAGACGTGGAAGTGCTGAGGATAAGGACAACTCTGGGAGGAGAAGCTCTTCTGTGTCTCTGATGATGGTGCCCACACCCTGAAGCAGCAGCCAAGAGAAGCGCTGGAAGCAGACGGGCGCAGTTTTGGGCAGTACAATATCAAAAGATATGAAACCATTAGCCAGAATGCAAAGGAAGACTGCAAGGATGGAGTGTGGCCTGGAGGGGAAGCCCTAGATGCAGCTGAAGCCACTTTGTTCAGTCGGGAGGAGAGTAAAGGGCGTCATTGTGGTCTTCAACATCCTCCTGAGAGGAATCAGAGGGGCTGCTGCAGCTGTCGTCACTGTTGGGACCAGTGATAGGACTGGAGAAAAGGGCAGGGAGCTGGGACAGGGCAAGTTTCATTTCCGTATCAGATCAAGGTTTTTCACCCAGAGCACATTCAGGCTCTGGGACGGGTTCCCCATTGACGCAGCCCAGCGGAGCCCGGGCTGGCTCTTGGGAAAACTGCGGCGCTGCGCCAGGAGTGGGGAACGGCCAAGGCTTGGGTCCTGCCCGCGGCTGACCCTGGTGAGCCACTGCTCAGTGGTTCAGGATCTACTGACTGCAGCACGGAGCAGGCCAAAGAGAAGGAAGAGGCTCCTCGATGGTGAGGTTCCACAGGCCAAGGCTTATTCCAAGGGAAGGATTCAGCAGCAAAGAGCCGCCAGCACTTCTGTGCACGGGATTTTATCGGGGTACAACTCAGGGGGTGGATACAAACAATTGAGCAATAAGGAATCTGCAGGGGAGGAGTGAGGGGATTCCATCAGTTCCTTGGGACTAATTAGGACAGATGGGAGGAGAGAGTAGGTCACATGGGCCAGTGGGGCTTCCAGCAATAGAGGAATTCCAAAGGGGTGGTGCAGTCAGGGATTGGTCCAAGGCAAAAGTGACAGGGAAGGTTCAGAAATAAAGAGCTGGATTATCTTGAGAGGCGGGGAAGGAGCTGCAACAAAGAGTGGGGAATGGCATGAGAGACAGCTTTGAGGGAGGGCAGAACCATGGGGTAAACCAACTTGGGGAAAATACGGGGTACATGAAAACAAACCATTCTACGATAACTGAAAATAAACACAAACTGGAACACCCCAGGGAAATGGTCACAGCACCAAGCCCGTCTGAGTTTGAGAAGTGTTCGAAGAACATTGAGCAGTCACGCAAGCTTTTAGACACTACATCAAAAGTAGAAAGTGTACAATAGTCAAGAGAGGGAAAAAGCAAAAGAGCTCCCTGCAGCCATGGTGGCAGCTCTGGATCAGCACCAGGGAGAGGACAGATGTAGGCGTGGTTGAAGCAGAGGCAGGGGCAAAAATAGCAGAGGCAGAGGAGGTTCAAAGCAGCCACAGACCACGCTGGGGCCAAATCAATGTGCATCTTGTAAGAAATCAGGACACTGGAAATAGGGCCAGTGCCCAGAGTTAGCAGACAAAGTACACAAAACTCTTGCAGCCACTCTAGATGATAAGAAATGACCGAGACTGGCAATTCTTACTCTAGCAGGCCACTGTTTAAAATACAGCTAAAGAATGATGAAGAAGTTGAAATTTTAAGAAATAGTGGAGACACATTTTCACTCCTGAATCAAGCACTGATACCCAAAAGTGAAACCTATCTTCAGGCAATAGGAGCAACTATAGGGCAGCCAGAAAATGCATTCTTCCTGAAACCACTTTGATGTAAAATCAAGAAGAAAATGGGAATACATCAGTTTCTTTATTTACCAAACTCACCCAAATCTGCCCTATGCAGGGATTTGCTTGAAAATTTAGAAGTAACAGTTCCGTTTAGCAAAAAGAAAACTTCAATGGAAGGTACCTGAAGACAAATGAGCGGTTTTAGCAGTAGGACTGACAATTGACACCAGACCAACAAACAAGAATAACTAGTTAGAACAAGTATTGAATCAGGTATACAAAGAGTATGGGATACTGATAGCCCAGGAAAATCAAAACGAGCAGACCCTATGAAAATTGAGCTATAGACAAGAGTTAGGGCAGTAGTCAGAAAGCAATACCCTTGAAGATTAGAAGCTAGGAAAGGAATAGAGCCAACAGTCAATTAAATCCCTGACATCAGGACTATTGGAAGAATGGCAGTCAAAATTTAATACTGCTAGATCAGCAATAAAGAAACCTAATGGAACTCAGAGACTAGTGCCAGATTTCCAGGCAATTAATGGTTTATACCTTACTAGCTTACTAGCTAAACTTGGAGATGATTTTATTTGGTGCGGGGAATGTCCATGGGCAGGTGCTGTCGAGAGCCGTTCCCTCTTGGTCTGAGAGACCAGCTCCCCCGGCCCACCTTGCTCCCAGGCCCAGAGGTTGTAACGTGCGCTCGACCGGCAGCCGAAGGAGGGCTCTTGACACCGTGTCTGATGCAACAGGGTTTATTGAAGGTAGGTCAGAGGGTGCAGGTTGGGTGAGGGTGAGAAGAGGGACAGGAAGAGTGCACAAGCACTGGAACATGACACATAAGGCACCTGCAAGCTGCTGGGGAAGCCTCAAGTCTGCTCAGTGAGTCACGTGTGCCCTCAGCATTGGGACAGCCACCTTTCCCTCAGCGAGCCTCACATCCCAGGGTCAGCAAATCAAGAGGCACCAGGCATGCTGTAGGTGACTCAGAGCGAGTGCAGTGGGTCATGGTGGCCAGGGGCCAGAAGCAGGCAGAAAGCCAACGGGGCTGGGGAAAAGGCTCTGCTCTGCTTACAGCGTGGGCTGAGGGCTGGGAGAGCTCCATTTCTCCCTTGAGATGTTGGAGACGGGGCCTTTCACCCTCCTGATAGGGCTGCCCCTGGCTGCAGCCAGCAAGAGGAGTACGACGACACAAGGCCGAGAGCAGCAAAGCAAAGAGCCAGCCATGCACAGCACAGGGAGGGGGCCCCGTGCAAAGCCAGCATGGCACCCTGAAGGTGCCCACTGCACTCTCATGTGACCCTGGCCTGGGAAGGACAGGAATGTCCGTGGTCCAGGAGGGCCTTTCTGAGGCCCCTGTGGGCTCAAAGCTGCTGCTCTTCTGGCTCCACAGAGCTCGGCCTCCCCCACAGCAAGAGGAACAAGACTTGGGTATCAGGCAGTGGAGCTCAATGCCTAAGGCTGAGGGGTGGGAGGCTCCAGTCTGGAGCACAGGGAGGGCACCCTCCCAGCCCCAAAACAGCTGGCCTCACCGCCCTGAAAGGCCAGGACCAGGGTTCCACGCCTGATTCCAGGGCGTCCCTCCAACCGGCCACCGACCTGGAAGCGCCAGAGCAGCCGGCTCTCGGGATCAAGGCGGCTGCCAGGGGGCTGCTTATGGCCTCTGCCAGCCAATTGCTCAGGGCTTAGCAGTGCCTCAGCCCCTCAGGGTCTCCCCCAGCCTGGCCGAGCTTGCCGGCAGCAGCGCCGCAGCCCCACAGCAGCTCCAGAGGAGCCCCATCCAGAGGCACCTTGGAGCCCTCAGCACTGCAGCCAGCAGCAGACGGGCAGGAGGACTGGCCCTTCCTGTCCGGCACAGGGCTTGAGGCCATCTCCAGGCACCGCTCTGGCAGGGATCCCCGCAGCTCCGGCCCCTGCCCAGCCGCTCTGTGGGCAGCACAAAGGCTTCAGCAGAACCACCAAAGGCCAAAAGGCTTCTGGTCATTTTCCCTGCAACACTGCACGCCTGGGCACCTGGCTGAGTACAAGCAACCTTTTCCCTCTCTTCTCTTATGCCCTACAGACCTTGCACAGGAAAAGAAAGATCCTGGGACTCTGTGTATTGTAAGATATTTTATATTTACACAATCAAAAACAACGAAAATACAAACAGAAGAATCTGGAAGACGACCAAGAAAATTCCTGCTGGCTCAAATGTCCCAAGCAGACTGAGTGTTGCAGATCACCTCTCCGGGGAGCTGCAGCAGAAGAGTAAGGCAGTGCAGCAAAGACGAGGCCGTTTCCTCCATGCACTGTGGAATCTATCTCGCAGCTTATGCCATGGGGAGTAGGGAGCTCTCTCAAGAGCCCGGAGAACTAAACAAAATTCTACTGCAGCATCTCTGATTGCAGGACTGCTGTCATATGCCATTTCTTCAAGGGCTGCAAGAGAGAGGAACAGAGGCAAGGTCAGATCCCGCATATGCAGGGAGCCGAGGAGAGCCCCCTGCCAGGGCCATCCCGGTCGTCTCTTGCCATGGCCCGCAGGGAGCAGGGAGCAAGGGGATGAGCCCGAAGTTGCTGGCCACGAATGCCACACGTAGCCCTGATATCTCTGTGTGCTCCGCCCACGGGTGCAGATCCCTCCGCAGCCGGGGCAGGGCTTGCAGCTGCCCCCTCCAGCCCCCGCGGTCAGCCCGCGGCCCTCACTCACTCACCAGTGCAGATCAGCTGCAGCTCTTGCTGCTGCCCCCTCAGGTGCCGCCCGGCCATGCCTGTGAACACAGAGCCTGTCACGGCCCCAGTGGCACAGCTCCCTGCCAGCGGCGCTGCCGGCGCTGTGGCCACACGGGCTGCTGGCCAGGCAGAGCTCAGCCCGGGCCCTTGCCGCACGCTGCCGCCCCAGGGCGCGGCTGCCAGAGGGCAGCAGCAACGCCCAGGCCAGGCGGGGCTCCACGGCGCCGGGCCGGGCTGGCGCTGCCGGGGGCAGCAGGCGGGGCCGGGGCCGAGCTGCTGCGGGCCGGGGAGGAGCCCGGGCTCGGGACTCACCCATGAACCTGACGGCCGCCTCTCGCAGGGACTCCTGTGGGCTCTGCAGGTAGCGCAGTGCCCGGCGCAGGTGCTCGGCCGCTCGGCTCCTGTCCTCTGCCAGCTGGAGAGAGCGGCAGGAGGGAAGGGTTGGCGCGGGCTCAGCTCCTGGGCCGGGCGCTGCCTGCACCCATCGCCGGCCTCGCCTGCCCTCAGGGCCCTGAGGCGCGGCCAACAGTCGCTGGCCAAGGGCTCCCGAGGGCAGGGGGCAGGGGGCAGAGGGCCGGCTGCTGCCCGGGGAGCCGTGGTGTCACCCCGCAGCCCTGCCGGGCCGGGGCTCCATGGGCACCCGACTCAGGCCCACGGGAGCCTGGAGCAGAGCCCGCGCGGCCTCTGGCTGCAGCAGCGGGCACAGCTGTTAGCCCCGCACACTGAGCACCGCCCTCAGGGACCTTCGCCATGCTGAGGCTGGGGGGGGTCTCTGCTGTTCTTACCAGGCACTCCCCAAAGCTCTGATCCACGTGTAGCATTTGTTCTATATCCCTCCTCTTCAGGAATCTGGCTGAGGAATGCAGCATTTCCCGGGAGGCCTGGAGAGGCACAGAGATGCACAGATGGCCCCACAGTCCAGGGCACAGGAGCATCCCAGTGGCACAGGCTGGAGAAGGCTGCAGCCCACAAGGTGCCAGGGCAGGAGGCAGCCCAAGCCCCTGCCAGGGGGACAGCAGCTGGCCACAAGTGCTCACCTCAGCAACAATCTGATTCTCATCATGGCAGTGGAAGTAGAGAGGGAGCAGGCTCTGGCGCACGTGGGACTTGAGGGCCTTTCTTCCCTCTTCTGTTAATAAGTCCAGCATCTCTTGAAAGAGAGCCATGGAGCTCAGCTGAACCTGGATATCATCCTGGATGAAAGGAAAGGGCATAAGACCTGAGCATCAGCTGCTTCAGGCCCCCCAGGGCACAGGCGTGCATCTGCACAGGGCACCAAGGGTCCGGGCAGCAGCCAGTGGCTGTGGCTGTGGGCACAGAGCCTTACGCTGTCAAAGAGTGGCAGGAGCGCCTCAGCCAGCTGCAGGGCGATGGGGGTGGCTATTGGAGCACCGTTATCCAGGAGCAAATATCTGAGTAGAAGAATGCTCATCCTGATCATGTCGCTGTCATTTTCCTCCAGGAGCTCCACAAGACTTTCAGTCAGGCTCCGCAGTTTTTCGGCCTGTGCGGAACACGACTTTGTGAAAGGCCGCCCTGCTGCCGCAGGGCGCAGAGGCCAAAGGCCTGTCCCGAAGCACTGGGGCAGCTGAAGCGGGAAGCAGGAGAGATGGGAGCAGCTGCCCCAGCGGCCGAAGCCCAGGCAAGGCCAAGCGACTGCGTTGCCCAGCCCCACGCTGCCTGCACGGCTTCAGCCACTGCCCCCTTCTCACCATCAAGGGATTCTTGCCCAGCACTACGAGGCCTCGGAGTGCCAAGTAACGCCTGGCCATGTGCTCGCTCTGCAGGTTCTGTGCCAGGATCTCCAGAACACTGTCACTGCATTCCCTCAAGTCCAGGCACTCGAGGACCTGAAAGGCACAGGGCAGTGACAGGGGAGCCGGCCGGCAGGAGCCCAGAAGCGCACAGGGCCGGGCCCAGGCAGCAGCACAGGGCACGGGCACTGTCCTGGCAGCTGTGGCTGCGAGAGGCCCGAGGGCTGGGAGGCCGCTGAGCCAGGCAGCGCTGGCCTTGTGGCTCACCTCCACAAGGAATGCCAGGGCAGGGAAATCCCAGTATGGCATCTCTTTGTCGAGCAGGGCGAGCAGGTAGAATGCAACGGCGGAACAAAAGTGGATGGCTAAGCGGCGAATTTCTCTGAAGAGGGGAAAAAGGAAACAAGACCCTGATGCAGTGGGGCAAACCTCTCCCAGGCGTGACTCACCCAGTTCTCATCTTTCCCCAGCACCCTTGCAGCAAGGGGACGTGGGCCATTTGGGAGTTGGTTGCTCATGGGCACCCTCCTCTGCCAGCCTTTTCCAGTCTGCTTGGCCGTCCCTCAGTGACAAGGCCCTCTGACCCATGGCCACCACGGACACTTTGTGGGGCACCTGGGCACAGAGCAGCAATGTCAGAGGCAGTGGGGAGAAGGGGCTCTCACCTGGCAAGCAGAGCCACGGCAAAGTGGTGAGTGTCAAGAGAGAGCAGCGTGTCCCAGGCACACCTGCGCTCCATTGCCACCACCACATCCTCGCAGCGGAGAAGGCAGAGCAGGGACTTCAGGGTGCGCACAGCAAACCTGTGTGCAGAGCAAAGCCCAGGTCACACTGGCAGCACTGGCTCCTTGGCAGGCCACGTGGCAGGGACAGGAGGAGTGGGATGGAGCACCTGTTGGGGCTGGTGGCAAGGCCGTGCTCTTCCTGGCATCCCTTCCAGAAGGTGTCGACCTCCTCTGGCATATCCAGAGTGCTGAAGAACACTTGGAATAGCAGATGCACAAATAGGTGGGGGAAATACACCTTCAAGATCCGTGGGAGACAGGGCACCTGGAGGATCTTCCACATCACCACAGTTGCCTGCAAAGGACAAAGCCCCCCGAGACAGCGCTCAGTGCCGAGGTGTGTGTGTGTGGCAGGGCCCGAGCGTGGCAGGGAGAGGCCAGGAGAGACCGTGGCAGGGGGAGCACGGGGCCTGGTGGGCCTGAAGCTGCCCCTGGGCCAGGTTTCAGGCCAGTGCCTGAGGCAGGGAGATGCAGTGGGGGAAGGAGGATGGAGAGCTGCTGGAGAGGCAGCCTTGGGGCCTGCAAAGGCCAGTTGCAGAAACTCACAGCCAGGGCAAAGACACCCGTTTCGTCCCCATTGGAGGTGCAGGTGCTGTACTCTGGCCAGCTGCCCAGCACATCCAGGAGGATCAGCTGCGCCAGCTCCGCAGTCCTGGCTGAGCCCATGATGGTCTTCCACATGGCCATGGCAGCTCTGTGGGGTTAGAGCTGTGTCTCAGGGGTGTCTCAGACACAGCAGCGGGGGCAGCTGAGCCGGCTGCCATTTCTGCCCCTGCCCACTGCCCCCCCTGCCAGCAGCAGCCAGACAGCCCAGCCCTGTGGGGACAGAGCCCTGAGAGGCGGCAAGGGAGCATGGCAGCAGGCTCAGGGGCTGACATGGCAGGGCTGGGAAAGGGAGCATCCAGAGGGCCCTGGAACTCTCTGTTGCTCCGACACCTGGGGCAGGCTGTGCAGGGTGATGGGCTGGGGAGGCCTGAGCCCTGTGGGCAGGTGGGCCCCATACCTGTCACAGGACGGGGCCACACGCAGGAGCGTCATGACTGCGTCATTTGGCTGTGCTTCGGTGAGATCCAGCAGGGTCTTGTCCAGCCTGTGCTCAGCAGAATCGTTGGCCATGAGCCACTGGTGGATGTAGCTCACCATGGCAGGCACCTGGAGAAGGCACGGGGAGACTTGGAAAGCTGCCAGAGGGAGCAATGTTCCCAGCTTCCCCAGAGGAGTACTTCCCTTCCCACCCCACTGCCATGTGGCCTGAAAGGCTCACAGCATGCAGCATGTGTGGATTGGGAGGCCAAGCAATTGCTGGGAGGATCAAAGCCTGGCCACAGGCTGCTTACTTGCTTTGGAGTGTAAAAGTCTTCCTCTACAAGCATACACAGCAGGACAGCACTGGTCTTGCTTAGGAAGATGGGCGAGTATGGTCTGAGGCCTAGGCCCGTGGCGATGGTCTCTTCCTCCTCAATTCTCTTGAGGAAGTTGCAAACAAACTGTAGGAGAAGGGCAAGAAGCCGGGGATGTTGCATGGAGTGCTGCACACACGGTGCTGGCCTGAGCAGGGACAGCAGGCCCAGCCCAGGTGGGGGTGGCTGCAGGTACCTGCGCTGTTCTGCGGAAGCGGCCACGGCTGGACTCCTGCTCTTGTGTGCGCTCCAGGGCTGCATCTGGCAAAGAGCGAGCGCAGCCAGAGATGAGGGGCTGCGGGGGAGGCCGGACAACACGGCCCAGCCCTGCGCTGCCCAGGCAGAGAGAGCCCCGGGATGCCCCAGGGGATGGAGCACGGCCGCTGCGGGGTGTCTGCCCGGCCTCTCTTCCGTCCTGTCCGTGGGCATGTCCCCAGGGGATAGCATGGCACGGCACGGCACGGCATGGGGTCCAAGCTGGCAGCAGGCACCAGTCCTGTGGCCCAGCTCTGCCACTCACCCTCCTGTGGTGGCTGGAACGGCACCACCTCTTCAGTCTGCTGTGCCGGGGAAGCTCCAGGGCCTTCTTCCTCCTCCTCCACCCAGGCCAGCTCAGGCACTGCCGGCTGTCTCTGCTCCATGTCTCTGCCTGGATTTGTGGCTATTTGCAGGAGAGTTGCCTTGGAACAGCTCCAAGTCACCAAGTCCTGCAGTGGTGCCTGGAAGGCACCTTCAAGTTAGAAGCCTCAGGAAGGCTACAGGACAGCAAGTCCTGTACTCGGTCTCAAGGGCCCCTGCCACAAGGACAGGGGACTCCTGACAAGGACTATGATATGGCCTCAAGGGCACCTGCAGAAGAGAAGCCTCAGGGAGACCACGAGTCAGCAAGTCCTGTGGTCTGGCCTCGAGCTCAGCTGCAGGAACACGGCTTCAGAAAAGCTCCGGGTGGGACGCGAACGAGCGCGCAGTGCGGGGGCTCCTCACGGCACCGCTCTGTCCCGTCCTGTCCCGTCGCGTGCTCTGAGCACTGTGGCGTGCTCTTGTCACCTCCAGCTCCTATGTCACCCCGTGTCACAAAGGGCCCTTGGACACCCGTTCCATGTCACAGTGACTGTGCGGCACCGTGTCACCAAGGGCCCTTGCAACACTGCCGCCTGCCCTGGGGCCACACCCAGCCCACCCAAAGTGGCCCAGTTTGGAAGGAATGGCTGGCCCCAGGAGTCTGAGCCAGACCGACAGGATCTTTAAGAATGGCTCAGAGCCATTCAAACGCTGC
Organism: Melospiza melodia melodia; assembly: GCF_035770615.1. Taxonomy (NCBI): domain Eukaryota; kingdom Metazoa; phylum Chordata; class Aves; order Passeriformes; family Passerellidae; genus Melospiza; species Melospiza melodia. Next base: position 25,318,066 of record NC_086200.1, read on the forward strand.
CATGCTCTGTGGGCTCAGGGCAGCAGAAGGAGCCCCCAGGGCTGCCGACGCAGCCGTTCTGGGAAGGGCACGGGGCCTTGCAGGGAAGCTGGCACGGCCTCCTTGGGGGACGTCCCAGCTGGTGGCTGTCCTAAATCTGCCGGTGTGACACGCACAAGGAACGTGTGGGCCTGGGCACGAGTGCTGCTCTGAGGCCTGGGGCCCGGGGAGCGCTGACATCAGCAGGTGTGGCAGAGTCCCCGGCCAAGCAGACCTGCCACCCCCCGAGCCCTGGCAGCGCTGGTGCCTGACTCCTGCCCCAGAGACCTGTGCCCCCGGGGGGCTTCTGTGCCAGAAGGAGCCAAAGGCCACGTGCCTTGGGGGCTGTGCCTCTTTCCTGCAGGGGCTGATGGCAGGAGCACCTGGAGCAACTGCTGGCACACTTGGTCTCTGTCAGATGAGGTTGCTCCTTCCTGAAATGAATTTTTCTCATGGAAGGCATTGGCAGTAGCACCAGAGCACCATCCATTGCTGAGTTTCCCAGGGCAATTAGATTGCAAAGTTAACAGTCTGAAATTTCCTTGTGCTTTTCTCACTCTCTTTCCCACATTCAGGAAAAAACGGAATCTGCCCAGCCTCTGCTATTCTCAGCTTCAGTTGCTGCATGTCTTGCTCTGGCAGCTCATGTCCAAACAAAACTCTGTCCCTGCTGAGCACAGCAATGAGCGGCCACAAAGTGGCAAGTTCCCCAGTGAACATCAAGGCAGAGACGTGGAAGTGCTGAGGATAAGGACAACTCTGGGAGGAGAAGCTCTTCTGTGTCTCTGATGATGGTGCCCACACCCTGAAGCAGCAGCCAAGAGAAGCGCTGGAAGCAGACGGGCGCAGTTTTGGGCAGTACAATATCAAAAGATATGAAACCATTAGCCAGAATGCAAAGGAAGACTGCAAGGATGGAGTGTGGCCTGGAGGGGAAGCCCTAGATGCAGCTGAAGCCACTTTGTTCAGTCGGGAGGAGAGTAAAGGGCGTCATTGTGGTCTTCAACATCCTCCTGAGAGGAATCAGAGGGGCTGCTGCAGCTGTCGTCACTGTTGGGACCAGTGATAGGACTGGAGAAAAGGGCAGGGAGCTGGGACAGGGCAAGTTTCATTTCCGTATCAGATCAAGGTTTTTCACCCAGAGCACATTCAGGCTCTGGGACGGGTTCCCCATTGACGCAGCCCAGCGGAGCCCGGGCTGGCTCTTGGGAAAACTGCGGCGCTGCGCCAGGAGTGGGGAACGGCCAAGGCTTGGGTCCTGCCCGCGGCTGACCCTGGTGAGCCACTGCTCAGTGGTTCAGGATCTACTGACTGCAGCACGGAGCAGGCCAAAGAGAAGGAAGAGGCTCCTCGATGGTGAGGTTCCACAGGCCAAGGCTTATTCCAAGGGAAGGATTCAGCAGCAAAGAGCCGCCAGCACTTCTGTGCACGGGATTTTATCGGGGTACAACTCAGGGGGTGGATACAAACAATTGAGCAATAAGGAATCTGCAGGGGAGGAGTGAGGGGATTCCATCAGTTCCTTGGGACTAATTAGGACAGATGGGAGGAGAGAGTAGGTCACATGGGCCAGTGGGGCTTCCAGCAATAGAGGAATTCCAAAGGGGTGGTGCAGTCAGGGATTGGTCCAAGGCAAAAGTGACAGGGAAGGTTCAGAAATAAAGAGCTGGATTATCTTGAGAGGCAGGGAAGGAGCTGGAACAAAGAGTGGGGAATGGCATGAGAGACAGCTTTGAGGGAGGGCAGAACCATGGGGTAAACCAACTTGGGGAAAATACGGGGTACATGAAAACAAACCATTCTACGATAACTGAAAATAAACACAAACTGGAACACCCCAGGGAAATGGTCACAGCACCAAGCCCGTCTGAGTTTGAGAAGTGTTCGAAGAACATTGAGCAGTCACGCAAGCTTTTAGACACTACATCAAAAGTAGAAAGTGTACAATAGTCAAGAGAGGGAAAAAGCAAAAGAGCTCCCTGCAGCCATGGTGGCAGCTCTGGATCAGCACCAGGGAGAGGACAGATGTAGGCGTGGTTGAAGCAGAGGCAGGGGCGAAAATAGCAGAGGCAGAGGAGGTTCAAAGCAGCCACAGACCACGCTGGGGCCAAATCAATGTGCATCTTGTAAGAAATCAGGACACTGGAAATAGGGCCAGTGCCCAGAGTTAGCAGACAAAGTACACAAAACTCTTGCAGCCACTCTAGATGATAAGAAATGACCGAGACTGGCAATTCTTACTCTAGCAGGCCACTGTTTAAAATACAGCTAAAGAATGATGAAGAAGTTGAAATTTTAAGAAATAGTGGAGACACATTTTCACTCCTGAATCAAGCACTGATACCCAAAAGTGAAACCTATCTTCAGGCAATAGGAGCAACTATAGGGCAGCCAGAAAATGCATTCTTCCTGAAACCACTTTGATGTAAAATCAAGAAGAAAATGGGAATACATCAGTTTCTTTATTTACCAAACTCACCCAAATCTGCCCTATGCAGGGATTTGCTTGAAAATTTAGAAGTAACAGTTCCGTTTAGCAAAAAGAAAACTTCAATGGAAGGTACCTGAAGACAAATGAGCGGTTTTAGCAGTAGGACTGACAATTGACACCAGACCAACAAACAAGAATAACTAGTTAGAACAAGTATTGAATCAGGTATACAAAGAGTATGGGATACTGATAGCCCAGGAAAATCAAAACGAGCAGACCCTATGAAAATTGAGCTATAGACAAGAGTTAGGGCAGTAGTCAGAAAGCAATACCCTTGAAGATTAGAAGCTAGGAAAGGAATAGAGCCAACAGTCAATTAAATCCCTGACATCAGGACTATTGGAAGAATGGCAGTCAAAATTTAATACTGCTAGATCAGCAATAAAGAAACCTAATGGAACTCAGAGACTAGTGCCAGATTTCCAGGCAATTAATGGTTTATACCTTACTAGCTTACTAGCTAAACTTGGAGATGATTTTATTTGGTGCGGGGAATGTCCATGGGCAGGTGCTGTCGAGAGCCGTTCCCTCTTGGTCTGAGAGACCAGCTCCCCCGGCCCACCTTGCTCCCAGGCCCAGAGGTTGTAACGTGCGCTCGACCGGCAGCCGAAGGAGGGCTCTTGACACCGTGTCTGATGCAACAGGGTTTATTGAAGGTAGGTCAGAGGGTGCAGGTTGGGTGAGGGTGAGAAGAGGGACAGGAAGAGTGCACAAGCACTGTAACATGACACATAAGGCACCTGCAAGCTGCTGGGGAAGCCTCAAGTCTGCTCAGTGAGTCACGTGTGCCCTCAGCATTGGGACAGCCACCTTTCCCTCAGCGAGCCTCACATCCCAGGGTCAGCAAATCAAGAGGCACCAGGCATGCTGTAGGTGACTCAGAGCGAGTGCAGTGGGTCATGGTGGCCAGGGGCCAGAAGCAGGCAGAAAGCCAACGGGGCTGGGGAAAAGGCTCTGCTCTGCTTACAGCGTGAGCTGAGGGCTGGGAGAGCTCCATTTCTCCCTTGAGATGTTGGAGACGGGGCCTTTCACCCTCCTGATAGGGCTGCCCCTGGCTGCAGCCAGCAAGAGGAGTACGACGACACAAGGCCGAGAGCAGCAAAGCAAAGAGCCAGCCATGCACAGCACAGGGAGGGGGCCCCGTGCAAAGCCAGCATGGCACCCTGAAGGTGCCCACTGCACTCTCATGTGACCCTGGCCTGGGAAGGACAGGAATGTCCGTGGTCCAGGAGGGCCTTTCTGAGGCCCCTGTGGGCTCAAAGCTGCTGCTCTTCTGGCTCCACAGAGCTCGGCCTCCCCCACAGCAAGAGGAACAAGACTTGGGTATCAGGCAGTGGAGCTCAATGCCTAAGGCTGAGGGGTGGGAGGCTCCAGTCTGGAGCACAGGGAGGGCACCCTCCCAGCCCCAAAACAGCTGGCCTCACCGCCCTGAAAGGCCAGGACCAGGGTTCCACGCCTGATTCCAGGGCGTCCCTCCAACCGGCCACCGACCTGGAAGCGCCAGAGCAGCCGGCTCTCGGGATCAAGGCGGCTGCCAGGGGGCTGCTTATGGCCTCTGCCAGCCAATTGCTCAGGGCTTAGCAGTGCCTCAGCCCCTCAGGGTCTCCCCCAGCCTGGCCGAGCTTGCCGGCAGCAGCGCCGCAGCCCCACAGCAGCTCCAGAGGAGCCCCATCCAGAGGCACCTTGGAGCCCTCAGCACTGCAGCCAGCAGCAGACGGGCAGGAGGACTGGCCCTTCCTGTCCGGCACAGGGCTTGAGGCCATCTCCAGGCACCGCTCTGGCAGGGATCCCCGCAGCTCCGGCCCCTGCCCAGCCGCTCTGTGGGCAGCACAAAGGCTTCAGCAGAACCACCAAAGGCCAAAAGGCTTCTGGTCATTTTCCCTGCAACACTGCACGCCTGGGCACCTGGCTGAGTACAAGCAACCTTTTCCCTCTCTTCTCTTATGCCCTACAGACCTTGCACAGGAAAAGAAAGATCCTGGGACTCTGTGTATTGTAAGATATTTTATATTTACACAATCAAAAACAACGAAAATACAAACAGAAGAATCTGGAAGACGACCAAGAAAATTCCTGCTGGCTCAAATGTCCCAAGCAGACTGAGTGTTGCAGATCACCTCTCCGGGGAGCTGCAGCAGAAGAGTAAGGCAGTGCAGCAAAGATGAGGCCGTTTCCTCCATGCACTGTGGAATCTATCTCGCAGCTTATGCCATGGGGAGTAGGGAGCTCTCTCAAGAGCCCGGAGAACTAAACAAAATTCTACTGCAGCATCTCTGATTGCAGGACTGCTGTCATATGCCATTTCTTCAAGGGCTGCAAGAGAGAGGAACAGAGGCAAGGTCAGATCCCGCATATGCAGGGAGCCGAGGAGAGCCCCCTGCCAGGGCCATCCCGGTCGTCTCTTGCCATGGCCCGCAGGGAGCAGGGAGCAAGGGGATGAGCCCGAAGTTGCTGGCCACGAATGCCACACGTAGCCCTGATATCTCTGTGTGCTCCGCCCACGGGTGCAGATCCCTCCGCAGCCGGGGCAGGGCTTGCAGCTGCCCCCTCCAGCCCCCGCGGTCAGCCCGCGGCCCTCACTCACTCACCAGTGCAGATCAGCTGCAGCTCTTGCTGCTGCCCCCTCAGGTGCCGCCCGGCCATGCCTGTGAACACAGAGCCTGTCACGGCCCCAGTGGCACAGCTCCCTGCCAGCGGCGCTGCCGGCGCTGTGGCCACACGGGCTGCTGGCCAGGCAGAGCTCAGCCCGGGCCCTTGCCGCACGCTGCCGCCCCAGGGCGCGGCTGCCAGAGGGCAGCAGCAACGCCCAGGCCAGGCGGGGCTCCACGGCGCCGGGCCGGGCTGGCGCTGCCGGGGGCAGCAGGCGGGGCCGGGGCCGAGCTGCTGCGGGCCGGGGAGGAGCCCGGGCTCGGGACTCACCCATGAACCTGACGGCCGCCTCTCGCAGGGACTCCTGTGGGCTCTGCAGGTAGCGCAGTGCCCGGCGCAGGTGCTCGGCCGCTCGGCTCCTGTCCTCTGCCAGCTGGAGAGAGCGGCAGGAGGGAAGGGTTGGCGCGGGCTCAGCTCCTGGGCCGGGCGCTGCCTGCACCCATCGCCGGCCTCGCCTGCCCTCAGGGCCCTGAGGCGCGGCCAACAGTCGCTGGCCAAGGGCTCCCGAGGGCAGGGGGCAGGGGGCAGAGGGCCGGCTGCTGCCCGGGGAGCCGTGGTGTCACCCCGCAGCCCCGCCGGGCCGGGGCTCCATGGGCACCCGACTCAGGCCCACGGGAGCCTGGAGCAGAGCCCGCGCGGCCTCTGGCTGCAGCAGCGGGCACAGCTGTTAGCCCCGCACACTGAGCACCGCCCTCAGGGACCTTCGCCATGCTGAGGCTGGGGGGGGTCTCTGCTGTTCTTACCAGGCACTCCCCAAAGCTCTGATCCACGTGTAGCATTTGTTCTATATCCCTCCTCTTCAGGAATCTGGCTGAGGAATGCAGCATTTCCCGGGAGGCCTGGAGAGGGACAGAGATGCACAGATGGCCCCACAGTCCAGGGCACAGGAGCATCCCAGTGGCACAGGCTGGAGAAGGCTGCAGCCCACAAGGTGCCAGGGCAGGAGGCAGCCCAAGCCCCTGCCAGGGGGACAGCAGCTGGCCACAAGTGCTCACCTCAGCAACAATCTGATTCTCATCATGGCAGTGGAAGTAGAGAGGGAGCAGGCTCTGGCGCACGTGGGACTTGAGGGCCTTTCTTCCCTCTTCTGTTAATAAGTCCAGCATCTCTTGAAAGAGAGCCATGGAGCTCAGCTGCACCTGGATATCATCCTGGATGAAAGGAAAGGGCATAAGACCTGAGCATCAGCTGCTTCAGGCCCCCCAGGGCACAGGCGTGCATCTGCACAGGGCACCAAGGGTCCGGGCAGCAGCCAGTGGCTGTGGCTGTGGGCACAGAGCCTTACGCTGTCAAAGAGTGGCAGGAGCGCCTCAGCCAGCTGCAGGGCGATGGGGGTGGCTATTGGAGCACCGTTATCCAGGAGCAAATATCTGAGTAGAAGAATGCTCATCCTGATCATGTCGCTGTCATTTTCCTCCAGGAGCTCCACAAGACTTTCAGTCAGGCTCCGCAGTTTTTCGGCCTGTGCGGAACACGACTTTGTGAAAGGCCGCCCTGCTGCCGCAGGGCGCAGAGGCCAAAGGCCTGTCCCGAAGCACTGGGGCAGCTGAAGCGGGAAGCAGGAGAGATGGGAGCAGCTGCCCCAGCGGCCGAAGCCCAGGCAAGGCCAAGCGACTGCGTTGCCCAGCCCCACGCTGCCTGCACGGCTTCAGCCACTGCCCCTTTCTCACCATCAAGGGATTCTTGCCCAGCACTACGAGGCCTCGGAGTGCCAAGTAACGCCTGGCCATGTGCTCGCTCTGCAGGTTCTGTGCCAGGATCTCCAGAACACTGTCACTGCATTCCCTCAAGTCCAGGCACTCGAGGACCTGAAAGGCACAGGGCAGTGACAGGGGAGCCGGCCGGCAGGAGCCCAGAAGCGCACAGGGCCGGGCCCAGGCAGCAGCACAGGGCACGGGCACTGTCCTGGCAGCTGTGGCTGCGAGAGGCCCGAGGGCTGGGAGGCCGCTGAGCCAGGCTGCGCTGGCCTTGTGGCTCACCTCCACAAGGAATGCCAGGGCAGGGAAATCCCAGTATGGCATCTCTTTGTCGAGCAGGGCGAGCAGGTAGAATGCAACGGCGGAACAAAAGTGGATGGCTAAGCGGCGAATTTCTCTGAAGAGGGGAAAAAGGAAACAAGACCCTGATGCAGTGGGGCAAACCTCTCCCAGGCGTGACTCACCCAGTTCTCATCTTTCCCCAGCACCCTTGCAGCAAGGGGACGTGGGCCATTTGGGAGTTGGTTGCTCATGGGCACCCTCCTCTGCCAGCCTTTTCCAGTCTGCTTGGCCGTCCCTCAGTGACAAGGCCCTCTGACCCATGGCCACCACGGACACTTTGTGGGGCACCTGGGCACAGAGCAGCAATGTCAGAGGCAGTGGGGAGAAGGGGCTCTCACCTGGCAAGCAGAGCCACGGCAAAGTGGTGAGTGTCAAGAGAGAGCAGCGTGTCCCAGGCACACCTGCGCTCCATTGCCACCACCACATCCTCGCAGCGGAGAAGGCAGAGCAGGGACTTCAGGGTGCGCACAGCAAACCTGTGTGCAGAGCAAAGCCCAGGTCACACTGGCAGCACTGGCTCCTTGGCAGGCCACGTGGCAGGGACAGGAGGAGTGGGATGGAGCACCTGTTGGGGCTGGTGGCAAGGCCGTGCTCTTCCTGGCATCCCTTCCAGAAGGTGTCGACCTCCTCTGGCATATCCAGAGTGCTGAAGAACACTTGGAATAGCAGATGCACAAATAGGTGGGGGAAATACACCTTCAAGATCCGTGGGAGACAGGGCACCTGGAGGATCTTCCACATCACCACAGTTGCCTGCAAAGGACAAAGCCCCCTGAGACAGCGCTCAGTGCCGAGGTGTGTGTGTGTGGCAGGGCCCGAGCGTGGCAGGGAGAGGCCAGGAGAGACCGTGGCAGGGGGAGCACGGGGCCTGGTGGGCCTGAAGCTGCCCCTGGGCCAGGTTTCAGGCCAGTGCCTGAGGCAGGGAGATGCAGTGGGGGAAGGAGGATGGAGAGCTGCTGGAGAGGCAGCCTTGGGGCCTGCAAAGGCCAGTTGCAGAAACTCACAGCCAGGGCAAAGACACCCGTTTCGTCCCCATTGGAGGTGCAGGTGCTGTACTCTGGCCAGCTGCCCAGCACATCCAGGAGGATCAGCTGCGCCAGCTCCGCAGTCCTGGCTGAGCCCATGATGGTCTTCCACATGGCCATGGCAGCTCTGTGGGGTTAGAGCTGTGTCTCAGGGGGGTCTCAGACACAGCAGCGGGGGCAGCTGAGCCGGCTGCCATTTCTGCCCCTGCCCACTGCCCCCCCTGCCAGCAGCAGCCAGACAGCCCAGCCCTGTGGGGACAGAGCCCTGAGAGGCGGCAAGGGAGCATGGCAGCAGGCTCAGGGGCTGACATGGCAGGGCTGGGAAAGGGAGCATCCAGAGGGCCCTGGAACTCTCTGTTGCTCCGACACCTGGGGCAGGCTGTGCAGGGTGATGGGCTGGGGAGGCCTGAGCCCTGTGGGCAGGTGGGCCCCATACCTGTCACAGGACGGGGCCACACGCAGGAGCGTCATGACTGCGTCATTTGGCTGTGCTTCGGTGAGATCCAGCAGGGTCTTGTCCAGCCTGTGCTCAGCAGAATCGTTGGCCATGAGCCACTGGTGGATGTAGCTCACCATGGCAGGCACCTGGAGAAGGCACGGGGAGACTTGGAAAGCTGCCAGAGGGAGCAATGTTCCCAGCTTCCCCAGAGGAGTACTTCCCTTCCCACCCCACTGCCATGTGGCCTGAAAGGCTCACAGCATGCAGCATGTGTGGATTGGGAGGCCAAGCAATTGCTGGGAGGATCAAAGCCTGGCCACAGGCTGCTTACTTGCTTTGGAGTGTAAAAGTCTTCCTCTACAAGCATACACAGCAGGGCAGCACTGGTCTTGCTTAGGAAGATGGGCGAGTATGGTCTGAGGCCTACGCCCGTGGCGATGGTCTCTTCCTCCTCAATTCTCTTGAGGAAGTTGCAAACAAACTGTAGGAGAAGGGCAAGAAGCCGGGGATGTTGCATGGAGTGCTGCACACACGGTGCTGGCCTGAGCAGGGACAGCAGGCCCAGCCCAGGTGGGGGTGGCTGCAGGTACCTGCGCTGTTCTGCGGAAGCGGCCACGGCTGGACTCCTGCTCTTGTGTGCGCTCCAGGGCTGCATCTGGCAAAGAGCGAGCGCAGCCAGAGATGAGGGGCTGCGGGGGAGGCCGGACAACACGGCCCAGCCCTGCGCTGCCCAGGCAGAGAGAGCCCCGGGATGCCCCAGGGGATGGAGCACGGCCGCTGCGGGGTGTCTGCCCGGCCTCTCTTCCGTCCTGTCCGTGGGCATGTCCCCAGGGGATAGCATGGCACGGCACGGCACGGCATGGGGTCCAAGCTGGCAGCAGGCACCAGTCCTGTGGCCCAGCTCTGCCACTCACCCTCCTGCGGTGGCTGGAACGGCACCACCTCTTCAGTCTGCTGTGCCGGGGAAGCTCCAGGGCCTTCTTCCTCCTCCTCCACCCAGGCCAGCTCAGGCACTGTCGGCTGTCTCTGCTCCATGTCTCTGCCTGGATTTGTGGCTATTTGCAGGAGAGTTGCCTTGGAACAGCTCCAAGTCACCAAGTCCTGCAGTGGTGCCTGGAAGGCACCTTCAAGTTAGAAGCCTCAGGAAGGCTACAGGACAGCAAGTCCTGCACTCGGTCTCAAGGGCCCCTGCCACAAGGACAGGGGACTCCTGACAAGGACTATGATATGGCCTCAAGGGCACCTGCAGAAGAGAAGCCTCAGGGAGACCACGAGTCAGCAAGTCCTGTGGTCTGGCCTCGAGCTCAGCTGCAGGAACACGGCTTCAGAAAAGCTCCGGGTGGGACGCGAACGAGCGCGCAGTGCGGGGGCTCCTCACGGCACCGCTCTGTCCCGTCCTGTCCCGTCGCGTGCTCTGAGCACTGTGGCGTGCTCTTGTCACCTCCAGCTCCTATGTCACTCCGTGTCACAAAGGGCCCTTGGACACCCGTTCCATGTCACAGTGACTGTGCGGCACCGTGTCACCAAGGGCCCTTGCAACACTGCCGCCTGCCCTGGGGCCACACCCAGCCCACCCAAAGTGGCCCAGTTTGGAAGGAATGGCTGGCCCCAGGAGTCTGAGCCAGACCGACAGGATCTTTAAGAATGGCTCAGAGCCATTCAAACGCTGCCATGCTCTGTGGGCTCAGGGCAGCAGAAGGAGCCCCCAGGGCTGCCGACGCAGCCGTTCTGGGAAGGGCACGGGGCCTTGCAGGGAAGCTGGCACGGCCTCCTTGGGGGACGTCCCGGCTGGTGGCTGTCCTAAATCTGCCGGTGTGACACGCACAAGGAACGTGTGGGCCTGGGCACGAGTGCTGCTCTGAGGCCTGGGGCCCGGGGAGCGCTGACATCAGCAGGTGTGGCAGAGTCCCCGGCCAAGCAGACCTGCCACCCCCCGAGCCCTGGCAGCGCTGGTGCCTGACTCCTGCCCCAGAGACCTGTGCCCCCGGGGGGCTTCTGGGCCAGAAGGAGCCAAAGGCCACGTGCCTTGGGGGCTGTGCCTCTTTCCTGCAGGGGCTGATGGCAGGAGCACCTGGAGCAACTGCTGGCACACTTGGTCTCTGTCAGATGAGGTTGCTCCTTCCTGAAATGAATTTTTCTCATGGAAGGCATTGGCAGTAGCACCAGAGCACCATCCATTGCTGAGTTTCCCAGGGCAATTAGATTGCAAAGTTAACAGTCTGAAATTTCCTTGTGCTTTTCTCACTCTCTTTCCCACATTCAGGAAAAAACGAAATCTGCCCAGCCTCTGCTATTCTCAGCTTCAGTTGCTGCATGTCTTGCTCTGGCAGCTCATGTCCAAACAAAACTCTGTCCCTGCTGAGCACAGCAATGAGCGGCCACAAAGTGGCAAGTTCCCCAGTGAACATCAAGGCAGAGACGTGGAAGTGCTGAGGATAAGGACAACTCTGGGAGGAGAAGCTCTTCTGTGTCTCTGATGATGGTGCCCACACCCTGAAGCAGCAGCCAAGAGAAGCGCTGGAAGCAGACGGGCGCAGTTTTGGGCAGTACAATATCAAAAGATATGAAACCATTAGCCAGAATGCAAAGGAAGACTGCAAGGATGGAGTGTGGCCTGGAGGGGAAGCCCTAGATGCAGCTGAAGCCACTTTGTTCAGTCGGGAGGAGAGTAAAGGGCGTCATTGTGGTCTTCAACATCCTCCTGAGAGGAATCAGAGGGGCTGCTGCAGCTGTCGTCACTGTTGGGACCAGTGATAGGACTGGAGAAAAGGGCAGGGAGCTGGGACAGGGCAAGTTTCATTTCCGTATCAGATCAAGGTTTTTCACCCAGAGCACATTCAGGCTCTGGGACGGGTTCCCCATTGACGCAGCCCAGCGGAGCCCGGGCTGGCTCTTGGGAAAACTGCGGCGCTGCGCCAGGAGTGGGGAACGGCCAAGGCTTGGGTCCTGCCCGCGGCTGACCCTGGTGAGCCACTGCTCAGTGGTTCAGGATCTACTGACTGCAGCACGGAGCAGGCCAAAGAGAAGGAAGAGGCTCCTCGATGGTGAGGTTCCACAGGCCAAGGCTTATTCCAAGGGAAGGATTCAGCAGCAAAGAGCCGCCAGCACTTCTGTGCACGGGATTTTATCGGGGTACAACTCAGGGGGTGGATACAAACAATTGAGCAATAAGGAATCTGCAGGGGAGGAGTGAGGGGATTCCATCAGTTGCTTGGGACTAATTAGGACAGATGGGAGGAGAGAGTAGGTCACATGGGCCAGTGGGGCTTCCAGCAATAGAGGAATTCCAAAGGGGTGGTGCAGTCAGGGATTGGTCCAAGGCAAAAGTGACAGGGAAGGTTCAGAAATAAAGAGCTGGATTATCTTGAGAGGCGGGGAAGGAGCTGGAACAAAGAGTGGGGAATGGCATGAGAGACAGCTTTGAGGGAGGGCAGAACCATGGGGTAAACCAACTTGGGGAAAATACGGGATACATGAAAACAAACCATTCTACGATAACTGAAAATAAACACAAACTGGAACACCCCAGGGAAATGGTCACAGCACCAAGCCCGTCTGAGTTTGAGAAGTGTTCGAAGAACATTGAGCAGTCACGCAAGCTTTTAGACACTACATCAAAAGTAGAAAGTGTACAATAGTCAAGAGAGGGAAAAAGCAAAAGAGCTCCCTGCAGCCATGGTGGCAGCTCTGGATCAGCACCAGGGAGAGGACAGATGTAGGCGTGGTTGAAGCAGAGGCAGGGGCGAAAATAGCAGAGGCAGAGGAGGTTCAAAGCAGCCACAGACCACGCTGGGGCCAAATCAATGTGCATCTTGTAAGAAATCAGGACACTGGAAATAGGGCCAGTGCCCAGAGTTAGCAGACAAAGTACACAAAACTCTTGCAGCCACTCTAGATGATAAGAAATGACCGAGACTGGCAATTCTTACTCTAGCAGGCCACTGTTTAAAATACAGCTAAAGAATGATGAAGAAGTTGAAATTTTAAGAAATAGTGGAGACACATTTTCACTCCTGAATCAAGCACTGATACCCAAAAGTGAAACCTATCTTCAGGCAATAGGAGCAACTATAGGGCAGCCAGAAAATGCATTCTTCCTGAAACCACTTTGATGTAAAATCAAGAAGAAAATGGGAATACATCAGTTTCTTTATTTACCAAACTCACCCAAATCTGCCCTATGCAGGGATTTGCTTGAAAATTTAGAAGTAACAGTTCCGTTTAGCAAAAAGAAAACTTCAATGGAAGGTACCTGAAGACAAATGAGCGGTTTTAGCAGTAGGACTGACAATTGACACCAGACCAACAAACAAGAATAACTAGTTAGAACAAGTATTGAATCAGGTATACCCAAGAGTATGGGATACTGATAGCCCAGGAAAATCAAAACGAGCAGACCCTATGAAAATTGAGCTATAGACAAGAGTTAGGGCAGTAGTCAGAAAGCAATACCCTTGAAGATTAGAAGCTAGGAAAGGAATAGAGCCAACAGTCAATTAAATCCCTGACATCAGGACTATTGGAAGAATGGCAGTCAAAATTTAATACTGCTAGATCAGCAATAAAGAAACCTAATGGAACTCAGAGACTAGTGCCAGATTTCCAGGCAATTAATGGTTTATACCTTACTAGCTTACTAGCTAAACTTGGAGATGATTTTATTTGGTGCGGGGAATGTCCATGGGCAGGTGCTGTCGAGAGCCGTTCCCTCTTGGTCTGAGAGACCAGCACCCCCGGCCCACCTTGCTCCCAGGCCCAGAGGTTGTAACGTGCGCTCGACCGGCAGCCGAAGGAGGGCTCTTGACACCGTGTCTGATGCAACAGGGTTTATTGAAGGTAGGTCAGAGGGTGCAGGTTGGGTGAGGGTGAGAAGAGGGACAGGAAGAGTGCACAAGCACTGTAACATGACACATAAGGCACCTGCAAGCTGCTGGGGAAGCCTCAAGTCTGCTCAGTGAGTCACGTGTGCCCTCAGCATTGGGACAGCCACCTTTCCCTCAGCGAGCCTCACATCCCAGGGTCAGCAAATCAAGAGGCACCAGGCATGCTGTAGGTGACTCAGAGCGAGTGCAGTGGGTCATGGTGGCCAGGGGCCAGAAGCAGGCAGAAAGCCAACGGGGCTGGGGAAAAGGCTCTGCTCTGCTTACAGCGTGAGCTGAGGGCTGGGAGAGCTCCATTTCTCCCTTGAGATGTTGGAGACGGGGCCTTTCACCCTCCTGATAGGGCTGCCCCTGGCTGCAGCCAGCAAGAGGAGTACGACGACACAAGGCCGAGAGCAGCAAAGCAAAGAGCCAGCCATGCACAGCACAGGGAGGGGGCCCCGTGCAAAGCCAGCATGGCACCCTGAAGGTGCCCACTGCACTCTCATGTGACCCTGGCCTGGGAAGGACAGGAATGTCCGTGGTCCAGGAGGGCCTTTCTGAGGCCCCTGTGGGCTCAAAGCTGCTGCTCTTCTGGCTCCACAGAGCTCGGCCTCCCCCACAGCAAGAGGAACAAGACTTGGATATCAGGCAGTGGAGCTCAATGCCTAAGGCTGAGGGGTGGGAGGCTCCAGTCTGGAGCACAGGGAGGGCACCCTCCCAGCCCCAAAACAGCTGGCCTCACCGCCCTGAAAGGCCAGGACCAGGGTTCCACGCCTGATTCCAGGGCGTCCCTCCAACCGGCCACCGACCTGGAAGCGCCAGAGCAGCCGGCTCTCGGGATCAAGGCGGCTGCCAGGGGGCTGCTTATGGCCTCTGCCAGCCAATTGCTCAGGGCTTAGCAGTGCCTCAGCCCCTCAGGGTCTCCCCCAGCCTGGCCGAGCTTGCCGGCAGCAGCGCCGCAGCCCCACAGCAGCTCCAGAGGAGCCCCATCCAGAGGCACCTTGGAGCCCTCAGCACTGCAGCCAGCAGCAGACGGGTAGGAGGACATGGATGGCCCTTCCTGTCCGGCACAGGGCTTGTGGCCATCTCCAGGCACCGCTCTGGCAGGGATCCCCGCAGCTCCGGCCCCTGCCCAGCCGCTCTGTGGGCAGCACAAAGGCTTCAGCAGAACCACCAAAGGCCAAAAGGCTTCTGGTCATTTTCCCTGCAACACTGCACGCCTGGGCACCTGGCTGAGTACAAGCAACCTTTTCCCTCTCTTCTCTTATGCCCTACAGACCTTGCGCAGGAAAAGAAAGATCCTGGGACTCTGTGTATTGTAAGATATTTTATATTTACACAATCAAAAACAATGAAAATACAAACAGAAGAATCTGGAAGACGACCAAGAAAATTCCTGCTGGCTCAAATGTCCCAAGCAGACTGAGTGTTGCAGATCACCTCTCCGGGGAGCTGCAGCAGAACAGTAAGGCAGTGCAGCAAAGACGAGGCCGTTTCCTCCATGCACTGTGGAATCTATCTCGCAGCTTATGCCATGGGGAGTAGGGAGCTCTCTCAAGAGCCCGGAGAACTAAACAAAATTCTACTGCAGCATCTCTGATTGCAGGACTGCTGTCATATGCCATTTCTTCAAGGGCTGCAAGAGAGAGGAACAGAGGCAAGGTCAGATCCCGCATATGCAGGGAGCCGAGGAGAGCCCCCTGCCAGGGCCATCCCGGTCGTCTCTTGCCATGGCCCGCAGGGAGCAGGGAGCAAGGGGATGAGCCCGAAGTTGCTGGCCACGAATGCCACACGTAGCCCTGATATCTCTGTGTGCTCTGCCCACGGGTGCAGGTCCCTCCGCAGCCGGGGCAGGGCTTGCAGCTGCCCCCTCCAGCCCCCGCGGTCAGCCCGCGGCCCTCACTCACTCACCAGTGCAGATCAGCTGCAGCTCTTGCTGCTGCCCCCTCAGGTGCTGCCCGGCCATGCCTGTGAACACAGAGCCTGTCACGGCCCCAGCGGCACAGCTCCCTGCCAGCGGCACTGCCGGCGCTGTGGCCACACGGGCTGCTGGCCAGGCAGAGCTCAGCCCGGGCCCTTGCCGCACGCTGCCGCCCCAGGGCGCGGCTGCCAGAGGGCAGCAGCAATGCCCAGGCCAGGCGGGGCTCCACGGCGCCGGGCCGGGCTGGCGCTGCCGGGGGCAGCAGGCGGGGCCGGGGCCGAGCTGCTGCGGGCCGGGGAGGAGCCCGGGCTCGGGACTCACCCATGAACCTGACGGCCGCCTCTCGCAGGGACTCCTGTGGGCTCTGCAGGTAGCGCAGTGCCCGGCGCAGGTGCTCGGCCGCTCGGCTCCTGTCCTCTGCCAGCTGCAGAGAGCGGCAGGAGGGAAGGGTTGGCGCGGGCTCAGCTCCTGGGCCGGGCGCTGCCTGCGCCCATCGCCGGCCTCGCCTGCCCTCAGGGCCCTGAGGCGCGGCCAACAGTCGCTGGCCAAGGGCTCCCGAGGGCAGGGGGCAGGGGGCAGGGGGCAGAGGGCCGGCTGCTGCCCGGGGAGCCGTGGTGTCACCCCGCAGCCCCGCCGGGCCGGGGCTCCATGGGCACCCGACTCAGGCCCACGGGAGCCTGGAGCAGAGCCCGCGCGGCCTCTGGCTGCAGCAGCGGGCACAGCTGTTAGCCCCGCACACTGAGCACCGCCCTCAGGGACCTTCGCCATGCTGAGGCTGGGGGGGGTCTCTGCTGTTCTTACCAGGCACTCCCCAAAGCTCTGATCCACGTGTAGCATTTGTTCTATATCCCTCCTCTTCAGGAATCTGGCTGAGGAATGCAGCGTTTCCCGGGAGGCCTGGAGAGGGACAGAGATGCACAGATGGCCCCACAGTCCAGGGCACAGGAGCATCCCAGTGGCACAGGCTGGAGAAGGCTGCAGCCCACAAGGTGCCAGGGCAGGAGGCAGCCCAAGCCCCTGCCAGGGGGACAGCAGCTGGCCACAAGTGCTCACCTCAGCAACAATCTGATTCTCATCATGGCAGTGGAAGTAGAGAGGGAGCAGGCTCTGGCGCACGTGGGACTTGAGGGCCTTTCTTCCCTCTTCTGTTAATAAGTCCAGCATCTCTTGAAAGAGAGCCATGGAGCTCAGCTGCACCTGGATATCATCCTGGATGAAAGGAAAGGGCATAAGACCTGAGCATCAGCTGCTTCAGGCCCCCCAGGGCACAGGCGTGCATCTGCACAGGGCACCAAGGGTCCGGGCAGCAGCCAGTGGCTGTGGCTGTGGGCACAGAGCCTTACGCTGTCAAAGAGTGGCAGGAGCGCCTCAGCCAGCTGCAGGGCGATGGGGGTGGCTATTGGAGCACCATTATCCAGGAGCAAATATCTGAGTAGAAGAATGCTCATCCTGATCATGTCGCTGTCATTTTCCTCCAGGAGCTCCACAAGACTTTCAGTCAGGCTCCGCAGTTTTTCGGCCTGTGCGGAACACGACTTTGTGAAAGGCCGCCCTGCTGCCGCAGGGCGCAGAGGCCAAAGGCCTGTCCCGAAGCACTGGGGCAGCTGAAGCGGGAAGCAGGAGAGATGGGAGCAGCTGCCCCAGCGGCCGAAGCCCAGGCAAGGCCAAGCGACTGCGTTGCCCAGCCCCACGCTGCCTGCACGGCTTCAGCCACTGCCCCCTTCTCACCATCAAGGGATTCTTGCCCAGCACTACGAGGCCTCGGAGTGCCAAGTAACGCCTGGCCATGTGCTCGCTCTGCAGGTTCTGTGCCAGGATCTCCAGAACACTGTCACTGCATTCCCTCAAGTCCAGGCACTCGAGGACCTGAAAGGCACAGGGCAGTGACAGGGGAGCCGGCCGGCAGGAGCCCAGAAGCGCACAGGGCCGGGCCCAGGCAGCAGCACAGGGCACGGGCACTGTCCTGGCAGCTGTGGCTGCGAGAGGCCCGAGGGCTGGGAGGCCGCTGAGCCAGGCAGCGCTGGCCTTGTGGCTCACCTCCACAAGGAATGCCAGGGCAGGGAAATCCCAGTATGGCATCTCTTTGCCGAGCAGGGCGAGCAGGTAGAATGCAACGGCGGAACAAAAGTGGATGGCTAAGCGGCGAATTTCTCTGAAGAGGGGAAAAAGGAAACAAGACCCTGATGCAGTGGGGCAAACCTCTCCCAGGCGTGACTCACCCAGTTCTCATCTTTCCCCAGCACCCTTGCAGCAAGGGGACGTGGGCCATTTGGGAGTTGGTTGCTCATGGGCACCCTCCTCTGCCAGCCTTTTCCAGTCTGCTTGGCCGTCCCTCAGTGACAAGGCCCTCTGACCCATGGCCACCACGGACACTTTGTGGGGCACCTGGGCACAGAGCAGCAATGTCAGAGGCAGTGGGGAGAAGGGGCTCTCACCTGGCAAGCAGAGCCACGGCAAAGTGGTGAGTGTCAAGAGAGAGCAGCGTGTCCCAGGCACACCTGCGCTCCATTGCCACCACCACATCCTCGCAGCGGAGAAGGCAGAGCAGGGACTTCAGGGTGCGCACAGCAAACCTGTGTGCAGAGCAAAGCCCAGGTCACACTGGCAGCACTGGCTCCTTGGCAGGCCACGTGGCAGGGACAGGAGGAGTGGGATGGAGCACCTGTTGGGGCTGGTGGCAAGGCCGTGCTCTTCCTGGCATCCCTTCCAGAAGGTGTCGACCTCCTCTGGCATTTCCAGAGTGCTGAAGAACACTTGGAATAGCAGATGCACAAATAGGCGGGGGAAATACACCTTCAAGATCCGTGGGAGACAGGGCACCTGGAGGATCTTCCACATCACCACAGTTGCCTGCAAAGGACAAAGCCCCCTGAGACAGCGCTCAGTGCTGAGGTGTGTGTGTGGCAGGGCCCGAGCGTGGCAGGGAGAGGCCAGGAGAGACCGTGGCAGGGGGAGCACGGGGCCTGGTGGGCCTGAAGCTGCCCCTGGGCCAGGTTTCAGGCCAGTGCCTGAGGCAGGGAGATGCAGTGGGGGAAGGAGGATGGAGAGCTGCTGGAGAGGCAGCCTTGGGGCCTGCAAAGGCCAGTTGCAGAAACTCACAGCCAGGGCAAAGACACCCGTTTCGTCCCCATTGGAGGTGCAGGTGCTGTACTCTGGCCAGCTGCCCAGCACATCCAGGAGGATCAGCTGCGCCAGCTCCGCAGTCCTGGCTGAGCCCATGATGGTCTTCCACATGGCCATGGCAGCTCTGTGGGGTTAGAGCTGTGTCTCAGGGGGGTCTCAGACACAGCAGCGGGGGCAGCTGAGCCGGCTGCCATTTCTGCCCCTGCCCACTGCCCCCCCTGCCAGCAGCAGCCAGACAGCCCAGCCCTGTGGGGACAGAGCCCTGAGAGGCGGCAAGGGAGCATGGCAGCAGGCTCAGGGGCTGACATGGCAGGGCTGGGAAAGGGAGCATCCAGAGGGCCCTGGAACTCTCTGTTGCTCCGACACCTGGGGCAGGCTGTGCAGGGTGATGGGCTGGGGAGGCCTGAGCCCTGTGGGCAGGTGGGCCCCGTACCTGTCACAGGACGGGGCCACACGCAGGAGCGTCATGACTGCGTCATTTGGCTGTGCTTCGGTGAGATCCAGCAGGGTCTTGTCCAGCCTGTGCTCAGCAGAATCGTTGGCCATGAGCCACTGGTGGATGTAGCTCACCATGGCAGGCACCTGGAGAAGGCACGGGGAGACTTGGAAAGCTGCCAGAGGGAGCAATGTTCCCAGCTTCCCCAGAGGAGTGCTTCCCTTCCCACCCCACTGCCATGTGGCCTGAAAGGCTCACAGCACGCAGCATGTGTGGATTGGGAGGCCAAGCAATTGCTGGGAGGATCAAAGCCTGGCCACAGGCTGCTTACTTGCTTTGGAGTGTAAAAGTCTTCCTCTACAAGCATACACAGCAGGGCAGCACTGGTCTTGCTTAGGAAGATGGGCGAGTATGGTCTGAGGCCTATGCCCGTGGCGATGGTCTCTTCCTCCTCAATTCTCTTGAGGAAGTTGCAAACAAACTGTAGGAGAAGGGCAAGAAGCTGGGGATGTTGCATGGAGTGCTGCACACACGGTGCTGGCCTGAGCAGAAACAGCAGGCCCAGCCCAGGTGGGGGTGGCTGCAGGTACCTGCGCTGTTCTGCGGAAGCGGCCACGGCTGGACTCCTGCTCTTGTGTGCGCTCCAGGGCTGCATCTGGCAAAGAGCGAGCGCAGCCAGAGATGAGGGGCTGCGGGGGAGGCCGGACAACACGGCCCAGCCCTGCGCTGCCCAGGCAGAGAGAGCCCCGGGATGCGCCAGGGGATGGAGCACGGCCGCTGCGGGGTGTCTGCCCGGCCTCTCTTCCGTCCTGTCCGTGGGCATGTCCCCAGGGGATAGCATGGCACGGCACGGCACGGCATGGGGTCCAAGCTGGCAGCAGGCACCAGTCCTGTGGCCCAGCTCTGCCACTCACCCTCCTGCGGTGGCTGGAACGGCACCACCTCTTCAGTCTGCTGTGCCGGGGAAGCTCCAGGGCCTTCTTCCTCCTCCTCCACCCAGGCCAGCTCAGGCACTGCCGGCTGTCTCTGCTCCATGTCTCTGCCTGGATTTGTGGCTATTTGCAGGAGAGTTGCCTTGGAACAGCTCCAAGTCACCAAGTCCTGCAGTGGTGCCTGGAAGGCACCTTCAAGTTAGAAGCCTCAGGAAGGCTACAGGACAGCAAGTCCTGTACTCGGTCTCAAGGGCCCCTGCCACAAGGACAGGGGACTCCTGACAAGGACTATGATATGGCCTCAAGGGCACCTGCAGAAGAGAAGCCTCAGGGAGACCACGAGTCAGCAAGTCCTGTGGTCTGGCCTCGAGCTCAGCTGCAGGAACACGGCTTCAGAAAAGCTCCGGGTGGGACGCGAACGAGCGCGCAGTGCGGGGGCTCCTCACGGCACCGCTCTGTCCCGTCCTGTCCCGTCGCGTGCTCTGAGCACTGTGGCGTGCTCTTGTCACCTCCAGCTCCTATGTCACTCCGTGTCACAAAGGGCCCTTGGACACCCGTTCCATGTCACAGTGACTGTGCGGCACCGTGTCACCAAGGGCCCTTGCAACACTGCCGCCTGCCCTGGGGCCACACCCAGCCCACCCAAAGTGGCCCAGTTTGGAAGGAATGGCTGGCCCCAGGAGTCTGAGCCAGACCGACAGGATCTTTAAGAATGGCTCAGACCATCAGCAAACGCTGCCATGCTCTGTGGGCTCAGGGCAGCAGAAGGAGCCCCCAGGGCTGCCGACGCAGCCGTTCTGGGAAGGGCACGGGGCCTTGCAGGGAAGCTGGCACGGCCTCCTTGGGAGACGTCCCGGCTGGTGGCTGTCCTAAATCTGCCGGTGTGACACGCACAAGGAACGTGTGGGCCTGGGCACGAGTGCTGCTCTGAGGCCTGGGGCCCGGGGAGCGCTGACATCAGCAGGTGTGGCAGAGTCCCCAGCCAAGCAGACCTGCCACCCCCCGAGCCCTGGCAGCGCTGGTGCCTGACTCCTGCCCCAGAGACCTGTGCCCCCGGGGGGCTTCTGTGCCAGAAGGAGCCAAAGGCCACGTGCCTTGGGGGCTGTGCCTCTTTCCTGCAGGGGCTGATGGCAGGAGCACCTGGAGCAACTGCTGGCACACTTGGTCTCTGTCAGATGAGGTTGCTCCTTCCTGAAATGAATTTTTCTCATGGAAGGCATTGGCAGTAGCACCAGAGCACCATCCATTGCTGAGTTTCCCAGGGCAATTAGATTGCAAAGTTAACAGTCTGAAATTTCCTTGTGCTTTTCTCACTCTCTTTCCCACATTCAGGAAAAAACGGAATCTGCCCAGCCTCTGCTATTCTCAGCTTCAGTTGCTGCATGTCTTGCTCTGGCAGCTCATGTCCAAACAAAACTCTGTCCCTGCTGAGCACAGCAATGAGCGGCCACAAAGTGGCAAGTTCCCCAGTGAACATCAAGGCAGAGACGTGGAAGTGCTGAGGATAAGGACAACTCTGGGAGGAGAAGCTCTTCTGTGTCTCTGATGATGGTGCCCACACCCTGAAGCAGCAGCCAAGAGAAGCGCTGGAAGCAGACGGGCGCAGTTTTGGGCAGTACAATATCAAAAGATATGAAACCATTAGCCAGAATGCAAAGGAAGACTGCAAGGATGGAGTGTGGCCTGGAGGGGAAGCCCTAGATGCAGCTGAAGCCACTTTGTTCAGTCGGGAGGAGAGTAAAGGGCGTCATTGTGGTCTTCAACATCCTCCTGAGAGGAATCAGAGGGGCTGCTGCAGCTGTCGTCACTGTTGGGACCAGTGATAGGACTGGAGAAAAGGGCAGGGAGCTGGGACAGGGCAAGTTTCATTTCCATATCAGATCAAGGTTTTTCACCCAGGGCACAGTCAGGCACTGGGACGGGTTCCCCATTGACGCAGCCCAGCGGAGCCCGGGCTGGCTCTTGGGAAAACTGCGGCGCTGCGCCTGGAGTGGGAAACGGCCAAGGCTTGGGTCCTGCCCGCGGCTGACCCTGGTGAGCCACTGCTCAGTGGTTCAGGATCTACTGACTGCAGCACGGAGCAGGCCAAAGAGAAGGAAGAGGCTCCTCAATGGTGAGGTTCCACAGGCCAAGGCTTATTCCAAGGGAAGGATTCAGCAGCAAAGAGCCGCCAGCACTTCTGTGCACGGGATTTTATCGGGGTACAACTCAGGGGGTGGATACAAACGATTGAGCAATAAGGAATCTGCAGGGGAGGAGCGAGGGGATTCCATCAGTTGCTTGGGACTAATTAGGACAGATGGGAGGAGAGAGTAGGTCACATGGGCCAGTGGGGCTTCCAGCAATAGAGGAATTCCAAAGGGGTGGTGCAGTCAGGGATTGGTCCAAGGCAAAAGTGACAGGGAAGGTTCAGGAATAAAGAGCTGGATTATCTTGAGAGGCAGGGAAGGAGCTGGAACAAAGAGTGGGGAATGGCATGAGAGACAGCTTTGAGGGAGGGCAGAACCATGGGGTAAACCAACTTGGGGAAAATACGGGGTACATGAAAACAAACCATTCTACGATAACTGAAAATAAACACAAACTGGAACACCCCAGGGAAATGGTCACAGCACCAAGCTCGTCTGAGTTTGAGAAGTGTTCGAAGAACATTGAGCAGTCACGCAAGCTTTTAGACACTACATCAAAAGTAGAAAGTGTACAATAGTCAAGAGAGGGAAAAAGCAAAAGAGCTCCCTGCAGCCATGGTGGCAGCTCTGGATCAGCACCAGGGAGAGGACAGATGTAGGCGTGGTTGAAGCAGAGGCAGGGGCGAAAATAGCAGAGGCAGAGGAGGTTCAAAGCAGCCACAGACCACGCTGGGGCCAAATCAATGTGCATCTTGTAAGAAATCAGGACACTGGAAATAGGGCCAGTGCCCAGAGTTAGCAGACAAAGTACACAAAACTCTTGCAGCCACTCTAGATGATAAGAAATGACTGAGACTGGCAATTCTTACTCTAGCAGGCCACTGTTTAAAATACAGCTAATGAATGATGAAGAAGTTGAAATTTTAAGAAATAGTGGAGACACATTTTCACTCCTGAATCAAGCACTGATACCCAAAAGTGAAACCTATCTTCAGGCAATAGGAGCAACTATAGGGCAGCCAGAAAATGCATTCTTCCTGAAACCACTTTGATGTAAAATCAAGAAGAAAATGGGAATACATCAGTTTCTTTATTTACCAAACTCACCCAAATCTGCCCTATGCAGGGATTTGCTTGAAAATTTAGAAGTAACAGTTCTGTTTAGCAAAAAGAAAACTTCAATGGAAGGTACCTGAAGACAAATGAGCGGTTTTAGCAGTAGGACTAACAATTGACACCAGACCAACAAACAAGAATAACTAGTTAGAGCAAGTATTGAATCAGGTATACCCAAGAGTATGGGATACTGATAGCCCAGGAAAATCAAAACGAGCAGACCCTATGAAAATTGAGCTATAGACAAGAGTTAGGGCAGTAGTCAGAAAGCAATACCCTTGAAGATTAGAAGCTAGGAAAGGAATAGAGCCAACAGTCAATTAAATCCCTGACATCAGGACTATTGGAAGAATGGCAGTCAAAATTTAATACTGCTAGATCAGCAATAAAGAAACCTAATGGAACTCAGAGACTAGTGCCAGATTTCCAGGCAATTAATGGTTTATACCTTACTAGCTTACTAGCTAAACTTGGAGATGATTTTATTTGGTGCGGGGAATGTCCATGGGCAGGTGCTGTCGAGAGCCGTTCCCTCTTGGTCTGAGAGACCAGCTCCCCCGGCCCACCTTGCTCCCAGGCCCAGAGGTTGTAACGTGCGCTCGACCGGCAGCCGAAGGAGGGCTCTTGACACCGTGTCTGATGCAACAGGGTTTATTGAAGGTAGGTCAGAGGGTGCAGGTTGGGTGAGGGTGAGAAGAGGGACAGGAAGAGTGCACAAGCACTGTAACATGACACATAAGGCACCTGCAAGCTGCTGGGGAAGCCTCAAGTCTGCTCAGTGAGTCACGTGTGCCCTCAGCATTGGGACAGCCACCTTTCCCTCAGCGAGCCTCACATCCCAGGGTCAGCAAATCAAGAGGCACCAGGCATGCTGTAGGTGACTCAGAGCGAGTGCAGTGGGTCATGGTGGCCAGGGGCCAGAAGCAGGCAGAAAGCCAACGGGGCTGGGGAAAAGGCTCTGCTCTGCTTACAGCGTGAGCTGAGGGCTGGGAGAGCTCCATTTCTCCCTTGAGATGTTGGAGACGGGGCCTTTCACCCTCCTGATAGGGCTGCCCCTGGCTGCAGCCAGCAAGAGGAGTACGATGACACAAGGCCGAGAGCAGCAAAGCAAAGAGCCAGCCATGCACAGCACAGGGAGGGGGCCCCGTGCAAAGCCAGCGTGGCACCCTGAAGGTGCCCACTGCACTCTCATGTGACCCTGGCCTGGGAAGGACAGGAATGTCCGTGGTCCAGGAGGGCCTTTCTGAGGCCCCTGTGGGCTCAAAGCTGCTGCTCTTCTGGCTCCACAGAGCTTGGCCTCCCCCACAGCAAGAGGAACAAGACTTGGGTATCAGGCAGTGGAGCTCAATGCCTAAGGCTGAGGGGTGGGAGGCTCCAGTCTGGAGCATAGGGAGGGCACCCTCCCAGCCCCAAAACAGCTGGCCTCACCGCCCTGAAAGGCCAGGACCAGGGTTCCACGCCTGATTCCAGGGCGTCCCTCCAACCGGCCACCGACCTGGAAGCGCCAGAGCAGCCGGCTCTCGGGATCAAGGCGGCTGCCAGGGGGCTGCTTATGGCCTCTGCCAGCCAATTGCTCAGGGCTTAGCAGTGCCTCAGCCCCTCAGGGTCTCCCCCAGCCTGGCCGAGCTTGCCGGCAGCAGCGCCGCAGCCCCACAGCAGCTCCAGAGGAGCCCCATCCAGAGGCACCTTGGAGCCCTCAGCACTGCAGCCAGCAGCAGACGGGCAGGAGGACTGGCCCTTCCTGTCTGGCACAGGGCTTGAGGCCATCTCCAGGCACCGCTCTGGCAGGGATCCCCGCAGCTCCGGCCCCTGCCCAGCCGCTCTGTGGGCAGCACAAAGGCTTCAGCAGAACCACCAAAGGCCAAAAGGCTTCTGGTCATTTTCCCTGCAACACTGCACGCCTGGGCACCTGGCTGAGTACAAGCAACCTTTTCCCTCTCTTCTCTTATGCCCTACAGACCTTGCACAGGAAAAGAAAGATCCTGGGACTCTGTGTATTGTAAGATATTTTATATTTACACAATCAAAAACAACGAAAATACAAACAGAAGAATCTGGAAGACGACCAAGAAAATTCCTGCTGGCTCAAATGTCCCAAGCAGACTGAGTGTTGCAGATCACCTCTCCGGGGAGCTGCAGCAGAAGAGTAAGGCAGTGCAGCAAAGACGAGGCCGTTTCCTCCATGCACTGTGGAATCTATCTCGCAGCTTATGCCATGGGGAGTAGGGAGCTCTCTCAAGAGCCCGGAGAACTAAACAAAATTCTACTGCAGCATCTCTGATTGCAGGACTGCTGTCATATGCCATTTCTTCAAGGGCTGCAAGAGAGAGGAACAGAGGCAAGGTCAGATCCCGCATATGCAGGGAGCCGAGGAGAGCCCCCTGCCAGGGCCATCCCGGTCGTCTCTTGCCATGGCCCGCAGGGAGCAGGGAGCAAGGGGATGAGCCCGAAGTTGCTGGCCACGAATGCCACACGTAGCCCTGATATCTCTGTGTGCTCCGCCCACGGGTGCAGATCCCTCCGCAGCCGGGGCAGGGCTTGCAGCTGCCCCCTCCAGCCCCCGCGGCCAGCCCGCGGCCCTCACTCACTCACCAGTGCAGATCAGCTGGAGCTCTTGCTGCTGCCCCCTCAGCTGCCGCCCGGCCATGCCTGTGAACACAGAGCCTGTCACGGCCCCAGTGGCACAGCTCCCTGCCAGCGGCGCTGCCGGCGCTGTGGCCACACGGGCTGCTGGCCAGGCAGAGCTCAGCCCGGGCCCTTGCCGCACGCTGCCGCCCCAGGGCGCGGCTGCCAGAGGGCAGCAGCAACGCCCAGGCCAGGCGGGGCTCCACGGCGCCGGGCCGGGCTGGCACTGCCGGGGGCAGCAGGCGGGGCCAGGGCCGAGCTGCTGCGGGCCGGGGAGGAGCCCGGGCTCGGGACTCACCCATGAACCTGACGGCCGCCTCTCGCAGGGACTCCTGTGGGCTCTGCAGGTAGCGCAGTGCCCGGCGCAGGTGCTCGGCCGCTCGGCTCCTGTCCTCTGCCAGCTGGAGAGAGCGGCAGGAGGGAAGGGTTGGCGCGGGCTCAGCTCCTGGGCCGGGCGCTGCCTGCACCCATCGCCGGCCTCGCCTGCCCTCAGGGCCCTGAGGCGCGGCCAACAGTCGCTGGCCAAGGGCTCCCGAGGGCAGGGGGCAGGGGGCAGGGGGCAGAGGGCCGGCTGCTGCCCGGGGAGCCGTGGTGTCACCCCGCAGCCCCGCCGGGCCGGGGCTCCATGGGCACCCGACTCAGGCCCACGGGAGCCTGGAGCAGAGCCCGCGCGGCCTCTGGCTGCAGCAGCGGGCACAGCTGTTAGCCCCGCACACTGAGCACCGCCCTCAGGGACCTTCGCCATGCTGAGGCTGGGGGGGAGTCTCTGCTGTTCTTACCAGGCACTCCCCAAAGCTCTGATCCACGTGTAGCATTTGTTCTATATCCCTCCTCTTCAGGAATCTGGCTGAGGAATGCAGCGTTTCCCGGGAGGCCTGGAGAGGCACAGAGATGCACAGATGGCCCCACAGTCCAGGGCACAGGAGCATCCCAGTGGCACAGGCTGGAGAAGGCTGCAGCCCACAAGGTGCCAGGGCAGGAGGCAGCCCAAGCCCCTGCCAGGGGGACAGCAGCTGGCCACAAGTGCTCACCTCAGCAACAATCTGATTCTCATCATGGCAGTGGAAGTAGAGAGGGAGCAGGCTCTGGCGCACGTGGGACTTGAGGGCCTTTCTTCCCTCTTCTGTTAATAAGTCCAGCATCTCTTGAAAGAGAGCCATGGAGCTCAGCTGCACCTGGATATCATCCTGGATGAAAGGAAAGGGCATAAGACCTGAGCATCAGCTGCTTCAGGCCCCCCAGGGCACAGGCGTGCATCTGCACAGGGCACCAAGGGTCCGGGCAGCAGCCAGTGGCTGTGGCTGTGGGCACAGAGCCTTACGCTGTCAAAGAGTGGCAGGAGCGCCTCAGCCAGCTGCAGGGCGATGGGGGTGGCTATTGGAGCACCATTATCCAGGAGCAAATATCTGAGTAGAAGAATGCTCATCCTGATCATGTCGCTGTCATTTTCCTCCAGGAGCTCCACAAGACTTTCAGTCAGGCTCCGCAGTTTTTCGGCCTGTGCGGAACACGACTTTGTGAAAGGCCACCCTGCTGCCGCAGGGCGCAGAGGCCAAAGGCCTGTCCCGAAGCACTGGGGCAGCTGAAGCGGGAAGCAGGAGAGATGGGAGCAGCTGCCCCAGCGGCCGAAGCCCAGGCAAGGCCAAGCGACTGCGTTGCCCAGCCCCACGCTGCCTGCACGGCTTCAGCCACTGCCCCCTTCTCACCATCAAGGGATTCTTGCCCAGCACTACGAGGCCTCGGAGTGCCAAGTAACGCCTGGCCATGTGCTCGCTCTGCAGGTTCTGTGCCAGGATCTCCAGAACACTGTCACTGCATTCCCTCAAGTCCAGGCACTCGAGGACCTGAAAGGCACAGGGCAGTGACAGGGGAGCCGGCCGGCAGGAGCCCAGAAGCGCACAGGGCCGGGCCCAGGCAGCAGCACAGGGCACGGGCACTGTCCTGGCAGCTGTGGCTGCGAGAGGCCCGAGGGCTGGGAGGCCGCTGAGCCAGGCAGCGCTGGCCTTGTGGCTCACCTCCACAAGGAATGCCAGGGGAGGGAAATCCCAGTATGGCATCTCTTTGCCGAGCAGGGCGAGCAGGTAGAATGCAACGGCGGAACAAAAGTGGATGGCTAAGCGGCGAATTTCTCTGAAGAGGGGAAAAAGGAAACAAGACCCTGATGCAGTGGGGCAAACCTCTCCCAGGCGTGACTCACCCAGTTCTCATCTTTCCCCAGCACCCTTGCAGCAAGGGGACGTGGGCCATTTGGGAGTTGGTTGCTCATGGGCACCCTCCTCTGCCAGCCTTTTCCAGTCTGCTTGGCCGTCCCTCAGTGACAAGGCCCTCTGACCCATGGCCACCACGGACACTTTGTGGGGCACCTGGGCACAGAGCAGCAATGTCAGAGGCAGTGGGGAGAAGGGGCTCTCACCTGGCAAGCAGAGCCACAGCAAAGTGGTGAGTGTCAAGAGAGAGCAGCGTGTCCCAGGCACACCTGCGCTCCATTGCCACCACCACATCCTCGCAGCGGAGAAGGCAGAGCAGGGACTTCAGGGTGCGCACAGCAAACCTGTGTGCAGAGCAAAGCCCAGGTCACACTGGCAGCACTGGCTCCTTGGCAGGCCACGTGGCAGGGACAGGAGGAGTGGGATGGAGCACCTGTTGGGGCTGGTGGCAAGGCCGTGCTCTTCCTGGCATCCCTTCCAGAAGGTGTCGACCTCCTCTGGCATATCCAGAGTGCTGAAGAACACTTGGAATAGCAGATGCACAAATAGGCGGGGGAAATACACCTTCAAGATCCGTGGGAGACAGGGCACCTGGAGGATCTTCCACATCAACACAGTTGCCTGCAAAGGACAAAGCCCCCTGAGACAGCGCTCAGTGCCGAGGTGTGTGTGTGTGGCAGGGCCCGAGCGTGGCAGGGAGAGGCCAGGAGAGACCGTGGCAGGGGGAGCACGGGGCCTGGTGGGCCTGAAGCTGCCCCTGGGCCAGGTTTCAGGCCAGTGCCTGAGGCAGGGAGATGCAGTGGGGGAAGGAGGATGGAGAGCTGCTGGAGAGGCAGCCTTGGGGCCTGCAAAGGCCAGTTGCAGAAACTCACAGCCAGGGCAAAGACACCCGTTTCGTCCCCATTGGAGGTGCAGGTGCTGTACTCTGGCCAGCTGCCCAGCACATCCAGGAGGATCAGCTGCGCCAGCTCCGCAGTCCTGGCTGAGCCCATGATGGTCTTCCACATGGCCATGGCAGCTCTGTGGGGTTAGAGCTGTGTCTCAGGGGGGTCTCAGACACAGCAGCGGGGGCAGCTGAGCCGGCTGCCATTTCTGCCCCTGCCCACTGCCCCCCCTGCCAGCAGCAGCCAGACAGCCCAGCCCTGTGGGGACAGAGCCCTGAGAGGCGGCAAGGGAGCATGGCAGCAGGCTCAGGGGCTGACATGGCAGGGCTGGGAAAGGGAGCATCCAGAGGGCCCTGGAACTCTCTGTTGCTCCGACACCTGGGGCAGGCTGTGCAGGGTGATGGGCTGGGGAGGCCTGAGCCCTGTGGGCAGGTGGGCCCCGTACCTGTCACAGGACGGGGCCACACGCAGGAGCGTCATGACTGCGTCATTTGGCTGTGCTTCGGTGAGATCCAGCAGGGTCTTGTCCAGCCTGTGCTCAGCAGAATCGTTGGCCATGAGCCACTGGTGGATGTAGCTCACCATGGCAGGCACCTGGAGAAGGCACGGGGAGACTTGGAAAGCTGCCAGAGGGAGCAATGTTCCCAGCTTCCCCAGAGGAGTGCTTCCCTTCCCACCCCACTGCCATGTGGCCTGAAAGGCTCACAGCACGCAGCATGTGTGGATTGGGAGGCCAAGCAATTGCTGGGAGGATCAAAGCCTGGCCACAGGCTGCTTACTTGCTTTGGAGTGTAAAAGTCTTCCTCTACAAGCATACACAGCAGGGCAGCACTGGTCTTGCTTAGGAAGATGGGCGAGTATGGTCTGAGGCCTATGCCCGTGGCGATGGTCTCTTCCTCCTCAATTCTCTTGAGGAAGTTGCAAACAAACTGTAGGAGAAGGGCAAGAAGCCGGGGATGTTGCATGGAGTGCTGCACACACGGTGCTGGCCTGAGCAGAGACAGCAGGCCCAGCCCAGGTGGGGGTGGCTGCAGGTACCTGCGCTGTTCTGCGGAAGCGGCCACGGCTGGACTCCTGCTCTTGTGTGCGCTCCAGGGCTGCATCTGGCAAAGAGCGAGCGCAGCCAGAGATGAGGGGCTGCGGGGGAGGCCGGACAACACGGCCCAGCCCTGCGCTGCCCAGGCAGAGAGAGCCCCGGGATGCGCCAGGGGATGGAGCACGGCCGCTGCGGGGTGTCTGCACGGCCTCTCTTCCGTCCTGTCCGTGGGCATGTCCCCAGGGGATAGCATGGCACGGCACGGCACGGCATGGGGTCCAAGCTGGCAGCAGGCACCAGTCCTGTGGCCCAGCTCTGCCACTCACCCTCCTGCGGTGGCTGGAACGGCACCACCTCTTCAGTCTGCTGTGCCGGGGAAGCTCCAGGGCCTTCTTCCTCCTCCTCCACCCAGGCCAGTCAGGCACTGCCGGCTGTCTCTGCTCCATGTCTCTGCCTGGATTTGTGGCTATTTGCAGGAGAGTTGCCTTGGAACAGCTCCAAGTCACCAAGTCCTGCAGTGGTGCCTGGAAGGCACCTTCAAGTTAGAAGCCTCAGGAAGGCTACAGGACAGCAAGTCCTGTACTCGGTCTCAAGGGCCCCTGCCACAAGGACAGGGGACTCCTGACAAGGACTATGATATGGCCTCAAGGGCACCTGCAGAAGAGAAGCCTCAGGGAGACCACGAGTCAGCAAGTCCTGTGGTCTGGCCTCGAGCTCAGCTGCAGGAACACGGCTTCAGAAAAGCTCCGGGTGGGACGCGAACGAGCGCGCAGTGCGGGGGCTCCTCACGGCACCGCTCTGTCCCGTCCTGTCCCGTCGCGTGCTCTGAGCACTGTGGCGTGCTCTTGTCACCTCCAGCTCCTATGTCACCCCGTGTCACAAAGGGCCCTTGGACACCCGTTCCATGTCACAGTGACTGTGCGGCACCGTGTCACCAAGGGCCCTTGCAACACTGCCGCCTGCCCTGGGGCCACACCCAGCCCACCCAAAGTGGCCCAGTTTGGAAGGAATGGCTGGCCCCAGGAGTCTGAGCCAGACCGACAGGATCTTTAAGAATGGCTCAGACCATCAGCAAACGCTGCCATGCTCTGTGGGCTCAGGGCAGCAGAAGGAGCCCCCAGGGCTGCCGACGCAGCCGTTCTGGGAAGGGCACGGGGCCTTGCAGGGAAGCTGGCACGGCCTCCTTGGGGGACGTCCCGGCTGGTGGCTGTCCTAAATCTGCCGGTGTGACACGCACAAGGAACGTGTGGGCCTGGGCACGAGTGCTGCTCTGAGGCCTGGGGCCCGGGGAGCGCTGACATCAGCAGGTGTGGCAGAGTCCCCGGCCAAGCAGACCTGCCACCCCCCGAGCCCTGGCAGCGCTGGTGCCTGACTCCTGCCCCAGAGACCTGTGCCCCCGGGGGGCTTCTGTGCCAGAAGGAGCCAAAGGCCACGTGCCTTTGGGGCTGTGCCTCTTTCCTGCAGGGGCTGATGGCAGGAGCACCTGGAGCAACTGCTGGCACACTTGGTCTCTGTCAGATGAGGTTGCTCCTTCCTGAAATGAATTTTTCTCATGGAAGGCATTGGCAGTAGCACCAGAGCACCATCCATTGCTGAGTTTCCCAGGGCAATTAGATTGCAAAGTTAACAGTCTGAAATTTCCTTGTGCTTTTCTCACTCTCTTTCCCACATTCAGGAAAAAACGGAATCTGCCCAGCCTCTGCTATTCTCAGCTTCAGTTGCTGCATGTCTTGCTCTGGCAGCTCATGTCCAAACAAAACTCTGTCCCTGCTGAGCACAGCAAGGAGCGGCCACAAAGTGGCAAGTTCCCCAGTGAACATCAAGGCAGAGACGTGGAAGTGCTGAGGATAAGGACAACTCTGGGAGGAGAAGCTCTTCTGTGTCTCTGATGATGGTGCCCACACCCTGAAGCAGCAGCCAAGAGAAGCGCTGGAAGCAGACGGGCGCAGTTTTGGGCAGTACAATATCAAAAGATATGAAACCATTAGCCAGAATGCAAAGGAAGACTGCAAGGATGGAGTGTGGCCTGGAGGGGAAGCCCTAGATGCAGCTGAAGCCACTTTGTTCAGTCGGGAGGAGAGTAAAGGGCGTCATTGTGGTCTTCAACATCCTCCTGAGAGGAATCAGAGGGGCTGCTGCAGCTGTCGTCACTGTTGGGACGAGTGATAGGACTGGAGAAAAGGGCAGGGAGCTGGGACAGGGCAAGTTTCATTTCCATATCAGATCAAGGTTTTTCACCCAGGGCACAGTCAGGCACTGGGACGGGTTCCCCATTGACGCAGCCCAGCGGAGCCCGGGCTGGCTCTTGGGAAAACTGCGGCGCTGCGCCAGGAGTGGGGAACGGCCAAGGCTTGGGTCCTGCCCGCGGCTGACCCTGGTGAGCCACTGCTCAGTGGTTCAGGATCTACTGACTGCAGCACGGAGCAGGCCAAAGAGAAGGAAGAGGCTCCTCAATGGTGAGGTTCCACAGGCCAAGGCTTATTCCAAGGGAAGGATTCAGCAGCAAAGAGCCGCCAGCACTTCTGTGCACGGGATTTTATCGGGGTACAACTCAGGGGGTGGATACAAACGATTGAGCAATAAGGAATCTGCAGGGGAGGAGCGAGGGGATTCCATCAGTTGCTTGGGACTAATTAGGACAGATGGGAGGAGAGAGTAGGTCACATGGGCCAGTGGGGCTTCCAGCAATAGAGGAATTCCAAAGGGGTGGTGCAGTCAGGGATTGGTCCAAGGCAAAAGTGACAGGGAAGGTTCAGGAATAAAGAGCTGGATTATCTTGAGAGGCAGGGAAGGAGCTGGAACAAAGAGTGGGGAATGGCATGAGAGACAGCTTTGAGGGAGGGCAGAACCATGGGGTAAACCAACTTGGGGAAAATACGGGGTACATGAAAACAAACCATTCTACGATAACTGAAAATAAACACAAACTGGAACACCCGAGGGAAATGGTCACAGCACCAAGCCCGTCTGAGTTTGAGAAGTGTTTGAAGAACATTGAGCAGTCACGCAAGCTTTTAGACACTACATCAAAAGTAGAAAGTGTACGATAGTCAAGAGAGGGAAAAAGCAAAAGAGCTCCCTGCAGCCATGGTGGCAGCTCTGGATCAGCACCAGGGAGAGGACAGATGTAGGCGTGGTTGAAGCAGAGGCAGGGGCGAAAATAGCAGAGGCAGAGGAGGTTCAAAGCAGCCACAGACCACGCTGGGGCCAAATCAATGTGCATCTTGTAAGAAATCAGGACACTGGAAATAGGGCCAGTGCCCAGAGTTAGCAGACAAAGTACACAAAACTCTTGCAGCCACTCTAGATGATAAGAAATGACCGAGACTGGCAATTCTTACTCTAGCAGGCCACTGTTTAAAATACAGCTAAAGAATGATGAAGAAGTTGAAATTTTAAGAAATAGTGGAGACACATTTTCACTCCTGAATCAAGCACTGATACCCAAAAGTGAAACCTATCTTCAGGCAATAGGAGCAACTATAGGGCAGCCAGAAAATGCATTCTTCCTGAAACCACTTTGATGTAAAATCAAGAAGAAAATGGGAATACATCAGTTTCTTTATTTACCAAACTCACCCAAATCTGCCCTATGCAGGGATTTGCTTGAAAATTTAGAAGTAACAGTTCCGTTTAGCAAAAAGAAAACTTCAATGGAAGGTACCTGAAGACAAATGAGCGGTTTTAGCAGTAGGACTAACAATTGACACCAGACCAACAAACAAGAATAACTAGTTAGAGCAAGTATTGAATCAGGTATACCCAAGAGTATGGGATACTGATAGCCCAGGAAAATCAAAACGAGCAGACCCTATGAAAATTGAGCTATAGACAAGAGTTAGGGCAGTAGTCAGAAAGCAATACCCTTGAAGATTAGAAGCTAGGAAAGGAATAGAGCCAACAGTCAATTAAATCCCTGACATCAGGACTATTGGAAGAATGGCAGTCAAAATTTAATACTGCTAGATCAGCAATAAAGAAACCTAATGGAACTCAGAGACTAGTGCCAGATTTCCAGGCAATTAATGGTTTATACCTTACTAGCTTACTAGCTAAACTTGGAGATGATTTTATTTGGTGCGGGGAATGTCCATGGGCAGGTGCTGTCGAGAGCCGTTCCCTCTTGGTCTGAGAGACCAGCTCCCCCAGCCCACCTTGCATCCAGGCCCGGAGGGTGTAACATGCGCTCGACCGGCAGCCAAAGGAGGGCTCTTGACACCGTGTCTGATGCAACAGGGTTTATTGAAGGTAGGTCAGAGGGTGCAGGTTGGGTGAGGGTGAGAAGAGGGACAGGAAGAGTGCACAAGCACTGGAACATGACACATAAGGCACCTGCAAGCTGCTGGGGAAGCCTCAAGTCTGCTCAGTGAGTCACGTGTGCCCTCAGCATTGGGACAGCCACCTTTCCCTCAGCGAGCCTCACATCCCAGGGTCAGCAAATCAAGAGGCACCAGGCATGCTGTAGGTGACTCAGAGCGAGTGCAGTGGGTCATGGTGGCCAGGGGCCAGAAGCAGGCAGAAAGCCAACGGGGCTGGGGAAAAGGCTCTGCTCTGCTTACAGCGTGAGCTGAGGGCTGGGAGAGCTCCATTTCTCCCTTGAGATGTTGGAGACAGGGCCTTTCACCCTCCTGATAGGGCTGCCCCTGGCTGCAGCCAGCAAGAGGAGTACGACGACACAAGGCCGAGAGCAGCAAAGCAAAGAGCCAGCCATGCACAGCACAGGGAGGGGGCCCCGTGCAAAGCCAGCGTGGCACCCTGAAGGTGCCCACTGCACTCTCATGTGACCCTGGCCTGGGAAGGACAGGAATGTCCGTGGTCCAGGAGGGCCTTTCTGAGGCCCCTGTGGGCTCAAAGCTGCTGCTCTTCTGGCTCCACAGAGCTCGGCCTCCCCCACAGCAAGAGGAACAAGACTTGGGTATCAGGCAGTGGAGCTCAATGCCTAAGGCTGAGGGGTGGGAGGCTCCAGTCTGGAGCACAGGGAGGGCACCCCCCCAGCCCCACAACAGCTGGCCTCACCGCCCTGAAAGGCCAGGACCAGGGTTCCACGCCTGATTCCAGGGCGTCCCTCCAACCGGCCACCGACCTGGAAGCGCCAGAGCAGCCGGCTCTCGGGATCAAGGCGGCTGCCAGGGGGCTGCTTATGGCCTCTGCCAGCCAATTGCTCAGGGCTTAGCAGTGCCTCAGCCCCTCAGGGTCTCCCCCAGCCTGGCCGAGCTTGCCGGCAGCAGCGCCGCAGCCCCACAGCAGCTCCAGAGGAGCCCCATCCAGAGGCACCTTGGAGCCCTCAGCACTGCAGCCAGCAGCAGACGGGCAGGAGGACTGGCCCTTCCTGTCCGGCACAGGGCTTGTGGCCATCTCCAGGCACCGCTCTGGCAGGGATCCACGCAGCTCCGGCCCCTGCCCAGCCGCTCTATGGGCAGCACAAAGGCTTCAGCAGAACCACCAAAGGCCAAAAGGCTTCTGGTCATTTTCCCTGCAACACTGCACGCCTGGGCACCTGGCTGAGTACAAGCAACCTTTTCCCTCTCTTCTCTTATGCCCTACAGACCTTGCGCAGGAAAAGAAAGATCCTGGGACTCTGTGTATTGTAAGATATTTTATATTTACACAATCAAAAACAACGAAAATACAAACAGAAGAATCTGGAAGACGACCAAGAAAATTCCTGCTGGCTCAAATGTCCCAAGCAGACTGAGTGTTGCAGATCACCTCTCCGGGGAGCTGCAGCAGAACAGTAAGGCAGTGCAGCAAAGACGAGGCCGTTTCCTCCATGCACTGTGGAATCTATCTCGCAGCTTATGCCATGGGGAGTAGGGAGCTCTCTCAAGAGCCCGGAGAACTAAACAAAATTCTACTGCAGCATCTCTGATTGCAGGACTGCTGTCATATGCCATTTCTTCAAGGGCTGCAAGAGAGAGGAACAGAGGCAAGGTCAGATCCCGCATATGCAGGGAGCCGAGGAGAGCCCCCTGCCAGGGCCATCCCGGTCGTCTCTTGCCATGGCCCGCAGGGAGCAGGGAGCAAGGGGATGAGCCCGAAGTTGCTGGCCACGAATGCCACACGTAGCCCTGATATCTCTGTGTGCTCTGCCCACGGGTGCAGGTCCCTCCGCAGCCGGGGCAGGGCTTGCAGCTGCCCCCTCCAGCCCCCGCGGTCAGCCCGCGGCCCTCACTCACTCACCAGTGCAGATCAGCTGCAGCTCTTGCTGCTGCCCCCTCAGGTGCCGCCCGGCCATGCCTGTGAACACAGAGCCTGTCACGGCCCCAGCGGCACAGCTCCCTGCCAGCGGCGCTGCCGGTGCTGTGGCCACACGGGCTGCTGGCCAGGCAGAGCTCAGCCCGGGCCCTTGCCGCACGCTGCCGCCCCAGGGCGCGGCTGCCAGAGGGCAGCAGCAATGCCCAGGCCAGGCGGGGCTCCACGGCGCCGGGCCGGGCTGGCGCTGCCGGGGGCAGCAGGCGGGGCCGGGGCCGAGCTGCTGCGGGCCGGGGAGGAGCCCGGGCTCGGGACTCACCCATGAACCTGACGGCCGCCTCTCGCAGGGACTCCTGTGGGCTCTGCAGGTAGCGCAGTGCCCGGCGCAGGTGCTCGGCCGCTCGGCTCCTGTCCTCTGCCAGCTGGAGAGAGCGGCAGGAGGGAAGGGTTGGCGCGGGCTCAGCTCCTGGGCCGGGCGCTGCCTGCGCCCATCGCCGGCCTCGCCTGCCCGCACAGCCCTGAGGCGCGGCCAGCAGCCACTGGCCAAGGGCTCCCGAGGGCAGGGGGCAGGGGGCAGGGGGCAGAGGGCCGGCTGCTGCCCGGGGAGCCGTGGTGTCACCCCGCAGCCCCGCCGGGCCGGGGCTCCATGGGCACCCGACTCAGGCCCACGGGAGCCTGGAGCAGAGCCCGCACGGCCTCTGGCTGCAGCAGCGGGCACAGCTGTTAGCCCCGCACACTGAGCACCGCCCTCAGGGACCTTCGCCATGCTGAGGCTGGGGGGGGTCTCTGCTGTTCTTACCAGGCACTCCCCAAAGCTCTGATCCACGTGTAGCATTTGTTCTATATCCCTCCTCTTCAGGAATCTGGCTGAGGAATGCAGCGTTTCCCGGGAGGCCTGGAGAGGGACAGAGATGCACAGATGGCCCCACAGTCCAGGGCACAGGAGCATCCCAGTGGCACAGGCTGGAGAAGGCTGCAGCCCACAAGGTGCCAGGGCAGGAGGCAGCCCAAGCCCCTGCCAGGGGGACAGCAGCTGGCCACAAGTGCTCACCTCAGCAACAATCTGATTCTCATCATGGCAGTGGAAGTAGAGAGGGAGCAGGCTCTGGCGCACGTGGGACTTGAGGGCCTTTCTTCCCTCTTCTGTTAATAAGTCCAGCATCTCTTGAAAGAGAGCCATGGAGCTCAGCTGCACCTGGATATCATCCTGGATGAAAGGAAAGGGCATAAGACCTGAGCATCAGCTGCTTCAGGCCCCCCAGGGCACAGGCGTGCATCTGCACAGGGCACCAAGGGTCCGGGCAGCAGCCAGTGGCTGTGGCTGTGGGCACAGAGCCTTACGCTGTCAAAGAGTGGCAGGAGCGCCTCAGCCAGCTGCAGGGCGATGGGGGTGGCTATTGGAGCACCATTATCCAGGAGCAAATATCTGAGTAGAAGAATGCTCATCCTGATCATGTCGCTGTCATTTTCCTCCAGGAGCTCCACAAGACTATCAGTCAGGCTCCGCAGTTTTTCGGCCTGTGCGGAACACGACTTTGTGAAAGGCCGCCCTGCTGCCGCAGGGCGCAGAGGCCAAAGGCCTGTCCCGAAGCACTGGGGCAGCTGAAGCGGGAAGCAGGAGAGATGGGAGCAGCTGCCCCAGCGGCCGAAGCCCAGGCAAGGCCAAGCGACTGCGTTGCCCAGCCCCACGCTGCCTGCACGGCTTCAGCCACTGCCCCCTTCTCACCATCAAGGGATTCTTGCCCAGCACTACGAGGCCTCGGAGTGCCAAGTAACGCCTGGCCATGTGCTCGCTCTGCAGGTTCTGTGCCAGGATCTCCAGAACACTGTCACTGCATTCCCTCAAGTCCAGGCACTCGAGGACCTGAAAGGCACAGGGCAGTGACAGGGGAGCCGGCCGGCAGGAGCCCAGAAGCGCACAGGGCCGGGCCCAGGCAGCAGCACAGGGCACGGGCACTGTCCTGGCAGCTGTGGCTGCGAGAGGCCCGAGGGCTGGGAGGCCGCTGAGCCAGGCAGCGCTGGCCTTGTGGCTCACCTCCACAAGGAATGCCAGGGCAGGGAAATCCCAGTATGGCATCTCTTTGTCGAGCAGGGCGAGCAGGTAGAATGCAACGGCGGAACAAAAGTGGATGGCTAAGCGGCGAATTTCTCTGAAGAGGGGAAAAAGGAAACAAGACCCTGATGCAGTGGGGCAAACCTCTCCCAGGCGTGACTCACCCAGTTCTCATCTTTCCCCAGCACCCTTGCAGCAAGGGGACGTGGGCCATTTGGGAGTTGGTTGCTCATGGGCACCCTCCTCTGCCAGCCTTTTCCAGTCTGCTTGGCCGTCCCTCAGTGACAAGGCCCTCTGACCCATGGCCACCACGGACACTTTGTGGGGCACCTGGGCACAGAGCAGCAATGTCAGAGGCAGTGGGGAGAAGGGGCTCTCACCTGGCAAGCAGAGCCACGGCAAAGTGGTGAGTGTCAAGAGAGAGCAGCGTGTCCCAGGCACACCTGCGCTCCATTGCCACCACCACATCCTCGCAGCGGAGAAGGCAGAGCAGGGACTTCAGGGTGCGCACAGCAAACCTGTGTGCAGAGCAAAGCCCAGGTCACACTGGCAGCACTGGCTCCTTGGCAGGCCACGTGGCAGGGACAGGAGGAGTGGGATGGAGCACCTGTTGGGGCTGGTGGCAAGGCCGTGCTCTTCCTGGCATCCCTTCCAGAAGGTGTCGACCTCCTCTGGCATATCCAGAGTGCTGAAGAACACTTGGAATAGCAGATGCACAAATAGGCGGGGGAAATACACCTTCAAGATCCGTGGGAGACAGGGCACCTGGAGGATCTTCCACATCACCACAGTTGCCTGCAAAGGACAAAGCCCCCTGAGACAGCGCTCAGTGCTGAGGTGTGTGTGTGGCAGGGCCCGAGCGTGGCAGGGAGAGGCCAGGAGAGACCGTGGCAGGGGGAGCACGGGGCCTGGTGAGCCTGAAGCTGCCCCTGGGCCAGGTTTCAGGCCAGTGCCTGAGGCAGGGAGATGCAGTGGGGGAAGGAGGATGGAGAGCTGCTGGAGAGGCAGCCTTGGGGCCTGCAAAGGCCAGTTGCAGAAACTCACAGCCAGGGCAAAGACACCCGTTTCGTCCCCATTGGAGGTGCAGGTGCTGTACTCTGGCCAGCTGCCCAGCACATCCAGGAGGATCAGCTGCGCCAGCTCCGCAGTCCTGGCTGAGCCCATGATGGTCTTCCACATGGCCATGGCAGCTCTGTGGGGTTAGAGCTGTGTCTCAGGGGGGTCTCAGACACAGCAGCGGGGGCAGCTGAGCCGGCTGCCATTTCTGCCCCTGCCCACTGCCCCCCCTGCCAGCAGCAGCCAGACAGCCCAGCCCTGTGGGGACAGAGCCCTGAGAGGCGGCAAGGGAGCATGGCAGCAGGCTCAGGGGCTGACATGGCAGGGCTGGGAAAGGGAGCATCCAGAGGGCCCTGGAACTCTCTGTTGCTCCGACACCTGGGGCAGGCTGTGCAGGGTGATGGGCTGGGGAGGCCTGAGCCCTGTGGGCAGGTGGGCCCCGTACCTGTCACAGGACGGGGCCACACGCAGGAGCGTCATGACTGCGTCATTTGGCTGTGCTTCGGTGAGATCCAGCAGGGTCTTGTC
Source organism: Melospiza melodia melodia (assembly GCF_035770615.1). Taxonomy (NCBI): domain Eukaryota; kingdom Metazoa; phylum Chordata; class Aves; order Passeriformes; family Passerellidae; genus Melospiza; species Melospiza melodia. The sequence continues at coordinate 25,357,827 of NC_086200.1, forward strand.
CAGCCTGTGCTCAGCAGAATCGTTGGCCATGAGCCACTGGTGGATGTAGCTCACCATGGCAGGCACCTGGAGAAGGCACGGGGAGACTTGGAAAGCTGCCAGAGGGAGCAATGTTCCCAGCTTCCCCAGAGGAGTGCTTCCCTTCCCACCCCACTGCCATGTGGCCTGAAAGGCTCACAGCACGCAGCATGTGTGGATTGGGAGGCCAAGCAATTGCTGGGAGGATCAAAGCCTGGCCACAGGCTGCTTACTTGCTTTGGAGTGTAAAAGTCTTCCTCTACAAGCATACACAGCAGGGCAGCACTGGTCTTGCTTAGGAAGATGGGCGAGTATGGTCTGAGGCCTATGCCCGTGGCGATGGTCTCTTCCTCCTCAATTCTCTTGAGGAAGTTGCAAACAAACTGTAGGAGAAGGGCAAGAAGCCGGGGATGTTGCATGGAGTGCTGCACACACGGTGCTGGCCTGAGCAGAGACAGCAGGCCCAGCCCAGGTGGGGGTGGCTGCAGGTACCTGCGCTGTTCTGCGGAAGCGGCCACGGCTGGACTCCTGCTCTTGTGTGCGCTCCAGGGCTGCATCTGGCAAAGAGCGAGCGCAGCCAGAGATGAGGGGCTGCGGGGGAGGCCGGACAACACGGCCCAGCCCTGCGCTGCCCAGGCAGAGAGAGCCCCGGGATGCGCCAGGGGATGGAGCACGGCCGCTGCGGGGTGTCTGCCCGGCCTCTCTTCCGTCCTGTCCGTGGGCACGTCCCCAGGGGATAGCATGGCACGGCACGGCACGGCATGGGGTCCAAGCTGGCAGCAGGCACCAGTCCTGTGGCCCAGCTCTGCCACTCACCCTCCTGTGGTGGCTGGAACGGCACCACCTCTTCAGTCTGCTGTGCCGGGGAAGCTCCAGGGCCTTCTTCCTCCTCCTCCACCCAGGCCAGCTCAGGCACTGCCGGCTGTCTCTGCTCCATGTCTCTGCCTGGATTTGTGGCTATTTGCAGGAGAGTTGCCTTGGAACAGCTCCAAGTCACCAAGTCCTGCAGTGGTGCCTGGAAGGCACCTTCAAGTTAGAAGCCCCAGGAAGGCTACAGGACAGCAAGTCCTGTACTCGGTCTCAAGGGCCCCTGCCACAAGGACAGGGGACTCCTGACAAGGACTATGATATGGCCTCAAGGGCACCTGCAGAAGAGAAGCCTCAGGGAGACCACGAGTCAGCAAGTCCTGTGGTCTGGCCTCGAGCTCAGCTGCAGGAACACGGCTTCAGAAAAGCTCCGGGTGGGACGCGAACGAGCGCGCAGTGCGGGGGCTCCTCACGGCACCGCTCTGTCCCGTCCTGTCCCGTCGCGTGCTCTGAGCACTGTGGCGTGCTCTTGTCACCTCCAGCTCCTATGTCACCCCGTGTCACAAAGGGCCCTTGGACACCCGTTCCATGTCACAGTGACTGTGCGGCACCGTGTCACCAAGGGCCCTTGCAACACTGCCGCCTGCCCTGGGGCCACACCCAGCCCACCCAAAGTGGCCCAGTTTGGAAGGAATGGCTGGCCCCAGGAGTCTGAGCCAGACCGACAGGATCTTTAAGAATGGCTCAGACCATCAGCAAACGCTGCCATGCTCTGTGGGCTCAGGGCAGCAGAAGGAGCCCCCAGGGCTGCCGACGCAGCCGTTCTGGGAAGGGCACGGGGCCTTGCAGGGAAGCTGGCACGGCCTCCTTGGGGGACGTCCCGGCTGGTGGCTGTCCTAAATCTGCCGGTGTGACACGCACAAGGAACGTGTGGGCCTGGGCACGAGTGCTGCTCTGAGGCCTGGGGCCCGGGGAGCGCTGACATCAGCAGGTGTGGCAGAGTCCCCGGCCAAGCAGACCTGCCACCCCCCGAGCCCTGGCAGCGCTGGTGCCTGACTCCTGCCCCAGAGACCTGTGCCCCCGGGGGGCTTCTGTGCCAGAAGGAGCCAAAGGCCACGTGCCTTGGGGGCTGTGCCTCTTTCCTGCAGGGGCTGATGGCAGGAGCACCTGGAGCAACTGCTGGCACACTTGGTCTCTGTCAGATGAGGTTGCTCCTTCCTGAAATGAATTTTTCTCATGGAAGGCATTGGCAGTAGCACCAGAGCACCATCCATTGCTGAGTTTCCCAGGGCAATTAGATTGCAAAGTTAACAGTCTGAAATTTCCTTGTGCTTTTCTCACTCTCTTTCCCACATTCAGGAAAAAACGGAATCTGCCCAGCCTCTGCTATTCTCAGCTTCAGTTGCTGCATGTCTTGCTCTGGCAGCTCATGTCCAAACAAAACTCTGTCCCTGCTGAGCACAGCAATGAGCGGCCACAAAGTGGCAAGTTCCCCAGTGAACATCAAGGCAGAGACGTGGAAGTGCTGAGGATAAGGACAACTCTGGGAGGAGAAGCTCTTCTGTGTCTCTGATGATGGTGCCCACACCCTGAAGCAGCAGCCAAGAGAAGCGCTGGAAGCAGACGGGCGCAGTTTTGGGCAGTACAATATCAAAAGATATGAAACCATTAGCCAGAATGCAAAGGAAGACTGCAAGGATGGAGTGTGGCCTGGAGGGGAAGCCCTAGATGCAGCTGAAGCCACTTTGTTCAGTCGGGAGGAGAGTAAAGGGCGTCATTGTGGTCTTCAACATCCTCCTGAGAGGAATCAGAGGGGCTGCTGCAGCTGTCGTCACTGTTGGGACGAGTGATAGGACTGGAGAAAAGGGCAGGGAGCTGGGACAGGGCAAGTTTCATTTCCATATCAGATCAAGGTTTTTCACCCAGGGCACAGTCAGGCACTGGGACGGGTTCCCCATTGACGCAGCCCAGCAGAGCCCGGGCTGGCTCTTGGGAAAACTGCGGCGCTGCGCCAGGAGTGGGGAACGGCCAAGGCTTGGGTCCTGCCCGCGGCTGACCCTGGTGAGCCACTGCTCAGTGGTTCAGGATCTACTGACTGCAGCACGGAGCAGGCCAAAGAGAAGGAAGAGGCTCCTCAATGGTGAGGTTCCACAGGCCAAGGCTTATTCCAAGGGAAGGATTCAGCAGCAAAGAGCCGCCAGCACTTCTGTGCACGGGATTTTATCGGGGTACAACTCAGGGGGTGGATACAAACGATTGAGCAATAAGGAATCTGCAGGGGAGGAGCGAGGGGATTCCATCAGTTGCTTGGGACTAATTAGGACAGATGGGAGGAGAGAGTAGGTCACATGGGCCAGTGGGGCTTCCAGCAATAGAGGAATTCCAAAGGGGTGGTGCAGTCAGGGATTGGTCCAAGGCAAAAGTGACAGGGAAGGTTCAGGAATAAAGAGCTGGATTATCTTGAGAGGCAGGGAAGGAGCTGGAACAAAGAGTGGGGAATGGCATGAGAGACAGCTTTGAGGGAGGGCAGAACCATGGGGTAAACCAACTTGGGGAAAATACGGGGTACATGAAAACAAACCATTCTACGATAACTGAAAATAAACACAAACTGGAACACCCCAGGGAAATGGTCACAGCACCAAGCTCGTCTGAGTTTGAGAAGTGTTCGAAGAACATTGAGCAGTCACGCAAGCTTTTAGACACTACATCAAAAGTAGAAAGTGTACAATAGTCAAGAGAGGGAAAAAGCAAAAGAGCTCCCTGCAGCCATGGTGGCAGCTCTGGATCAGCACCAGGGAGAGGACAGATGTAGGCGTGGTTGAAGCAGAGGCAGGGGCGAAAATAGCAGAGGCAGAGGAGGTTCAAAGCAGCCACAGACCACGCTGGGGCCAAATCAATGTGCATCTTGTAAGAAATCAGGACACTGGAAATAGGGCCAGTGCCCAGAGTTAGCAGACAAAGTACACAAAACTCTTGCAGCCACTCTAGATGATAAGAAATGACTGAGACTGGCAATTCTTACTCTAGCAGGCCACTGTTTAAAATACAGCTAATGAATGATGAAGAAGTTGAAATTTTAAGAAATAGTGGAGACACATTTTCACTCCTGAATCAAGCACTGATACCCAAAAGTGAAACCTATCTTCAGGCAATAGGAGCAACTATAGGACAGCCAGAAAATGCATTCTTCCTGAAACCACTTTGATGTAAAATCAAGAAGAAAATGGGAATACATCAGTTTCTTTATTTACCAAACTCACCCAAATCTGCCCTATGCAGGGATTTGCTTGAAAATTTAGAAGTAACAGTTCCGTTTAGCAAAAAGAAAACTTCAATGGAAGGTACCTGAAGACAAATGAGCGGTTTTAGCAGTAGGACTGACAATTGACACCAGACCAACAAACAAGAATAACTAGTTAGAGCAAGTATTGAATCAGGTATACCCAAGAGTATGGGATACTGATAGCCCAGGAAAATCAAAACGAGCAGACCCTATGAAAATTGAGCTATAGACAAGAGTTAGGGCAGTAGTCAGAAAGCAATACCCTTGAAGATTAGAAGCTAGGAAAGGAATAGAGCCAACAGTCAATTAAATCCCTGACATCAGGACTATTGGAAGAATGGCAGTCAAAATTTAATACTGCTAGATCAGCAATAAAGAAACCTAATGGAACTCAGAGACTAGTGCCAGATTTCCAGGCAATTAATGGTTTATACCTTACTAGCTTACTAGCTAAACTTGGAGATGATTTTATTTGGTGCGGGGAATGTCCATGGGCAGGTGCTGTCGAGAGCCGTTCCCTCTTGGTCTGAGAGACCAGCTCCCCCAGCCCACCTTGCTCCCAGGCCCGGAGGTTGTAACGTGCGCTCGACCGGCAGCCGAAGGAGGGCTCTTGACACCGTGTCTGATGCAACAGGGTTTATTGAAGGTAGGTCAGAGGGTGCAGGTTGGGTGAGGGTGAGAAGAGGGACAGGAAGAGTGCACAAGCACTGGAACATGACACATAAGGCACCTGCAAGCTGCTGGGGAAGCCTCAAGTCTGCTCAGTGAGTCACGTGTGCCCTCAGCATTGGGACAGCCACCTTTCCCTCAGCGAGCCTCACATCCCAGGGTCAGCAAATCAAGAGGCACCAGGCATGCTGTAGGTGACTCAGAGCGAGTGCAGTGGGTCATGGTGGCCAGGGGCCAGAAGCAGGCAGAAAGCCAACGGGGCTGGGGAAAAGGCTCTGCTCTGCTTACAGCGTGAGCTGAGGGCTGGGAGAGCTCCATTTCTCCCTTGAGATGTTGGAGACGGGGCCTTTCACCCTCCTGATAGGGCTGCCCCTGGCTGCAGCCAGCAAGAGGAGTACGACGACACAAGGCCGAGAGCAGCAAAGCAAAGAGCCAGCCATGCACAGCACAGGGAGGGGGCCCCGTGCAAAGCCAGCGTGGCACCCTGAAGGTGCCCACTGCACTCTCATGTGACCCTGGCCTGGGAAGGACAGGAATGTCCGTGGTCCAGGAGGGCCTTTCTGAGGCCCCTGTGGGCTCAAAGCTGCTGCTCTTCTGGCTCCACAGAGCTCGGCCTCCCCCACAGCAAGAGGAACAAGACTTGGGTATCAGGCAGTGGAGCTCAATGCCTAAGGCTGAGGGGTGGGAGGCTCCAGTCTGGAGCATAGGGAGGGCACCCTCCCAGCCCCAAAACAGCTGGCCTCACCGCCCTGAAAGGCCAGGACCAGGGTTCCACGCCTGATTCCAGGGCGTCCCTCCAACCGGCCACCGACCTGGAAGCGCCAGAGCAGCCGGCTCTCGGGATCAAGGCGGCTGCCAGGGGGCTGCTTATGGCCTCTGCCAGCCAATTGCTCAGGGCTTAGCAGTGCCTCAGCCCCTCAGGGTCTCCCCCAGCCTGGCCGAGCTTGCCGGCAGCAGCGCCGCAGCCCCACAGCAGCTCCAGAGGAGCCCCATCCAGAGGCACCTTGGAGCCCTCAGCACTGCAGCCAGCAGCAGACGGGCAGGAGGACTGGCCCTTCCTGTCCGGCACAGGGCTTGAGGCCATCTCCAGGCACCGCTCTGGCAGGGATCCCCGCAGCTCCGGCCCCTGCCCAGCCGCTCTGTGGGCAGCACAAAGGCTTCAGCAGAACCACCAAAGGCCAAAAGGTTTCTGGTCATTTTCCCTGCAACACTGCACGCCTGGGCACCTGGCTGAGTACAAGCAACCTTTTCCCTCTCTTCTCTTATGCCCTACAGACCTTGCACAGGAAAAGAAAGATCCTGGGACTCTGTGTATTGTAAGATATTTTATATTTACACAATCAAAAACAACGAAAATACAAACAGACGAATCTGGAAGACGACCAAGAAAATTCCTGCTGGCTCAAATGTCCCAAGCAGACTGAGTGTTGCAGATCACCTCTCCGGGGAGCTGCAGCAGAAGAGTAAGGCAGTGCAGCAAAGACGAGGCCGTTTCCTCCATGCACTGTGGAATCTATCTCGCAGCTTATGCCATGGGGAGTAGGGAGCTCTCTCAAGAGCCCGGAGAACTAAACAAAATTCTACTGCAGCATCTCTGATTGCAAGACTGCTGTCATATGCCATTTCTTCAAGGGCTGCAAGAGAGAGGAACAGAGGCAAGGTCAGATCCCGCATATGCAGGGAGCCGAGGAGAGCCCCCTGCCAGGGCCATCCCGGTCGTCTCTTGCCATGGCCCGCAGGGAGCAGGGAGCAAGGGGATGAGCCCGAAGTTGCTGGCCACGAATGCCACACGTAGCCCTGATATCTCTGTGTGCTCCGCCCACGGGTGCAGATCCCTCCGCAGCCGGGGCAGGGCTTGCAGCTGCCCCCTCCAGCCCCCGCGGTCAGCCCGCGGCCCTCACTCACTCACCAGTGCAGATCAGCTGGAGCTCTTGCTGCTGCCCCCTCAGGTGCTGCCCGGCCATGCCTGTGAACACAGAGCCTGTCACGGCCCCAGTGGCACAGCTCCCTGCCAGCGGCGTTGCCGGCGCTGTGGCCACACGGGCTGCTGGCCAGGCAGAGCTCAGCCCGGGCCCTTGCCGCACGCTGCCGCCCCAGGGCGCGGCTGCCAGAGGGCAGCAGCAACGCCCAGGCCAGGCGGGGCTCCACGGCGCCGGGCCGGGCTGGCGCTGCCGGGGGCAGCAGGCGGGGCCGGGGCCGAGCTGCTGCGGGCCGGGGAGGAGCCCGGGCTCGGGACTCACCCATGAACCTGACGGCCGCCTCTCGCAGGGACTCCTGTGGGCTCTGCAGGTAGCGCAGTGCCCGGCGCAGGTGCTCGGCCGCTCGGCTCCTGTCCTCTGCCAGCTGCAGAGAGCGGCAGGAGGGAAGGGTTGGTGCGGGTTTAGCTCCTGGGCCGGGCGCTGCCTGCACCCATCGCCGGCCTCGCCTGCCCTCAGGGCCCTGAGGCGCGGCCAACAGTCGCTGGCCAAGGGCTCCCGAGGGCAGGGGGCAGGGGGCAGGGGGCAGAGGGCCGGCTGCTGCCCGGGGAGCCGTGGTGTCACCCCGCAGCCCCGCCGGGCCGGGGCTCCATGGGCACCCGACTCAGGCCCACGGGAGCCTGGAGCAGAGCCCGCGCGGCCTCTGGCTGCAGCAGCGGGCACAGCTGTTAGCCCCGCACACTGAGCACCGCCCTCAGGGACCTTCGCCATGCTGAGGCTGGGGGGGGGTCTCTGCTGTTCTTACCAGGCACTCCCCAAAGCTCTGATCCACGTGTAGCATTTGTTCTATATCCCTCCTCTTCAGGAATCTGGCTGAGGAATGCAGCGTTTCCCGGGAGGCCTGGAGAGGCACAGAGATGCACAGATGGCCCCACAGTCCTGGGCACAGGAGCATCCCAGTGGCACAGGCTGGAGAAGGCTGCAGCCCACAAGGTGCCAGGGCAGGAGGCAGCCCAAGCCCCTGCCAGGGGGACAGCAGCTGGCCACAAGTGCTCACCTCAGCAACAATCTGATTCTCATCATGGCAGTGGAAGTAGAGAGGGAGCAGGCTCTGGCGCACGTGGGACTTGAGGGCCTTTCTTCCCTCTTCTGTTAATAAGTCCAGCATCTCTTGAAAGAGAGCCATGGAGCTCAGCTGCACCTGGATATCATCCTGGATGAAAGGAAAGGGCATAAGACCTGAGCATCAGCTGCTTCAGGCCCCCCAGGGCACAGGCGTGCATCTGCACAGGGCACCAAGGGTCCGGGCAGCAGCCAGTGGCTGTGGCTGTGGGCACAGAGCCTTACGCTGTCAAAGAGTGGCAGGAGCGCCTCAGCCAGCTGCAGGGCGATGGGGGTGGCTATTGGAGCACCATTATCCAGGAGCAAATATCTGAGTAGAAGAATGCTCATCCTGATCATGTCGCTGTCATTTTCCTCCAGGAGCTCCACAAGACTTTCAGTCAGGCTCTGCAGTTTTTCGGCCTGTGCGGAACACGACTTTGTGAAAGGCCGCCCTGCTGCCGCAGGGCGCAGAGGCCAAAGGCCTGTCCCGAAGCACTGGGGCAGCTGAAGCGGGAAGCAGGAGAGATGGGAGCAGCTGCCCCAGCGGCCGAAGCCCAGGCAAGGCCAAGCGACTGCGTTGCCCAGCCCCACGCTGCCTGCACGGCTTCAGCCACTGCCCCCTTCTCACCATCAAGGGATTCTTGCCCAGCACTACGAGGCCTCGGAGTGCCAAGTAACGCCTGGCCATGTGCTCGCTCTGCAGGTTCTGTGCCAGGATCTCCAGAACACTGTCACTGCATTCCCTCAAGTCCAGGCACTCGAGGACCTGAAAGGCACAGGGCAGTGACAGGGGAGCCGGCCGGCAGGAGCCCAGAAGCGCACAGGGCCGGGCCCAGGCAGCAGCACAGGGCACGGGCACTGTCCTGGCAGCTGTGGCTGCGAGAGGCCCGAGGGCTGGGAGGCCGCTGAGCCAGGCAGCGCTGGCCTTGTGGCTCACCTCCACAAGGAATGCCAGGGCAGGGAAATCCCAGTATGGCATCTCTTTGCCGAGCAGGGCGAGCAGGTAGAATGCAACGGCGGAACAAAAGTGGATGGCTAAGCGGCGAATTTCTCTGAAGAGGGGAAAAAGGAAACAAGACCCTGATGCAGTGGGGCAAACCTCTCCCAGGCGTGACTCACCCAGTTCTCATCTTTCCCCAGCACCCTTGCAGCAAGGGGACGTGGGCCATTTGGGAGTTGGTTGCTCATGGGCACCCTCCTCTGCCAGCCTTTTCCAGTCTGCTTGGCCGTCCCTCAGTGACAAGGCCCTCTGACCCATGGCCACCACGGACACTTTGTGGGGCACCTGGGCACAGAGCAGCAATGTCAGAGGCAGTGGGGAGAAGGGGCTCTCACCTGGCAAGCAGAGCCACGGCAAAGTGGTGAGTGTCAAGAGAGAGCAGCGTGTCCCAGGCACACCTGCGCTCCATTGCCACCACCACATCCTCGCAGCGGAGAAGGCAGAGCAGGGACTTCAGGGTGCGCACAGCAAACCTGTGTGCAGAGCAAAGCCCAGGTCACACTGGCAGCACTGGCTCCTTGGCAGGCCACGTGGCAGGGACAGGAGGAGTGGGATGGAGCACCTGTTGGGGCTGGTGGCAAGGCCGTGCTCTTCCTGGCATCCCTTCCAGAAGGTGTCGACCTCCTCTGGCATATCCAGAGTGCTGAAGAACACTTGGAATAGCAGATGCACAAATAGGCGGGGGAAATACACCTTCAAGATCCGTGGGAGACAGGGCACCTGGAGGATCTTCCACATCACCACAGTTGCCTGCAAAGGACAAAGCCCCCTGAGACAGCGCTCAGTGCTGAGGTGTGTGTGTGGCAGGGCCCGAGCGTGGCAGGGAGAGGCCAGGAGAGACCGTGGCAGGGGGAGCACGGGGCCTGGTGGGCCTGAAGCTGCCCCTGGGCCAGGTTTCAGGCCAGTGCCTGAGGCAGGGAGATGCAGTGGGGGAAGGAGGATGGAGAGCTGCTGGAGAGGCAGCCTTGGGGCCTGCAAAGGCCAGTTGCAGAAACTCACAGCCAGGGCAAAGACTCGTCCCCATTGGAGGTGCAGGTGCTGTACTCTGGCCAGCTGCCCAGCACATCCAGGAGGATCAGCTGCGCCAGCTCCGCAGTCCTGGCTGAGCCCATGATGGTCTTCCACATGGCCATGGCAGCTCTGTGGGGTTAGAGCTGTGTCTCAGGGGGGTCTCAGACACAGCAGCGGGGGCAGCTGAGCCGGCTGCCATTTCTGCCCCTGCCCACTGCCCCCCCTGCCAGCAGCAGCCAGACAGCCCAGCCCTGTGGGGACAGAGCCCTGAGAGGCGGCAAGGGAGCATGGCAGCAGGCTCAGGGGCTGACATGGCAGGGCTGGGAAAGGGAGCATCCAGAGGGCCCTGGAACTCTCTGTTGCTCCGACACCTGGGGCAGGCTGTGCAGGGTGATGGGCTGGGGAGGCCTGAGCCCTGTGGGCAGGTGGGCCCCGTACCTGTCACAGGACGGGGCCACACGCAGGAGCGTCATGACTGCGTCATTTGGCTGTGCTTCGGTGAGATCCAGCAGGGTCTTGTCCAGCCTGTGCTCAGCAGAATCGTTGGCCATGAGCCACTGGTGGATGTAGCTCACCATGGCAGGCACCTGGAGAAGGCACGGGGAGACTTGGAAAGCTGCCAGAGGGAGCAATGTTCCCAGCTTCCCCAGAGGAGTGCTTCCCTTCCCACCCCACTGCCATGTGGCCTGAAAGGCTCACAGCACGCAGCATGTGTGGATTGGGAGGCCAAGCAATTGCTGGGAGGATCAAAGCCTGGCCACAGGCTGCTTACTTGCTTTGGAGTGTAAAAGTCTTCCTCTACAAGCATACACAGCAGGGCAGCACTGGTCTTGCTTAGGAAGATGGGCGAGTATGGTCTGAGGCCTATGCCCGTGGCGATGGTCTCTTCCTCCTCAATTCTCTTGAGGAAGTTGCAAACAAACTGTAGGAGAAGGGCAAGAAGCCGGGGATGTTGCATGGAGTGCTGCACACACGGTGCTGGCCTGAGCAGAGACAGCAGGCCCAGCCCAGGTGGGGGTGGCTGCAGGTACCTGCGCTGTTCTGCGGAAGCGGCCACGGCTGGACTCCTGCTCTTGTGTGCGCTCCAGGGCTGCATCTGGCAAAGAGCGAGCGCAGCCAGAGATGAGGGGCTGCGGGGGAGGCCGGACAACACGGCCCAGCCCTGCGCTGCCCAGGCAGAGAGAGCCCCGGGATGCGCCAGGGGATGGAGCACGGCCGCTGCGGGGTGTCTGCCCGGCCTCTCTTCCGTCCTGTCCGTGGGCATGTCCCCAGGGGATAGCATGGCACGGCACGGCACGGCATGGGGTCCAAGCTGGCAGCAGGCACCAGTCCTGTGGCCCAGCTCTGCCACTCACCCTCCTGTGGTGGCTGGAACGGCACCACCTCTTCAGTCTGCTGTGCCGGGGAAGCTCCAGGGCCTTCTTCCTCCTCCTCCACCCAGGCCAGCTCAGGCACTGCCGGCTGTCTCTGCTCCATGTCTCTGCCTGGATTTGTGGCTATTTGCAGGAGAGTTGCCTTGGAACAGCTCCAAGTCACCAAGTCCTGCAGTGGTGCCTGGAAGGCACCTTCAAGTTAGAAGCCTCAGGAAGGCTACAGGACAGCAAGTCCTGTACTCGGTCTCAAGGGCCCCTGCCACAAGGACAGGGGACTGCTGACAAGGACTATGATATGGCCTCAAGGGCACCTGCAGAAGAGAAGCCTCAGGGAGACCACGAGTCAGCAAGTCCTGTGGTCTGGCCTCGAGCTCAGCTGCAGGAACACGGCTTCAGAAAAGCTCCGGGTGGGACGCGAACGAGCGCGCAGTGCGGGGGCTCCTCACGGCACCGCTCTGTCCCGTCCTGTCCCGTCGCGTGCTCTGAGCACTGTGGCGTGCTCTTGTCACCTCCAGCTCCTATGTCACCCCGTGTCACAAAGGGCCCTTGGACACCCGTTCCATGTCACAGTGACTGTGCGGCACCGTGTCACCAAGGGCCCTTGCAACACTGCCGCCTGCCCTGGGGCCACACCCAGCCCACCCAAAGTGGCCCAGTTTGGAAGGAATGGCTGGCCCCAGGAGTCTGAGCCAGACCGACAGGATCTTTAAGAATGGCTCAGACCATCAGCAAACGCTGCCATGCTCTGTGGGCTCAGGGCAGCAGAAGGAGCCCCCAGGGCTGCCGACGCAGCCGTTCTGGGAAGGGCACGGGGCCTTGCAGGGAAGCTGGCACGGCCTCCTTGGGGGACGTCCCGGCTGGTGGCTGTCCTAAATCTGCCGGTGTGACACGCACAAGGAACGTGTGGGCCTGGGCACGAGTGCTGCTCTGAGGCCTGGGGCCCGGGGAGCGCTGACATCAGCAGGTGTGGCAGAGTCCCCGGCCAAGCAGACCTGCCACCCCCCGAGCCCTGGCAGCGCTGGTGCCTGACTCCTGCCCCAGAGACCTGTGCCCCCGGGGGGCTTCTGTGCCAGAAGGAGCCAAAGGCCACGTGCCTTGGGGGCTGTGCCTCTTTCCTGCAGGGGCTGATGGCAGGAGCACCTGGAGCAACTGCTGGCACACTTGGTCTCTGTCAGATGAGGTTGCTCCTTCCTGAAATGAATTTTTCTCATGGAAGGCATTGGCAGTAGCACCAGAGCACCATCCATTGCTGAGTTTCCCAGGGCAATTAGATTGCAAAGTTAACAGTCTGAAATTTCCTTGTGCTTTTCTCACTCTCTTTCCCACATTCAGGAAAAAACGGAATCTGCCCAGCCTCTGCTATTCTCAGCTTCAGTTGCTGCATGTCTTGCTCTGGCAGCTCATGTCCAAACAAAACTCTGTCCCTGCTGAGCACAGCAAGGAGCGGCCACAAAGTGGCAAGTTCCCCAGTGAACATCAAGGCAGAGACGTGGAAGTGCTGAGGATAAGGACAACTCTGGGAGGAGAAGCTCTTCTGTGTCTCTGATGATGGTGCCCACACCCTGAAGCAGCAGCCAAGAGAAGCGCTGGAAGCAGACGGGCGCAGTTTTGGGCAGTACAATATCAAAAGATATGAAACCATTAGCCAGAATGCAAAGGAAGACTGCAAGGATGGAGTGTGGCCTGGAGGGGAAGCCCTAGATGCAGCTGAAGCCACTTTGTTCAGTCGGGAGGAGAGTAAAGGGCGTCATTGTGGTCTTCAACATCCTCCTGAGAGGAATCAGAGGGGCTGCTGCAGCTGTCGTCACTGTTGGGACGAGTGATAGGACTGGAGAAAAGGGCAGGGAGCTGGGACAGGGCAAGTTTCATTTCCATATCAGATCAAGGTTTTTCACCCAGGGCACAGTCAGGCACTGGGACGGGTTCCCCATTGACGCAGCCCAGCGGAGCCCGGGCTGGCTCTTGGGAAAACTGCGGCGCTGCGCCAGGAGTGGGGAACGGCCAAGGCTTGGGTCCTGCCCGCGGCTGACCCTGGTGAGCCACTGCTCAGTGGTTCAGGATCTACTGACTGCAGCACGGAGCAGGCCAAAGAGAAGGAAGAGGCTCCTCAATGGTGAGGTTCCACAGGCCAAGGCTTATTCCAAGGGAAGGATTCAGCAGCAAAGAGCCGCCAGCACTTCTGTGCACGGGATTTTATCGGGGTACAACTCAGGGGGTGGATACAAACGATTGAGCAATAAGGAATCTGCAGGGGAGGAGCGAGGGGATTCCATCAGTTGCTTGGGACTAATTAGGACAGATGGGAGGAGAGAGTAGGTCACATGGGCCAGTGGGGCTTCCAGCAATAGAGGAATTCCAAAGGGGTGGTGCAGTCAGGGATTGGTCCAAGGCAAAAGTGACAGGGAAGGTTCAGGAATAAAGAGCTGGATTATCTTGAGAGGCAGGGAAGGAGCTGGAACAAAGAGTGGGGAATGGCATGAGAGACAGCTTTGAGGGAGGGCAGAACCATGGGGTAAACCAACTTGGGGAAAATACGGGGTACATGAAAACAAACCATTCTACGATAACTGAAAATAAACACAAACTGGAACACCCCAGGGAAATGGTCACAGCACCAAGCTCGTCTGAGTTTGAGAAGTGTTCGAAGAACATTGAGCAGTCACGCAAGCTTTTAGACACTACATCAAAAGTAGAAAGTGTACAATAGTCAAGAGAGGGAAAAAGCAAAAGAGCTCCCTGCAGCCATGGTGGCAGCTCTGGATCAGCACCAGGGAGAGGACAGATGTAGGCGTGGTTGAAGCAGAGGCAGGGGCAAAAATAGCAGAGGCAGAGGAGGTTCAAAGCAGCCACAGACCACGCTGGGGCCAAATCAATGTGCATCTTGTAAGAAATCAGGACACTGGAAATAGGGCCAGTGCCCAGAGTTAGCAGACAAAGTACACAAAACTCTTGCAGCCACTCTAGATGATAAGAAATGACTGAGACTGGCAATTCTTACTCTAGCAGGCCACTGTTTAAAATACAGCTAATGAATGATGAAGAAGTTGAAATTTTAAGAAATAGTGGAGACACATTTTCACTCCTGAATCAAGCACTGATACCCAAAAGTGAAACCTATCTTCAGGCAATAGGAGCAACTATAGGGCAGCCAGAAAATGCATTCTTCCTGAAACCACTTTGATGTAAAATCAAGAAGAAAATGGGAATACATCAGTTTCTTTATTTACCAAACTCACCCAAATCTGCCCTATGCAGGGATTTGCTTGAAAATTTAGAAGTAACAGTTCCGTTTAGCAAAAAGAAAACTTCAATGGAAGGTACCTGAAGACAAATGAGCGGTTTTAGCAGTAGGACTGACAATTGACACCAGACCAACAAACAAGAATAACTAGTTAGAGCAAGTATTGAATCAGGTATACCCAAGAGTATGGGATACTGATAGCCCAGGAAAATCAAAACGAGCAGACCCTATGAAAATTGAGCTATAGACAAGAGTTAGGGCAGTAGTCAGAAAGCAATACCCTTGAAGATTAGAAGCTAGGAAAGGAATAGAGCCAACAGTCAATTAAATCCCTGACATCAGGACTATTGGAAGAATGGCAGTCAAAATTTAATACTGCTAGATCAGCAATAAAGAAACCTAATGGAACTCAGAGACTAGTGCCAGATTTCCAGGCAATTAATGGTTTATACCTTACTAGCTTACTAGCTAAACTTGGAGATGATTTTATTTGGTGCGGGGAATGTCCATGGGCAGGTGCTGTCGAGAGCCGTTCCCTCTTGGTCTGAGAGACCAGCTCCCCCAGCCCACCTTGCTCCCAGGCCCGGAGGTTGTAACGTGCGCTCGACCGGCAGCCGAAGGAGGGCTCTTGACACCGTGTCTGATGCAACAGGGTTTATTGAAGGTAGGTCAGAGGGTGCAGGTTGGGTGAGGGTGAGAAGAGGGACAGGAAGAGTGCACAAGCACTGGAACATGACACATAAGGCACCTGCAAGCTGCTGGGGAAGCCTCAAGTCTGCTCAGTGAGTCACGTGTGCCCTCAGCATTGGGACAGCCACCTTTCCCTCAGCGAGCCTCACATCCCAGGGTCAGCAAATCAAGAGGCACCAGGCATGCTGTAGGTGACTCAGAGCGAGTGCAGTGGGTCATGGTGGCCAGGGGCCAGAAGCAGGCAGAAAGCCAACGGGGCTGGGGAAAAGGCTCTGCTCTGCTTACAGCGTGAGCTGAGGGCTGGGAGAGCTCCATTTCTCCCTTGAGATGTTGGAGACGGGGCCTTTCACCCTCCTGATAG
Source organism: Melospiza melodia melodia (assembly GCF_035770615.1). Taxonomy (NCBI): domain Eukaryota; kingdom Metazoa; phylum Chordata; class Aves; order Passeriformes; family Passerellidae; genus Melospiza; species Melospiza melodia. The sequence goes on from NC_086200.1 coordinate 25,373,303, forward strand.
GGCTGCCCCTGGCTGCAGCCAGCAAGAGGAGTACGACGACACAAGGCCGAGAGCAGCAAAGCAAAGAGCCAGCCATGCACAGCACAGGGAGGGGGCCCCGTGCAAAGCCAGCGTGGCACCCTGAAGGTGCCCACTGCACTCTCATGTGACCCTGGCCTGGGAAGGACAGGAATGTCCGTGGTCCAGGAGGGCCTTTCTGAGGCCCCTGTGGGCTCAAAGCTGCTGCTCTTCTGGCTCCACAGAGCTCGGCCTCCCCCACAGCAAGAGGAACAAGACTTGGGTATCAGGCAGTGGAGCTCAATGCCTAAGGCTGAGGGGTGGGAGGCTCCAGTCTGGAGCATAGGGAGGGCACCCTCCCAGCCCCAAAACAGCTGGCCTCACCGCCCTGAAAGGCCAGGACCAGGGTTCCACGCCTGATTCCAGGGCGTCCCTCCAACCGGCCACCGACCTGGAAGCGCCAGAGCAGCCGGCTCTCGGGATCAAGGCGGCTGCCAGGGGGCTGCTTATGGCCTCTGCCAGCCAATTGCTCAGGGCTTAGCAGTGCCTCAGCCCCTCAGGGTCTCCCCCAGCCTGGCCGAGCTTGCCGGCAGCAGCGCCGCAGCCCCACAGCAGCTCCAGAGGAGCCCCATCCAGAGGCACCTTGGAGCCCTCAGCACTGCAGCCAGCAGCAGACGGGCAGGAGGACTGGCCCTTCCTGTCCGGCACAGGGCTTGAGGCCATCTCCAGGCACCGCTCTGGCAGGGATCCCCGCAGCTCCGGCCCCTGCCCAGCCGCTCTGTGGGCAGCACAAAGGCTTCAGCAGAACCACCAAAGGCCAAAAGGTTTCTGGTCATTTTCCCTGCAACACTGCACGCCTGGGCACCTGGCTGAGTACAAGCAACCTTTTCCCTCTCTTCTCTTATGCCCTACAGACCTTGCACAGGAAAAGAAAGATCCTGGGACTCTGTGTATTGTAAGATATTTTATATTTACACAATCAAAAACAACGAAAATACAAACAGACGAATCTGGAAGACGACCAAGAAAATTCCTGCTGGCTCAAATGTCCCAAGCAGACTGAGTGTTGCAGATCACCTCTCCGGGGAGCTGCAGCAGAAGAGTAAGGCAGTGCAGCAAAGACGAGGCCGTTTCCTCCATGCACTGTGGAATCTATCTCGCAGCTTATGCCATGGGGAGTAGGGAGCTCTCTCAAGAGCCCGGAGAACTAAACAAAATTCTACTGCAGCATCTCTGATTGCAGGACTGCTGTCATATGCCATTTCTTCAAGGGCTGCAAGAGAGAGGAACAGAGGCAAGGTCAGATCCCGCATATGCAGGGAGCCGAGGAGAGCCCCCTGCCAGGGCCATCCCGGTCGTCTCTTGCCATGGCCCGCAGGGAGCAGGGAGCAAGGGGATGAGCCCGAAGTTGCTGGCCACGAATGCCACACGTAGCCCTGATATCTCTGTGTGCTCCGCCCACGGGTGCAGATCCCTCCGCAGCCGGGGCAGGGCTTGCAGCTGCCCCCTCCAGCCCCCGCGGTCAGCCCGCGGCCCTCACTCACTCACCAGTGCAGATCAGCTGGAGCTCTTGCTGCTGCCCCCTCAGGTGCTGCCCGGCCATGCCTGTGAACACAGAGCCTGTCACGGCCCCAGTGGCACAGCTCCCTGCCAGCGGCGTTGCCGGCGCTGTGGCCACACGGGCTGCTGGCCAGGCAGAGCTCAGCCCGGGCCCTTGCCGCACGCTGCCGCCCCAGGGCGCGGCTGCCAGAGGGCAGCAGCAACGCCCAGGCCAGGCGGGGCTCCACGGCGCCGGGCCGGGCTGGCGCTGCCGGGGGCAGCAGGCAGGGCCGGGGCCGAGCTGCTGCGGGCCGGGGAGGAGCCCGGGCTCGGGACTCACCCATGAACCTGACGGCCGCCTCTCGCAGGGACTCCTGTGGGCTCTGCAGGTAGCGCAGTGCCCGGCGCAGGTGCTCGGCCGCTCGGCTCCTGTCCTCTGCCAGCTGCAGAGAGCGGCAGGAGGGAAGGGTTGGTGCGGGTTTAGCTCCTGGGCCGGGCGCTGCCTGCACCCATCGCCGGCCTCGCCTGCCCTCAGGGCCCTGAGGCGCGGCCAACAGTCGCTGGCCAAGGGCTCCCGAGGGCAGGGGGCAGGGGGCAGGGGGCAGAGGGCCGGCTGCTGCCCGGGGAGCCGTGGTGTCACCCCGCAGCCCCGCCGGGCCGGGGCTCCATGGGCACCCGACTCAGGCCCACGGGAGCCTGGAGCAGAGCCCGCGCGGCCTCTGGCTGCAGCAGCGGGCACAGCTGTTAGCCCCGCACACTGAGCACCGCCCTCAGGGACCTTCGCCATGCTGAGGCTGGGGGGGGGTCTCTGCTGTTCTTACCAGGCACTCCCCAAAGCTCTGATCCACGTGTAGCATTTGTTCTATATCCCTCCTCTTCAGGAATCTGGCTGAGGAATGCAGCGTTTCCCGGGAGGCCTGGAGAGGCACAGAGATGCACAGATGGCCCCACAGTCCTGGGCACAGGAGCATCCCAGTGGCACAGGCTGGAGAAGGCTGCAGCCCACAAGGTGCCAGGGCAGGAGGCAGCCCAAGCCCCTGCCAGGGGGACAGCAGCTGGCCACAAGTGCTCACCTCAGCAACAATCTGATTCTCATCATGGCAGTGGAAGTAGAGAGGGAGCAGGCTCTGGCGCACGTGGGACTTGAGGGCCTTTCTTCCCTCTTCTGTTAATAAGTCCAGCATCTCTTGAAAGAGAGCCATGGAGCTCAGCTGCACCTGGATATCATCCTGGATGAAAGGAAAGGGCATAAGACCTGAGCATCAGCTGCTTCAGGCCCCCCAGGGCACAGGCGTGCATCTGCACAGGGCACCAAGGGTCCGGGCAGCAGCCAGTGGCTGTGGCTGTGGGCACAGAGCCTTACGCTGTCAAAGAGTGGCAGGAGCGCCTCAGCCAGCTGCAGGGCGATGGGGGTGGCTATTGGAGCACCATTATCCAGGAGCAAATATCTGAGTAGAAGAATGCTCATCCTGATCATGTCGCTGTCATTTTCCTCCAGGAGCTCCACAAGACTTTCAGTCAGGCTCTGCAGTTTTTCGGCCTGTGCGGAACACGACTTTGTGAAAGGCCGCCCTGCTGCCGCAGGGCGCAGAGGCCAAAGGCCTGTCCCGAAGCACTGGGGCAGCTGAAGCGGGAAGCAGGAGAGATGGGAGCAGCTGCCCCAGCGGCCGAAGCCCAGGCAAGGCCAAGCGACTGCGTTGCCCAGCCCCACGCTGCCTGCACGGCTTCAGCCACTGCCCCCTTCTCACCATCAAGGGATTCTTGCCCAGCACTACGAGGCCTCGGAGTGCCAAGTAACGCCTGGCCATGTGCTCGCTCTGCAGGTTCTGTGCCAGGATCTCCAGAACACTGTCACTGCATTCCCTCAAGTCCAGGCACTCGAGGACCTGAAAGGCACAGGGCAGTGACAGGGGAGCCGGCCGGCAGGAGCCCAGAAGCGCACAGGGCCGGGCCCAGGCAGCAGCACAGGGCACGGGCACTGTCCTGGCAGCTGTGGCTGCGAGAGGCCCGAGGGCTGGGAGGCCGCTGAGCCAGGCAGCGCTGGCCTTGTGGCTCACCTCCACAAGGAATGCCAGGGCAGGGAAATCCCAGTATGGCATCTCTTTGCCGAGCAGGGCGAGCAGGTAGAATGCAACGGCGGAACAAAAGTGGATGGCTAAGCGGCGAATTTCTCTGAAGAGGGGAAAAAGGAAACAAGACCCTGATGCAGTGGGGCAAACCTCTCCCAGGCGTGACTCACCCAGTTCTCATCTTTCCCCAGCACCCTTGCAGCAAGGGGACGTGGGCCATTTGGGAGTTGGTTGCTCATGGGCACCCTCCTCTGCCAGCCTTTTCCAGTCTGCTTGGCCGTCCCTCAGTGACAAGGCCCTCTGACCCATGGCCACCACGGACACTTTGTGGGGCACCTGGGCACAGAGCAGCAATGTCAGAGGCAGTGGGGAGAAGGGGCTCTCACCTGGCAAGCAGAGCCACGGCAAAGTGGTGAGTGTCAAGAGAGAGCAGCGTGTCCCAGGCACACCTGCGCTCCATTGCCACCACCACATCCTCGCAGCGGAGAAGGCAGAGCAGGGACTTCAGGGTGCGCACAGCAAACCTGTGTGCAGAGCAAAGCCCAGGTCACACTGGCAGCACTGGCTCCTTGGCAGGCCACGTGGCAGGGACAGGAGGAGTGGGATGGAGCACCTGTTGGGGCTGGTGGCAAGGCCGTGCTCTTCCTGGCATCCCTTCCAGAAGGTGTCGACCTCCTCTGGCATATCCAGAGTGCTGAAGAACACTTGGAATAGCAGATGCACAAATAGGCGGGGGAAATACACCTTCAAGATCCGTGGGAGACAGGGCACCTGGAGGATCTTCCACATCACCACAGTTGCCTGCAAAGGACAAAGCCCCCTGAGACAGCGCTCAGTGCTGAGGTGTGTGTGTGGCAGGGCCCGAGCGTGGCAGGGAGAGGCCAGGAGAGACCGTGGCAGGGGGAGCACGGGGCCTGGTGGGCCTGAAGCTGCCCCTGGGCCAGGTTTCAGGCCAGTGCCTGAGGCAGGGAGATGCAGTGGGGGAAGGAGGATGGAGAGCTGCTGGAGAGGCAGCCTTGGGGCCTGCAAAGGCCAGTTGCAGAAACTCACAGCCAGGGCAAAGACTCGTCCCCATTGGAGGTGCAGGTGCTGTACTCTGGCCAGCTGCCCAGCACATCCAGGAGGATCAGCTGCGCCAGCTCCGCAGTCCTGGCTGAGCCCATGATGGTCTTCCACATGGCCATGGCAGCTCTGTGGGGTTAGAGCTGTGTCTCAGGGGGGTCTCAGACACAGCAGCGGGGGCAGCTGAGCCGGCTGCCATTTCTGCCCCTGCCCACTGCCCCCCCTGCCAGCAGCAGCCAGACAGCCCAGCCCTGTGGGGACAGAGCCCTGAGAGGCGGCAAGGGAGCATGGCAGCAGGCTCAGGGGCTGACATGGCAGGGCTGGGAAAGGGAGCATCCAGAGGGCCCTGGAACTCTCTGTTGCTCCGACACCTGGGGCAGGCTGTGCAGGGTGATGGGCTGGGGAGGCCTGAGCCCTGTGGGCAGGTGGGCCCCGTACCTGTCACAGGACGGGGCCACACGCAGGAGCGTCATGACTGCGTCATTTGGCTGTGCTTCGGTGAGATCCAGCAGGGTCTTGTCCAGCCTGTGCTCAGCAGAATCGTTGGCCATGAGCCACTGGTGGATGTAGCTCACCATGGCAGGCACCTGGAGAAGGCACGGGGAGACTTGGAAAGCTGCCAGAGGGAGCAATGTTCCCAGCTTCCCCAGAGGAGTGCTTCCCTTCCCACCCCACTGCCATGTGGCCTGAAAGGCTCACAGCACGCAGCATGTGTGGATTGGGAGGCCAAGCAATTGCTGGGAGGATCAAAGCCTGGCCACAGGCTGCTTACTTGCTTTGGAGTGTAAAAGTCTTCCTCTACAAGCATACACAGCAGGGCAGCACTGGTCTTGCTTAGGAAGATGGGCGAGTATGGTCTGAGGCCTATGCCCGTGGCGATGGTCTCTTCCTCCTCAATTCTCTTGAGGAAGTTGCAAACAAACTGTAGGAGAAGGGCAAGAAGCCGGGGATGTTGCATGGAGTGCTGCACACACGGTGCTGGCCTGAGCAGAGACAGCAGGCCCAGCCCAGGTGGGGGTGGCTGCAGGTACCTGCGCTGTTCTGCGGAAGCGGCCACGGCTGGACTCCTGCTCTTGTGTGCGCTCCAGGGCTGCATCTGGCAAAGAGCGAGCGCAGCCAGAGATGAGGGGCTGCGGGGGAGGCCGGACAACACGGCCCAGCCCTGCGCTGCCCAGGCAGAGAGAGCCCCGGGATGCGCCAGGGGATGGAGCACGGCCGCTGCGGGGTGTCTGCCCGGCCTCTCTTCCGTCCTGTCCGTGGGCATGTCCCCAGGGGATAGCATGGCACGGCACGGCACGGCATGGGGTCCAAGCTGGCAGCAGGCACCAGTCCTGTGGCCCAGCTCTGCCACTCACCCTCCTGTGGTGGCTGGAACGGCACCACCTCTTCAGTCTGCTGTGCCGGGGAAGCTCCAGGGCCTTCTTCCTCCTCCTCCACCCAGGCCAGCTCAGGCACTGCCGGCTGTCTCTGCTCCATGTCTCTGCCTGGATTTGTGGCTATTTGCAGGAGAGTTGCCTTGGAACAGCTCCAAGTCACCAAGTCCTGCAGTGGTGCCTGGAAGGCACCTTCAAGTTAGAAGCCTCAGGAAGGCTACAGGACAGCAAGTCCTGTACTCGGTCTCAAGGGCCCCTGCCACAAGGACAGGGGACTGCTGACAAGGACTATGATATGGCCTCAAGGGCACCTGCAGAAGAGAAGCCTCAGGGAGACCACGAGTCAGCAAGTCCTGTGGTCTGGCCTCGAGCTCAGCTGCAGGAACACGGCTTCAGAAAAGCTCCGGGTGGGACGCGAACGAGCGCGCAGTGCGGGGGCTCCTCACGGCACCGCTCTGTCCCGTCCTGTCCCGTCGCGTGCTCTGAGCACTGTGGCGTGCTCTTGTCACCTCCAGCTCCTATGTCACCCCGTGTCACAAAGGGCCCTTGGACACCCGTTCCATGTCACAGTGACTGTGCGGCACCGTGTCACCAAGGGCCCTTGCAACACTGCCGCCTGCCCTGGGGCCACACCCAGCCCACCCAAAGTGGCCCAGTTTGGAAGGAATGGCTGGCCCCAGGAGTCTGAGCCAGACCGACAGGATCTTTAAGAATGGCTCAGACCATCAGCAAACGCTGCCATGCTCTGTGGGCTCAGGGCAGCAGAAGGAGCCCCCAGGGCTGCCGACGCAGCCGTTCTGGGAAGGGCACGGGGCCTTGCAGGGAAGCTGGCACGGCCTCCTTGGGGGACGTCCCGGCTGGTGGCTGTCCTAAATCTGCCGGTGTGACACGCACAAGGAACGTGTGGGCCTGGGCACGAGTGCTGCTCTGAGGCCTGGGGCCCGGGGAGCGCTGACATCAGCAGGTGTGGCAGAGTCCCCGGCCAAGCAGACCTGCCACCCCCCGAGCCCTGGCAGCGCTGGTGCCTGACTCCTGCCCCAGAGACCTGTGCCCCCGGGGGGCTTCTGTGCCAGAAGGAGCCAAAGGCCACGTGCCTTGGGGGCTGTGCCTCTTTCCTGCAGGGGCTGATGGCAGGAGCACCTGGAGCAACTGCTGGCACACTTGGTCTCTGTCAGATGAGGTTGCTCCTTCCTGAAATGAATTTTTCTCATGGAAGGCATTGGCAGTAGCACCAGAGCACCATCCATTGCTGAGTTTCCCAGGGCAATTAGATTGCAAAGTTAACAGTCTGAAATTTCCTTGTGCTTTTCTCACTCTCTTTCCCACATTCAGGAAAAAACGGAATCTGCCCAGCCTCTGCTATTCTCAGCTTCAGTTGCTGCATGTCTTGCTCTGGCAGCTCATGTCCAAACAAAACTCTGTCCCTGCTGAGCACAGCAAGGAGCGGCCACAAAGTGGCAAGTTCCCCAGTGAACATCAAGGCAGAGACGTGGAAGTGCTGAGGATAAGGACAACTCTGGGAGGAGAAGCTCTTCTGTGTCTCTGATGATGGTGCCCACACCCTGAAGCAGCAGCCAAGAGAAGCGCTGGAAGCAGACGGGCGCAGTTTTGGGCAGTACAATATCAAAAGATATGAAACCATTAGCCAGAATGCAAAGGAAGACTGCAAGGATGGAGTGTGGCCTGGAGGGGAAGCCCTAGATGCAGCTGAAGCCACTTTGTTCAGTCGGGAGGAGAGTAAAGGGCGTCATTGTGGTCTTCAACATCCTCCTGAGAGGAATCAGAGGGGCTGCTGCAGCTGTCGTCACTGTTGGGACGAGTGATAGGACTGGAGAAAAGGGCAGGGAGCTGGGACAGGGCAAGTTTCATTTCCATATCAGATCAAGGTTTTTCACCCAGGGCACAGTCAGGCACTGGGACGGGTTCCCCATTGACGCAGCCCAGCGGAGCCCGGGCTGGCTCTTGGGAAAACTGCGGCGCTGCGCCAGGAGTGGGGAACGGCCAAGGCTTGGGTCCTGCCCGCGGCTGACCCTGGTGAGCCACTGCTCAGTGGTTCAGGATCTACTGACTGCAGCACGGAGCAGGCCAAAGAGAAGGAAGAGGCTCCTCAATGGTGAGGTTCCACAGGCCAAGGCTTATTCCAAGGGAAGGATTCAGCAGCAAAGAGCCGCCAGCACTTCTGTGCACGGGATTTTATCGGGGTACAACTCAGGGGGTGGATACAAACGATTGAGCAATAAGGAATCTGCAGGGGAGGAGCGAGGGGATTCCATCAGTTGCTTGGGACTAATTAGGACAGATGGGAGGAGAGAGTAGGTCACATGGGCCAGTGGGGCTTCCAGCAATAGAGGAATTCCAAAGGGGTGGTGCAGTCAGGGATTGGTCCAAGGCAAAAGTGACAGGGAAGGTTCAGGAATAAAGAGCTGGATTATCTTGAGAGGCAGGGAAGGAGCTGGAACAAAGAGTGGGGAATGGCATGAGAGACAGCTTTGAGGGAGGGCAGAACCATGGGGTAAACCAACTTGGGGAAAATACGGGGTACATGAAAACAAACCATTCTACGATAACTGAAAATAAACACAAACTGGAACACCCCAGGGAAATGGTCACAGCACCAAGCTCGTCTGAGTTTGAGAAGTGTTCGAAGAACATTGAGCAGTCACGCAAGCTTTTAGACACTACATCAAAAGTAGAAAGTGTACAATAGTCAAGAGAGGGAAAAAGCAAAAGAGCTCCCTGCAGCCATGGTGGCAGCTCTGGATCAGCACCAGGGAGAGGACAGATGTAGGCGTGGTTGAAGCAGAGGCAGGGGCAAAAATAGCAGAGGCAGAGGAGGTTCAAAGCAGCCACAGACCACGCTGGGGCCAAATCAATGTGCATCTTGTAAGAAATCAGGACACTGGAAATAGGGCCAGTGCCCAGAGTTAGCAGACAAAGTACACAAAACTCTTGCAGCCACTCTAGATGATAAGAAATGACTGAGACTGGCAATTCTTACTCTAGCAGGCCACTGTTTAAAATACAGCTAATGAATGATGAAGAAGTTGAAATTTTAAGAAATAGTGGAGACACATTTTCACTCCTGAATCAAGCACTGATACCCAAAAGTGAAACCTATCTTCAGGCAATAGGAGCAACTATAGGGCAGCCAGAAAATGCATTCTTCCTGAAACCACTTTGATGTAAAATCAAGAAGAAAATGGGAATACATCAGTTTCTTTATTTACCAAACTCACCCAAATCTGCCCTATGCAGGGATTTGCTTGAAAATTTAGAAGTAACAGTTCCGTTTAGCAAAAAGAAAACTTCAATGGAAGGTACCTGAAGACAAATGAGCGGTTTTAGCAGTAGGACTGACAATTGACACCAGACCAACAAACAAGAATAACTAGTTAGAGCAAGTATTGAATCAGGTATACCCAAGAGTATGGGATACTGATAGCCCAGGAAAATCAAAACGAGCAGACCCTATGAAAATTGAGCTATAGACAAGAGTTAGGGCAGTAGTCAGAAAGCAATACCCTTGAAGATTAGAAGCTAGGAAAGGAATAGAGCCAACAGTCAATTAAATCCCTGACATCAGGACTATTGGAAGAATGGCAGTCAAAATTTAATACTGCTAGATCAGCAATAAAGAAACCTAATGGAACTCAGAGACTAGTGCCAGATTTCCAGGCAATTAATGGTTTATACCTTACTAGCTTACTAGCTAAACTTGGAGATGATTTTATTTGGTGCGGGGAATGTCCATGGGCAGGTGCTGTCGAGAGCCGTTCCCTCTTGGTCTGAGAGACCAGCTCCCCCAGCCCACCTTGCTCCCAGGCCCGGAGGTTGTAACGTGCGCTCGACCGGCAGCCGAAGGAGGGCTCTTGACACCGTGTCTGATGCAACAGGGTTTATTGAAGGTAGGTCAGAGGGTGCAGGTTGGGTGAGGGTGAGAAGAGGGACAGGAAGAGTGCACAAGCACTGGAACATGACACATAAGGCACCTGCAAGCTGCTGGGGAAGCCTCAAGTCTGCTCAGTGAGTCACGTGTGCCCTCAGCATTGGGACAGCCACCTTTCCCTCAGCGAGCCTCACATCCCAGGGTCAGCAAATCAAGAGGCACCAGGCATGCTGTAGGTGACTCAGAGCGAGTGCAGTGGGTCATGGTGGCCAGGGGCCAGAAGCAGGCAGAAAGCCAACGGGGCTGGGGAAAAGGCTCTGCTCTGCTTACAGCGTGAGCTGAGGGCTGGGAGAGCTCCATTTCTCCCTTGAGATGTTGGAGACGGGGCCTTTCACCCTCCTGATAGGGCTGCCCCTGGCTGCAGCCAGCAAGAGGAGTACGACGACACAAGGCCGAGAGCAGCAAAGCAAAGAGCCAGCCATGCACAGCACAGGGAGGGGGCCCCGTGCAAAGCCAGCGTGGCACCCTGAAGGTGCCCACTGCACTCTCATGTGACCCTGGCCTGGGAAGGACAGGAATGTCCGTGGTCCAGGAGGGCCTTTCTGAGGCCCCTGTGGGCTCAAAGCTGCTGCTCTTCTGGCTCCACAGAGCTCGGCCTCCCCCACAGCAAGAGGAACAAGACTTGGGTATCAGGCAGTGGAGCTCAATGCCTAAGGCTGAGGGGTGGGAGGCTCCAGTCTGGAGCATAGGGAGGGCACCCTCCCAGCCCCAAAACAGCTGGCCTCACCGCCCTGAAAGGCCAGGACCAGGGTTCCACGCCTGATTCCAGGGCGTCCCTCCAACCGGCCACCGACCTGGAAGCGCCAGAGCAGCCGGCTCTCGGGATCAAGGCGGCTGCCAGGGGGCTGCTTATGGCCTCTGCCAGCCAATTGCTCAGGGCTTAGCAGTGCCTCAGCCCCTCAGGGTCTCCCCCAGCCTGGCCGAGCTTGCCGGCAGCAGCGCCGCAGCCCCACAGCAGCTCCAGAGGAGCCCCATCCAGAGGCACCTTGGAGCCCTCAGCACTGCAGCCAGCAGCAGACGGGCAGGAGGACTGGCCCTTCCTGTCCGGCACAGGGCTTGAGGCCATCTCCAGGCACCGCTCTGGCAGGGATCCCCGCAGCTCCGGCCCCTGCCCAGCCGCTCTGTGGGCAGCACAAAGGCTTCAGCAGAACCACCAAAGGCCAAAAGGTTTCTGGTCATTTTCCCTGCAACACTGCACGCCTGGGCACCTGGCTGAGTACAAGCAACCTTTTCCCTCTCTTCTCTTATGCCCTACAGACCTTGCACAGGAAAAGAAAGATCCTGGGACTCTGTGTATTGTAAGATATTTTATATTTACACAATCAAAAACAACGAAAATACAAACAGACGAATCTGGAAGACGACCAAGAAAATTCCTGCTGGCTCAAATGTCCCAAGCAGACTGAGTGTTGCAGATCACCTCTCCGGGGAGCTGCAGCAGAAGAGTAAGGCAGTGCAGCAAAGACGAGGCCGTTTCCTCCATGCACTGTGGAATCTATCTCGCAGCTTATGCCATGGGGAGTAGGGAGCTCTCTCAAGAGCCCGGAGAACTAAACAAAATTCTACTGCAGCATCTCTGATTGCAGGACTGCTGTCATATGCCATTTCTTCAAGGGCTGCAAGAGAGAGGAACAGAGGCAAGGTCAGATCCCGCATATGCAGGGAGCCGAGGAGAGCCCCCTGCCAGGGCCATCCCGGTCGTCTCTTGCCATGGCCCGCAGGGAGCAGGGAGCAAGGGGATGAGCCCGAAGTTGCTGGCCACGAATGCCACACGTAGCCCTGATATCTCTGTGTGCTCCGCCCACGGGTGCAGATCCCTCCGCAGCCGGGGCAGGGCTTGCAGCTGCCCCCTCCAGCCCCCGCGGTCAGCCCGCGGCCCTCACTCACTCACCAGTGCAGATCAGCTGGAGCTCTTGCTGCTGCCCCCTCAGGTGCTGCCCGGCCATGCCTGTGAACACAGAGCCTGTCACGGCCCCAGTGGCACAGCTCCCTGCCAGCGGCGTTGCCGGCGCTGTGGCCACACGGGCTGCTGGCCAGGCAGAGCTCAGCCCGGGCCCTTGCCGCACGCTGCCGCCCCAGGGCGCGGCTGCCAGAGGGCAGCAGCAACGCCCAGGCCAGGCGGGGCTCCACGGCGCCGGGCCGGGCTGGCGCTGCCGGGGGCAGCAGGCAGGGCCGGGGCCGAGCTGCTGCGGGCCGGGGAGGAGCCCGGGCTCGGGACTCACCCATGAACCTGACGGCCGCCTCTCGCAGGGACTCCTGTGGGCTCTGCAGGTAGCGCAGTGCCCGGCGCAGGTGCTCGGCCGCTCGGCTCCTGTCCTCTGCCAGCTGCAGAGAGCGGCAGGAGGGAAGGGTTGGTGCGGGTTTAGCTCCTGGGCCGGGCGCTGCCTGCACCCATCGCCGGCCTCGCCTGCCCTCAGGGCCCTGAGGCGCGGCCAACAGTCGCTGGCCAAGGGCTCCCGAGGGCAGGGGGCAGGGGGCAGGGGGCAGAGGGCCGGCTGCTGCCCGGGGAGCCGTGGTGTCACCCCGCAGCCCCGCCGGGCCGGGGCTCCATGGGCACCCGACTCAGGCCCACGGGAGCCTGGAGCAGAGCCCGCGCGGCCTCTGGCTGCAGCAGCGGGCACAGCTGTTAGCCCCGCACACTGAGCACCGCCCTCAGGGACCTTCGCCATGCTGAGGCTGGGGGGGGGTCTCTGCTGTTCTTACCAGGCACTCCCCAAAGCTCTGATCCACGTGTAGCATTTGTTCTATATCCCTCCTCTTCAGGAATCTGGCTGAGGAATGCAGCGTTTCCCGGGAGGCCTGGAGAGGCACAGAGATGCACAGATGGCCCCACAGTCCAGGGCACAGGAGCATCCCAGTGGCACAGGCTGGAGAAGGCTGCAGCCCACAAGGTGCCAGGGCAGGAGGCAGCCCAAGCCCCTGCCAGGGGGACAGCAGCTGGCCACAAGTGCTCACCTCAGCAACAATCTGATTCTCATCATGGCAGTGGAAGTAGAGAGGGAGCAGGCTCTGGCGCACGTGGGACTTGAGGGCCTTTCTTCCCTCTTCTGTTAATAAGTCCAGCATCTCTTGAAAGAGAGCCATGGAGCTCAGCTGCACCTGGATATCATCCTGGATGAAAGGAAAGGGCATAAGACCTGAGCATCAGCTGCTTCAGGCCCCCCAGGGCACAGGCGTGCATCTGCACAGGGCACCAAGGGTCCGGGCAGCAGCCAGTGGCTGTGGCTGTGGGCACAGAGCCTTACGCTGTCAAAGAGTGGCAGGAGCGCCTCAGCCAGCTGCAGGGCGATGGGGGTGGCTATTGGAGCACCATTATCCAGGAGCAAATATCTGAGTAGAAGAATGCTCATCCTGATCATGTCGCTGTCATTTTCCTCCAGGAGCTCCACAAGACTTTCAGTCAGGCTCTGCAGTTTTTCGGCCTGTGCGGAACACGACTTTGTGAAAGGCCGCCCTGCTGCCACAGGGCGCAGAGGCCAAAGGCCTGTCCCGAAGCACTGGGGCAGCTGAAGCGGGAAGCAGGAGAGATGGGAGCAGCTGCCCCAGCGGCCGAAGCCCAGGCAAGGCCAAGCGACTGCGTTGCCCAGCCCCACGCTGCCTGCACGGCTTCAGCCACTGCCCCCTTCTCACCATCAAGGGATTCTTGCCCAGCACTACGAGGCCTCGGAGTGCCAAGTAACGCCTGGCCATGTGCTCGCTCTGCAGGTTCTGTGCCAGGATCTCCAGAACACTGTCACTGCATTCCCTCAAGTCCAGGCACTCGAGGACCTGAAAGGCACAGGGCAGTGACAGGGGAGCCGGCCGGCAGGAGCCCAGAAGCGCACAGGGCCGGGCCCAGGCAGCAGCACAGGGCACGGGCACTGTCCTGGCAGCTGTGGCTGCGAGAGGCCCGAGGGCTGGGAGGCCGCTGAGCCAGGCAGCGCTGGCCTTGTGGCTCACCTCCACAAGGAATGCCAGGGCAGGGAAATCCCAGTATGGCATCTCTTTGCCGAGCAGGGCGAGCAGGTAGAATGCAACGGCGGAACAAAAGTGGATGGCTAAGCGGCGAATTTCTCTGAAGAGGGGAAAAAGGAAACAAGACCCTGATGCAGTGGGGCAAACCTCTCCCAGGCGTGACTCACCCAGTTCTCATCTTTCCCCAGCACCCTTGCAGCAAGGGGACGTGGGCCATTTGGGAGTTGGTTGCTCATGGGCACCCTCCTCTGCCAGCCTTTTCCAGTCTGCTTGGCCGTCCCTCAGTGACAAGGCCCTCTGACCCATGGCCACCACGGACACTTTGTGGGGCACCTGGGCACAGAGCAGCAATGTCAGAGGCAGTGGGGAGAAGGGGCTCTCACCTGGCAAGCAGAGCCACGGCAAAGTGGTGAGTGTCAAGAGAGAGCAGCGTGTCCCAGGCACACCTGCGCTCCATTGCCACCACCACATCCTCGCAGCGGAGAAGGCAGAGCAGGGACTTCAGGGTGCGCACAGCAAACCTGTGTGCAGAGCAAAGCCCAGGTCACACTGGCAGCACTGGCTCCTTGGCAGGCCACGTGGCAGGGACAGGAGGAGTGGGATGGAGCACCTGTTGGGGCTGGTGGCAAGGCCGTGCTCTTCCTGGCATCCCTTCCAGAAGGTGTCGACCTCCTCTGGCATTTCCAGAGTGCTGAAGAACACTTGGAATAGCAGATGCACAAATAGGCGGGGGAAATACACCTTCAAGATCCGTGGGAGACAGGGCACCTGGAGGATCTTCCACATCACCACAGTTGCCTGCAAAGGACAAAGCCCCCTGAGACAGCGCTCAGTGCTGAGGTGTGTGTGTGGCAGGGCCCGAGCGTGGCAGGGAGAGGCCAGGAGAGACCGTGGCAGGGGGAGCACGGGGCCTGGTGGGCCTGAAGCTGCCCCTGGGCCAGGTTTCAGGCCAGTGCCTGAGGCAGGGAGATGCAGTGGGGGAAGGAGGATGGAGAGCTGCTGGAGAGGCAGCCTTGGGGCCTGCAAAGGCCAGTTGCAGAAACTCACAGCCAGGGCAAAGACTCGTCCCCATTGGAGGTGCAGGTGCTGTACTCTGGCCAGCTGCCCAGCACATCCAGGAGGATCAGCTGCGCCAGCTCCGCAGTCCTGGCTGAGCCCATGATGGTCTTCCACATGGCCATGGCAGCTCTGTGGGGTTAGAGCTGTGTCTCAGGGGGGTCTCAGACACAGCAGCGGGGGCAGCTGAGCCGGCTGCCATTTCTGCCCCTGCCCACTGCCCCCCCTGCCAGCAGCAGCCAGACAGCCCAGCCCTGTGGGGACAGAGCCCTGAGAGGCGGCAAGGGAGCATGGCAGCAGGCTCAGGGGCTGACATGGCAGGGCTGGGAAAGGGAGCATCCAGAGGGCCCTGGAACTCTCTGTTGCTCCGACACCTGGGGCAGGCTGTGCAGGGTGATGGGCTGGGGAGGCCTGAGCCCTGTGGGCAGGTGGGCCCCGTACCTGTCACAGGACGGGGCCACACGCAGGAGCGTCATGACTGCGTCATTTGGCTGTGCTTCGGTGAGATCCAGCAGGGTCTTGTCCAGCCTGTGCTCAGCAGAATCGTTGGCCATGAGCCACTGGTGGATGTAGCTCACCATGGCAGGCACCTGGAGAAGGCACGGGGAGACTTGGAAAGCTGCCAGAGGGAGCAATGTTCCCAGCTTCCCCAGAGGAGTGCTTCCCTTCCCACCCCACTGCCATGTGGCCTGAAAGGCTCACAGCACGCAGCATGTGTGGATTGGGAGGCCAAGCAATTGCTGGGAGGATCAAAGCCTGGCCACAGGCTGCTTACTTGCTTTGGAGTGTAAAAGTCTTCCTCTACAAGCATACACAGCAGGGCAGCACTGGTCTTGCTTAGGAAGATGGGCGAGTATGGTCTGAGGCCTATGCCCGTGGCGATGGTCTCTTCCTCCTCAATTCTCTTGAGGAAGTTGCAAACAAACTGTAGGAGAAGGGCAAGAAGCCGGGGATGTTGCATGGAGTGCTGCACACACGGTGCTGGCCTGAGCAGAGACAGCAGGCCCAGCCCAGGTGGGGGTGGCTGCAGGTACCTGCGCTGTTCTGCGGAAGCGGCCACGGCTGGACTCCTGCTCTTGTGTGCGCTCCAGGGCTGCATCTGGCAAAGAGCGAGCGCAGCCAGAGATGAGGGGCTGCGGGGGAGGCCGGACAACACGGCCCAGCCCTGCGCTGCCCAGGCAGAGAGAGCCCCGGGATGCGCCAGGGGATGGAGCACGGCCGCTGCGGGGTGTCTGCACGGCCTCTCTTCCGTCCTGTCCGTGGGCATGTCCCCAGGGGATAGCATGGCACGGCACGGCACGGCATGGGGTCCAAGCTGGCAGCAGGCACCAGTCCTGTGGCCCAGCTCTGCCACTCACCCTCCTGTGGTGGCTGGAACGGCACCACCTCTTCAGTCTGCTGTGCCGGGGAAGCTCCAGGGCCTTCTTCCTCCTCCTCCACCCAGGCCAGCTCAGGCACTGCCGGCTGTCTCTGCTCCATGTCTCTGCCTGGATTTGTGGCTATTTGCAGGAGAGTTGCCTTGGAACAGCTCCAAGTCACCAAGTCCTGCAGTGGTGCCTGGAAGGCACCTTCAAGTTAGAAGCCTCAGGAAGGCTACAGGACAGCAAGTCCTGTACTCGGTCTCAAGGGCCCCTGCCACAAGGACAGGGGACTCCTGACAAGGACTATGATATGGCCTCAAGGGCACCTGCAGAAGAGAAGCCTCAGGGAGACCACGAGTCAGCAAGTCCTGTGGTCTGGCCTCGAGCTCAGCTGCAGGAACACGGCTTCAGAAAAGCTCCGGGTGGGACGCGAACGAGCGCGCAGTGCGGGGGCTCCTCACGGCACCGCTCTGTCCCGTCCTGTCCCGTCGCGTGCTCTGAGCACTGTGGCGTGCTCTTGTCACCTCCAGCTCCTATGTCACCCCGTGTCACAAAGGGCCCTTGGACACCCGTTCCATGTCACAGTGACTGTGCGGCACCGTGTCACCAAGGGCCCTTGCAACACTGCCGCCTGCCCTGGGGCCACACCCAGCCCACCCAAAGTGGCCCAGTTTGGAAGGAATGGCTGGCCCCAGGAGTCTGAGCCAGACCGACAGGATCTTTAAGAATGGCTCAGACCATCAGCAAACGCTGCCATGCTCTGTGGGCTCAGGGCAGCAGAAGGAGCCCCCAGGGCTGCCGACGCAGCCGTTCTGGGAAGGGCACGGGGCCTTGCAGGGAAGCTGGCACGGCCTCCTTGGGGGACGTCCCGGCTGGTGGCTGTCCTAAATCTGCCGGTGTGACACGCACAAGGAACGTGTGGGCCTGGGCACGAGTGCTGCTCTGAGGCCTGGGGCCCGGGGAGCGCTGACATCAGCAGGTGTGGCAGAGTCCCCGGCCAAGCAGACCTGCCACCCCCCGAGCCCTGGCAGCGCTGGTGCCTGACTCCTGCCCCAGAGACCTGTGCCCCCGGGGGGCTTCTGTGCCAGAAGGAGCCAAAGGCCACGTGCCTTGGGGGCTGTGCCTCTTTCCTGCAGGGGCTGATGGCAGGAGCACCTGGAGCAACTGCTGGCACACTTGGTCTCTGTCAGATGAGGTTGCTCCTTCCTGAAATGAATTTTTCTCATGGAAGGCATTGGCAGTAGCACCAGAGCACCATCCATTGCTGAGTTTCCCAGGGCAATTAGATTGCAAAGTTAACAGTCTGAAATTTCCTTGTGCTTTTCTCACTCTCTTTCCCACATTCAGGAAAAAACGGAATCTGCCCAGCCTCTGCTATTCTCAGCTTCAGTTGCTGCATGTCTTGCTCTGGCAGCTCATGTCCAAACAAAACTCTGTCCCTGCTGAGCACAGCAATGAGCGGCCACAAAGTGGCAAGTTCCCCAGTGAACATCAAGGCAGAGACGTGGAAGTGCTGAGGATAAGGACAACTCTGGGAGGAGAAGCTCTTCTGTGTCTCTGATGATGGTGCCCACACCCTGAAGCAGCAGCCAAGAGAAGCGCTGGAAGCAGACGGGCGCAGTTTTGGGCAGTACAATATCAAAAGATATGAAACCATTAGCCAGAATGCAAAGGAAGACTGCAAGGATGGAGTGTGGCCTGGAGGGGAAGCCCTAGATGCAGCTGAAGCCACTTTGTTCAGTCGGGAGGAGAGTAAAGGGCGTCATTGTGGTCTTCAACATCCTCCTGAGAGGAATCAGAGGGGCTGCTGCAGCTGTCGTCACTGTTGGGACGAGTGATAGGACTGGAGAAAAGGGCAGGGAGCTGGGACAGGGCAAGTTTCATTTCCATATCAGATCAAGGTTTTTCACCCAGGGCACAGTCAGGCACTGGGACGGGTTCCCCATTGACGCAGCCCAGCGGAGCCCGGGCTGGCTCTTGGGAAAACTGCGGCGCTGCGCCAGGAGTGGGGAACGGCCAAGGCTTGGGTCCTGCCCGCGGCTGACCCTGGTGAGCCACTGCTCAGTGGTTCAGGATCTACTGACTGCAGCACGGAGCAGGCCAAAGAGAAGGAAGAGGCTCCTCAATGGTGAGGTTCCACAGGCCAAGGCTTATTCCAAGGGAAGGATTCAGCAGCAAAGAGCCGCCAGCACTTCTGTGCACGGGATTTTATCGGGGTACAACTCAGGGGGTGGATACAAACGATTGAGCAATAAGGAATCTGCAGGGGAGGAGCGAGGGGATTCCATCAGTTGCTTGGGACTAATTAGGACAGATGGGAGGAGAGAGTAGGTCACATGGGCCAGTGGGGCTTCCAGCAATAGAGGAATTCCAAAGGGGTGGTGCAGTCAGGGATTGGTCCAAGGCAAAAGTGACAGGGAAGGTTCAGGAATAAAGAGCTGGATTATCTTGAGAGGCAGGGAAGGAGCTGGAACAAAGAGTGGGGAATGGCATGAGAGACAGCTTTGAGGGAGGGCAGAACCATGGGGTAAACCAACTTGGGGAAAATACGGGGTACATGAAAACAAACCATTCTACGATAACTGAAAATAAACACAAACTGGAACACCCCAGGGAAATGG
Organism: Melospiza melodia melodia; assembly: GCF_035770615.1. Taxonomy (NCBI): domain Eukaryota; kingdom Metazoa; phylum Chordata; class Aves; order Passeriformes; family Passerellidae; genus Melospiza; species Melospiza melodia. The sequence goes on from NC_086200.1 coordinate 25,392,281, forward strand.
TCACAGCACCAAGCTCGTCTGAGTTTGAGAAGTGTTCGAAGAACATTGAGCAGTCACGCAAGCTTTTAGACACTACATCAAAAGTAGAAAGTGTACAATAGTCAAGAGAGGGAAAAAGCAAAAGAGCTCCCTGCAGCCATGGTGGCAGCTCTGGATCAGCACCAGGGAGAGGACAGATGTAGGCGTGGTTGAAGCAGAGGCAGGGGCAAAAATAGCAGAGGCAGAGGAGGTTCAAAGCAGCCACAGACCACGCTGGGGCCAAATCAATGTGCATCTTGTAAGAAATCAGGACACTGGAAATAGGGCCAGTGCCCAGAGTTAGCAGACAAAGTACACAAAACTCTTGCAGCCACTCTAGATGATAAGAAATGACTGAGACTGGCAATTCTTACTCTAGCAGGCCACTGTTTAAAATACAGCTAATGAATGATGAAGAAGTTGAAATTTTAAGAAATAGTGGAGACACATTTTCACTCCTGAATCAAGCACTGATACCCAAAAGTGAAACCTATCTTCAGGCAATAGGAGCAACTATAGGGCAGCCAGAAAATGCATTCTTCCTGAAACCACTTTGATGTAAAATCAAGAAGAAAATGGGAATACATCAGTTTCTTTATTTACCAAACTCACCCAAATCTGCCCTATGCAGGGATTTGCTTGAAAATTTAGAAGTAACAGTTCCGTTTAGCAAAAAGAAAACTTCAATGGAAGGTACCTGAAGACAAATGAGCGGTTTTAGCAGTAGGACTGACAATTGACACCAGACCAACAAACAAGAATAACTAGTTAGAGCAAGTATTGAATCAGGTATACCCAAGAGTATGGGATACTGATAGCCCAGGAAAATCAAAACGAGCAGACCCTATGAAAATTGAGCTATAGACAAGAGTTAGGGCAGTAGTCAGAAAGCAATACCCTTGAAGATTAGAAGCTAGGAAAGGAATAGAGCCAACAGTCAATTAAATCCCTGACATCAGGACTATTGGAAGAATGGCAGTCAAAATTTAATACTGCTAGATCAGCAATAAAGAAACCTAATGGAACTCAGAGACTAGTGCCAGATTTCCAGGCAATTAATGGTTTATACCTTACTAGCTTACTAGCTAAACTTGGAGATGATTTTATTTGGTGCGGGGAATGTCCATGGGCAGGTGCTGTCGAGAGCCGTTCCCTCTTGGTCTGAGAGACCAGCTCCCCCAGCCCACCTTGCTCCCAGGCCCGGAGGTTGTAACGTGCGCTCGACCGGCAGCCGAAGGAGGGCTCTTGACACCGTGTCTGATGCAACAGGGTTTATTGAAGGTAGGTCAGAGGGTGCAGGTTGGGTGAGGGTGAGAAGAGGGACAGGAAGAGTGCACAAGCACTGGAACATGACACATAAGGCACCTGCAAGCTGCTGGGGAAGCCTCAAGTCTGCTCAGTGAGTCACGTGTGCCCTCAGCATTGGGACAGCCACCTTTCCCTCAGCGAGCCTCACATCCCAGGGTCAGCAAATCAAGAGGCACCAGGCATGCTGTAGGTGACTCAGAGCGAGTGCAGTGGGTCATGGTGGCCAGGGGCCAGAAGCAGGCAGAAAGCCAACGGGGCTGGGGAAAAGGCTCTGCTCTGCTTACAGCGTGAGCTGAGGGCTGGGAGAGCTCCATTTCTCCCTTGAGATGTTGGAGACGGGGCCTTTCACCCTCCTGATAGGGCTGCCCCTGGCTGCAGCCTGCAAGAGGAGTACGACGACACAAGGCCGAGAGCAGCAAAGCAAAGAGCCAGCCATGCACAGCACAGGGAGGGGGCCCCGTGCAAAGCCAGCGTGGCACCCTGAAGGTGCCCACTGCACTCTCATGTGACCCTGGCCTGGGAAGGACAGGAATGTCCGTGGTCCAGGAGGGCCTTTCTGAGGCCCCTGTGGGCTCAAAGCTGCTGCTCTTCTGGCTCCACAGAGCTCGGCCTCCCCCACAGCAAGAGGAACAAGACTTGGGTATCAGGCAGTGGAGCTCAATGCCTAAGGCTGAGGGGTGGGAGGCTCCAGTCTGGAGCATAGGGAGGGCACCCTCCCAGCCCCAAAACAGCTGGCCTCACCGCCCTGAAAGGCCAGGACCAGGGTTCCACGCCTGATTCCAGGGCGTCCCTCCAACCGGCCACCGACCTGGAAGCGCCAGAGCAGCCGGCTCTCGGGATCAAGGCGGCTGCCAGGGGGCTGCTTATGGCCTCTGCCAGCCAATTGCTCAGGGCTTAGCAGTGCCTCAGCCCCTCAGGGTCTCCCCCAGCCTGGCCGAGCTTGCCGGCAGCAGCGCCGCAGCCCCACAGCAGCTCCAGAGGAGCCCCATCCAGAGGCACCTTGGAGCCCTCAGCACTGCAGCCAGCAGCAGACGGGCAGGAGGACTGGCCCTTCCTGTCCGGCACAGGGCTTGAGGCCATCTCCAGGCACCGCTCTGGCAGGGATCCCCGCAGCTCCGGCCCCTGCCCAGCCGCTCTGTGGGCAGCACAAAGGCTTCAGCAGAACCACCAAAGGCCAAAAGGTTTCTGGTCATTTTCCCTGCAACACTGCACGCCTGGGCACCTGGCTGAGTACAAGCAACCTTTTCCCTCTCTTCTCTTATGCCCTACAGACCTTGCACAGGAAAAGAAAGATCCTGGGACTCTGTGTATTGTAAGATATTTTATATTTACACAATCAAAAACAACGAAAATACAAACAGACGAATCTGGAAGACGACCAAGAAAATTCCTGCTGGCTCAAATGTCCCAAGCAGACTGAGTGTTGCAGATCACCTCTCCGGGGAGCTGCAGCAGAAGAGTAAGGCAGTGCAGCAAAGACGAGGCCGTTTCCTCCATGCACTGTGGAATCTATCTCGCAGCTTATGCCATGGGGAGTAGGGAGCTCTCTCAAGAGCCCGGAGAACTAAACAAAATTCTACTGCAGCATCTCTGATTGCAGGACTGCTGTCATATGCCATTTCTTCAAGGGCTGCAAGAGAGAGGAACAGAGGCAAGGTCAGATCCCGCATATGCAGGGAGCCGAGGAGAGCCCCCTGCCAGGGCCATCCCGGTCGTCTCTTGCCATGGCCCGCAGGGAGCAGGGAGCAAGGGGATGAGCCCGAAGTTGCTGGCCACGAATGCCACACGTAGCCCTGATATCTCTGTGTGCTCCGCCCACGGGTGCAGATCCCTCCGCAGCCGGGGCAGGGCTTGCAGCTGCCCCCTCCAGCCCCCGCGGTCAGCCCGCGGCCCTCACTCACTCACCAGTGCAGATCAGCTGGAGCTCTTGCTGCTGCCCCCTCAGGTGCTGCCCGGCCATGCCTGTGAACACAGAGCCTGTCACGGCCCCAGTGGCACAGCTCCCTGCCAGCGGCGTTGCCGGCGCTGTGGCCACACGGGCTGCTGGCCAGGCAGAGCTCAGCCCGGGCCCTTGCCGCACGCTGCCGCCCCAGGGCGCGGCTGCCAGAGGGCAGCAGCAACGCCCAGGCCAGGCGGGGCTCCACGGCACCGGGCCGGGCTGGCGCTGCCGGGGGCAGCAGGCGGGGCCGGGGCCGAGCTGCTGCGGGCCGGGGAGGAGCCCGGGCTCGGGACTCACCCATGAACCTGACGGCCGCCTCTCGCAGGGACTCCTGTGGGCTCTGCAGGTAGCGCAGTGCCCGGCGCAGGTGCTCGGCCGCTCGGCTCCTGTCCTCTGCCAGCTGCAGAGAGCGGCAGGAGGGAAGGGTTGGTGCGGGTTTAGCTCCTGGGCCGGGCGCTGCCTGCACCCATCGCCGGCCTCGCCTGCCCTCAGGGCCCTGAGGCGCGGCCAACAGTCGCTGGCCAAGGGCTCCCGAGGGCAGGGGGCAGGGGGCAGGGGGCAGAGGGCCGGCTGCTGCCCGGGGAGCCGTGGTGTCACCCCGCAGCCCCGCCGGGCCGGGGCTCCATGGGCACCCGACTCAGGCCCACGGGAGCCTGGAGCAGAGCCCGCGCGGCCTCTGGCTGCAGCAGCGGGCACAGCTGTTAGCCCCGCACACTGAGCACCGCCCTCAGGGACCTTCGCCATGCTGAGGCTGGGGGGGGGTCTCTGCTGTTCTTACCAGGCACTCCCCAAAGCTCTGATCCACGTGTAGCATTTGTTCTATATCCCTCCTCTTCAGGAATCTGGCTGAGGAATGCAGCGTTTCCCGGGAGGCCTGGAGAGGCACAGAGATGCACAGATGGCCCCACAGTCCTGGGCACAGGAGCATCCCAGTGGCACAGGCTGGAGAAGGCTGCAGCCCACAAGGTGCCAGGGCAGGAGGCAGCCCAAGCCCCTGCCAGGGGGACAGCAGCTGGCCACAAGTGCTCACCTCAGCAACAATCTGATTCTCATCATGGCAGTGGAAGTAGAGAGGGAGCAGGCTCTGGCGCACGTGGGACTTGAGGGCCTTTCTTCCCTCTTCTGTTAATAAGTCCAGCATCTCTTGAAAGAGAGCCATGGAGCTCAGCTGCACCTGGATATCATCCTGGATGAAAGGAAAGGGCATAAGACCTGAGCATCAGCTGCTTCAGGCCCCCCAGGGCACAGGCGTGCATCTGCACAGGGCACCAAGGGTCCGGGCAGCAGCCAGTGGCTGTGGCTGTGGGCACAGAGCCTTACGCTGTCAAAGAGTGGCAGGAGCGCCTCAGCCAGCTGCAGGGCGATGGGGGTGGCTATTGGAGCACCATTATCCAGGAGCAAATATCTGAGTAGAAGAATGCTCATCCTGATCATGTCGCTGTCATTTTCCTCCAGGAGCTCCACAAGACTTTCAGTCAGGCTCCGCAGTTTTTCGGCCTGTGCGGAACACGACTTTGTGAAAGGCCGCCCTGCTGCCGCAGGGCGCAGAGGCCAAAGGCCTGTCCCGAAGCACTGGGGCAGCTGAAGCGGGAAGCAGGAGAGATGGGAGCAGCTGCCCCAGCGGCCGAAGCCCAGGCAAGGCCAAGCGACTGCGTTGCCCAGCCCCACGCTGCCTGCACGGCTTCAGCCACTGCCCCCTTCTCACCATCAAGGGATTCTTGCCCAGCACTACGAGGCCTCGGAGTGCCAAGTAACGCCTGGCCATGTGCTCGCTCTGCAGGTTCTGTGCCAGGATCTCCAGAACACTGTCACTGCATTCCCTCAAGTCCAGGCACTCGAGGACCTGAAAGGCACAGGGCAGTGACAGGGGAGCCGGCCGGCAGGAGCCCAGAAGCGCACAGGGCCGGGCCCAGGCAGCAGCACAGGGCACGGGCACTGTCCTGGCAGCTGTGGCTGCGAGAGGCCCGAGGGCTGGGAGGCCGCTGAGCCAGGCAGCGCTGGCCTTGTGGCTCACCTCCACAAGGAATGCCAGGGCAGGGAAATCCCAGTATGGCATCTCTTTGCCGAGCAGGGCGAGCAGGTAGAATGCAACGGCGGAACAAAAGTGGATGGCTAAGCGGCGAATTTCTCTGAAGAGGGGAAAAAGGAAACAAGACCCTGATGCAGTGGGGCAAACCTCTCCCAGGCGTGACTCACCCAGTTCTCATCTTTCCCCAGCACCCTTGCAGCAAGGGGACGTGGGCCATTTGGGAGTTGGTTGCTCATGGGCACCCTCCTCTGCCAGCCTTTTCCAGTCTGCTTGGCCGTCCCTCAGTGACAAGGCCCTCTGACCCATGGCCACCACGGACACTTTGTGGGGCACCTGGGCACAGAGCAGCAATGTCAGAGGCAGTGGGGAGAAGGGGCTCTCACCTGGCAAGCAGAGCCACGGCAAAGTGGTGAGTGTCAAGAGAGAGCAGCGTGTCCCAGGCACACCTGCGCTCCATTGCCACCACCACATCCTCGCAGCGGAGAAGGCAGAGCAGGGACTTCAGGGTGCGCACAGCAAACCTGTGTGCAGAGCAAAGCCCAGGTCACACTGGCAGCACTGGCTCCTTGGCAGGCCACGTGGCAGGGACAGGAGGAGTGGGATGGAGCACCTGTTGGGGCTGGTGGCAAGGCCGTGCTCTTCCTGGCATCCCTTCCAGAAGGTGTCGACCTCCTCTGGCATATCCAGAGTGCTGAAGAACACTTGGAATAGCAGATGCACAAATAGGCGGGGGAAATACACCTTCAAGATCCGTGGGAGACAGGGCACCTGGAGGATCTTCCACATCACCACAGTTGCCTGCAAAGGACAAAGCCCCCTGAGACAGCGCTCAGTGCTGAGGTGTGTGTGTGGCAGGGCCCGAGCGTGGCAGGGAGAGGCCAGGAGAGACCGTGGCAGGGGGAGCACGGGGCCTGGTGAGCCTGAAGCTGCCCCTGGGCCAGGTTTCAGGCCAGTGCCTGAGGCAGGGAGATGCAGTGGGGGAAGGAGGATGGAGAGCTGCTGGAGAGGCAGCCTTGGGGCCTGCAAAGGCCAGTTGCAGAAACTCACAGCCAGGGCAAAGACACCCGTTTCGTCCCCATTGGAGGTGCAGGTGCTGTACTCTGGCCAGCTGCCCAGCACATCCAGGAGGATCAGCTGCGCCAGCTCCGCAGTCCTGGCTGAGCCCATGATGGTCTTCCACATGGCCATGGCAGCTCTGTGGGGTTAGAGCTGTGTCTCAGGGGGGTCTCAGACACAGCAGCGGGGGCAGCTGAGCCGGCTGCCATTTCTGCCCCTGCCCACTGCCCCCCCTGCCAGCAGCAGCCAGACAGCCCAGCCCTGTGGGGACAGAGCCCTGAGAGGCGGCAAGGGAGCATGGCAGCAGGCTCAGGGGCTGACATGGCAGGGCTGGGAAAGGGAGCATCCAGAGGGCCCTGGAACTCTCTGTTGCTCCGACACCTGGGGCAGGCTGTGCAGGGTGATGGGCTGGGGAGGCCTGAGCCCTGTGGGCAGGTGGGCCCCGTACCTGTCACAGGACGGGGCCACACGCAGGAGCGTCATGACTGCGTCATTTGGCTGTGCTTCGGTGAGATCCAGCAGGGTCTTGTCCAGCCTGTGCTCAGCAGAATCGTTGGCCATGAGCCACTGGTGGATGTAGCTCACCATGGCAGGCACCTGGAGAAGGCACGGGGAGACTTGGAAAGCTGCCAGAGGGAGCAATGTTCCCAGCTTCCCCAGAGGAGTGCTTCCCTTCCCACCCCACTGCCATGTGGCCTGAAAGGCTCACAGCACGCAGCATGTGTGGATTGGGAGGCCAAGCAATTGCTGGGAGGATCAAAGCCTGGCCACAGGCTGCTTACTTGCTTTGGAGTGTAAAAGTCTTCCTCTACAAGCATACACAGCAGGGCAGCACTGGTCTTGCTTAGGAAGATGGGCGAGTATGGTCTGAGGCCTATGCCCGTGGCGATGGTCTCTTCCTCCTCAATTCTCTTGAGGAAGTTGCAAACAAACTGTAGGAGAAGGGCAAGAAGCCGGGGATGTTGCATGGAGTGCTGCACACACGGTGCTGGCCTGAGCAGAGACAGCAGGCCCAGCCCAGGTGGGGGTGGCTGCAGGTACCTGCGCTGTTCTGCGGAAGCGGCCACGGCTGGACTCCTGCTCTTGTGTGCGCTCCAGGGCTGCATCTGGCAAAGAGCGAGCGCAGCCAGAGATGAGGGGCTGCGGGGGAGGCCGGACAACACGGCCCAGCCCTGCGCTGCCCAGGCAGAGAGAGCCCCGGGATGCGCCAGGGGATGGAGCACGGCCGCTGCGGGGTGTCTGCACGGCCTCTCTTCCGTCCTGTCCGTGGGCATGTCCCCAGGGGATAGCATGGCACGGCACGGCACGGCATGGGGTCCAAGCTGGCAGCAGGCACCAGTCCTGTGGCCCAGCTCTGCCACTCACCCTCCTGCGGTGGCTGGAACGGCACCACCTCTTCAGTCTGCTGTGCCGGGGAAGCTCCAGGGCCTTCTTCCTCCTCCTCCACCCAGGCCAGCTCAGGCACTGCCGGCTGTCTCTGCTCCATGTCTCTGCCTGGATTTGTGGCTATTTCAGGAGAGTTGCCTTGGAACAGCTCCAAGTCACCAAGTCCTGCAGTGGTGCCTGGAAGGCACCTTCAAGTTAGAAGCCTCAGGAAGGCTACAGGACAGCAAGTCCTGTACTCGGTCTCAAGGGCCCCTGCCACAAGGACAGGGGACTCCTGACAAGGACTATGATATGGCCTCAAGGGCACCTGCAGAAGAGAAGCCTCAGGGAGACCACGAGTCAGCAAGTCCTGTGGTCTGGCCTCGAGCTCAGCTGCAGGAACACGGCTTCAGAAAAGCTCCGGGTGGGACGCGAACGAGCGCGCAGTGCGGGGGCTCCTCACGGCACCGCTCTGTCCCGTCCTGTCCCGTCGCGTGCTCTGAGCACTGTGGCGTGCTCTTGTCACCTCCAGCTCCTATGTCACTCCGTGTCACAAAGGGCCCTTGGACACCCGTTCCATGTCACAGTGACTGTGCGGCACCGTGTCACCAAGGGCCCTTGCAACACTGCCGCCTGCCCTGGGGCCACACCCAGCCCACCCAAAGTGGCCCAGTTTGGAAGGAATGGCTGGCCCCAGGAGTCTGAGCCAGACCGACAGGATCTTTAAGAATGGCTCAGACCATCAGCAAACGCTGCCATGCTCTGTGGGCTCAGGGCAGCAGAAGGAGCCCCCAGGGCTGCCGACGCAGCCGTTCTGGGAAGGGCACGGGGCCTTGCAGGGAAGCTGGCACGGCCTCCTTGGGGGACGTCCCGGCTGGTGGCTGTCCTAAATCTGCCGGTGTGACACGCACAAGGAACGTGTGGGCCTGGGCACGAGTGCTGCTCTGAGGCCTGGGGCCCGGGGAGCGCTGACATCAGCAGGTGTGGCAGAGTCCCCGGCCAAGCAGACCTGCCACCCCCCGAGCCCTGGCAGCGCTGGTGCCTGACTCCTGCCCCAGAGACCTGTGCCCCCGGGGGGCTTCTGTGCCAGAAGGAGCCAAAGGCCACGTGCCTTGGGGGCTGTGCCTCTTTCCTGCAGGGGCTGATGGCAGGAGCACCTGGAGCAACTGCTGGCACACTTGGTCTCTGTCAGATGAGGTTGCTCCTTCCTGAAATGAATTTTTCTCATGGAAGGCATTGGCAGTAGCACCAGAGCACCATCCATTGCTGAGTTTCCCAGGGCAATTAGATTGCAAAGTTAACAGTCTGAAATTTCCTTGTGCTTTTCTCACTCTCTTTCCCACATTCAGGAAAAAACGGAATCTGCCCAGCCTCTGCTATTCTCAGCTTCAGTTGCTGCATGTCTTGCTCTGGCAGCTCATGTCCAAACAAAACTCTGTCCCTGCTGAGCACAGCAATGAGCGGCCACAAAGTGGCAAGTTCCCCAGTGAACATCAAGGCAGAGACGTGGAAGTGCTGAGGATAAGGACAACTCTGGGAGGAGAAGCTCTTCTGTGTCTCTGATGATGGTGCCCACACCCTGAAGCAGCAGCCAAGAGAAGCGCTGGAAGCAGACGGGCGCAGTTTTGGGCAGTACAATATCAAAAGATATGAAACCATTAGCCAGAATGCAAAGGAAGACTGCAAGGATGGAGTGTGGCCTGGAGGGGAAGCCCTAGATGCAGCTGAAGCCACTTTGTTCAGTCGGGAGGAGAGTAAAGGGCGTCATTGTGGTCTTCAACATCCTCCTGAGAGGAATCAGAGGGGCTGCTGCAGCTGTCGTCACTGTTGGGACCAGTGATAGGACTGGAGAAAAGGGCAGGGAGCTGGGACAGGGCAAGTTTCATTTCCATATCAGATCAAGGTTTTTCACCCAGGGCACAGTCAGGCACTGGGACGGGTTCCCCATTGACGCAGCCCAGCGGAGCCCGGGCTGGCTCTTGGGAAAACTGCGGCGCTGCGCCAGGAGTGGGGAACGGCCAAGGCGTGGGTCCTGCCCGCGGCTGACCCTGGTGAGCCACTGCTCAGTGGTTCAGGATCTACTGACTGCAGCACGGAGCAGGCCAAAGAGAAGGAAGAGGCTCCTCAATGGTGAGGTTCCACAGGCCAAGGCTTATTCCAAGGGAAGGATTCAGCAGCAAAGAGCCGCCAGCACTTCTGTGCACGGGATTTTATCGGGGTACAACTCAGGGGGTGGATACAAACGATTGAGCAATAAGGAATCTGCAGGGGAGGAGCGAGGGGATTCCATCAGTTGCTTGGGACTAATTAGGACAGATGGGAGGAGAGAGTAGGTCACATGGGCCAGTGGGGCTTCCAGCAATAGAGGAATTCCAAAGGGGTGGTGCAGTCAGGGATTGGTCCAAGGCAAAAGTGACAGGGAAGGTTCAGGAATAAAGAGCTGGATTATCTTGAGAGGCAGGGAAGGAGCTGGAACAAAGAGTGGGGAATGGCATGAGAGACAGCTTTGAGGGAGGGCAGAACCATGGGGTAAACCAACTTGGGGAAAATACGGGGTACATGAAAACAAACCATTCTACGATAACTGAAAATAAACACAAACTGGAACACCCCAGGGAAATGGTCACAGCACCAAGCTCGTCTGAGTTTGAGAAGTGTTCGAAGAACATTGAGCAGTCACGCAAGCTTTTAGACACTACATCAAAAGCAGAAAGTGTACAATAGTCAAGAGAGGGAAAAAGCAAAAGAGCTCCCTGCAGCCATGGTGGCAGCTCTGGATCAGCACCAGGGAGAGGACAGATGTAGGCGTGGTTGAAGCAGAGGCAGGGGCGAAAATAGCAGAGGCAGAGGAGGTTCAAAGCAGCCACAGACCACGCTGGGGCCAAATCAATGTGCATCTTGTAAGAAATCAGGACACTGGAAATAGGGCCAGTGCCCAGAGTTAGCAGACAAAGTACACAAAACTCTTGCAGCCACTCTAGATGATAAGAAATGACTGAGACTGGCAATTCTTACTCTAGCAGGCCACTGTTTAAAATACAGCTAATGAATGATGAAGAAGTTGAAATTTTAAGAAATAGTGGAGACACATTTTCACTCCTGAATCAAGCACTGATACCCAAAAGTGAAACCTATCTTCAGGCAATAGGAGCAACTATAGGGCAGCCAGAAAATGCATTCTTCCTGAAACCACTTTGATGTAAAATCAAGAAGAAAATGGGAATACATCAGTTTCTTTATTTACCAAACTCACCCAAATCTGCCCTATGCAGGGATTTGCTTGAAAATTTAGAAGTAACAGTTCCGTTTAGCAAAAAGAAAACTTCAATGGAAGGTACCTGAAGACAAATGAGCGGTTTTAGCAGTAGGACTAACAATTGACACCAGACCAACAAACAAGAATAACTAGTTAGAGCAAGTATTGAATCAGGTATACCCAAGAGTATGGGATACTGATAGCCCAGGAAAATCAAAACGAGCAGACTCTATGAAAATTGAGCTATAGACAAGAGTTAGGGCAGTAGTCAGAAAGCAATACCCTTGAAGATTAGAAGCTAGGAAAGGAATAGAGCCAACAGTCAATTAAATCCCTGACATCAGGACTATTGGAAGAATGGCAGTCAAAATTTAATACTGCTAGATCAGCAATAAAGAAACCTAATGGAACTCAGAGACTAGTGCCAGATTTCCAGGCAATTAATGGTTTATACCTTACTAGCTTACTAGCTAAACTTGGAGATGATTTTATTTGGTGCGGGGAATGTCCATGGGCAGGTGCTGTCGAGAGCCGTTCCCTCTTGGTCTGAGAGACCAGCTCCCCCGGCCCACCTTGCTCCCAGGCCCAGAGGTTGTAACGTGCGCTCGACCGGCAGCCGAAGGAGGGCTCTTGACACCGTGTCTGATGCAACAGGGTTTATTGAAGGTAGGTCAGAGGGTGCAGGTTGGGTGAGGGTGAGAAGAGGGACAGGAAGAGTGCACAAGCACTGGAACATGACACATAAGGCACCTGCAAGCTGCTGGGGAAGCCTCAAGTCTGCTCAGTGAGTCACGTGTGCCCTCAGCATTGGGACAGCCACCTTTCCCTCAGCGAGCCTCACATCCCAGGGTCAGCAAATCAAGAGGCACCAGGCATGCTGTAGGTGACTCAGAGCGAGTGCAGTGGGTCATGGTGGCCAGGGGCCAGAAGCAGGCAGAAAGCCAACGGGGCTGGGGAAAAGGCTCTGCTCTGCTTACAGCGTGAGCTGAGGGCTGGGAGAGCTCCATTTCTCCCTTGAGATGTTGGAGACGGGGCCTTTCACCCTCCTGATAGGGCTGCCCCTGGCTGCAGCCAGCAAGAGGAGTACGACGACACAAGGCCGAGAGCAGCAAAGCAAAGAGCCAGCCGTGCACAGCACAGGGAGGGGGCCCCGTGCAAAGCCAGCGTGGCACCCTGAAGGTGCCCACTGCACTCTCATGTGACCCTGGCCTGGGAAGGACAGGAATGTCCGTGGTCCAGGAGGGCCTTTCTGAGGCCCCTGTGGGCTCAAAGCTGCTGCTCTTCTGGCTCCACAGAGCTCGGCCTCCCCCACAGCAAGAGGAACAAGACTTGGGTATCAGGCAGTGGAGCTCAATGCCTAAGGCTGAGGGGTGGGAGGCTCCAGTCTGGAGCATAGGGAGGGCACCCTCCCAGCCCCAAAACAGCTGGCCTCACCGCCCTGAAAGGCCAGGACCAGGGTTCCACGCCTGATTCCAGGGCGTCCCTCCAACCGGCCACCGACCTGGAAGCGCCAGAGCAGCCGGCTCTCGGGATCAAGGCGGCTGCCAGGGGGCTGCTTATGGCCTCTGCCAGCCAATTGCTCAGGGCTTAGCAGTGCCTCAGCCCCTCAGGGTCTCCCCCAGCCTGGCCGAGCTTGCCGGCAGCAGCGCCGCAGCCCCACAGCAGCTCCAGAGGAGCCCCATCCAGAGGCACCTTGGAGCCCTCAGCACTGCAGCCAGCAGCAGACGGGCAGGAGGACTGGCCCTTCCTGTCCGGCACAGGGCTTGAGGCCATCTCCAGGCACCGCTCTGGCAGGGATCCCCGCAGCTCCGGCCCCTGCCCAGCCGCTCTGTGGGCAGCACAAAGGCTTCAGCAGAACCACCAAAGGCCAAAAGGCTTCTGGTCATTTTCCCTGCAACACTGCACGCCTGGGCACCTGGCTGAGTACAAGCAACCTTTTCCCTCTCTTCTCTTATGCCCTACAGACCTTGCGCAGGAAAAGAAAGATCCTGGGACTCTGTGTATTGTAAGATATTTTATATTTACACAATCAAAAACAACGAAAATACAAACAGAAGAATCTGGAAGACGACCAAGAAAATTCCCTCTGGCTCAAATGTCCCAAGCAGACTGAGTGTTGCAGATCACCTCTCCGGGGAGCTGCAGCAGAACAGTAAGGCAGTGCAGCAAAGACGAGGCCGTTTCCTCCATGCACTGTGGAATCTATCTCGCAGCTTATGCCATGAGGAGTAGGGAGCTCTCTCAAGAGCCCGGAGAACTAAACAAAATTCTACTGCAGCATCTCTGATTGCAGGACTGCTGTCATATGCCATTTCTTCAAGGGCTGCAAGAGAGAGGAACAGAGGCAAGGTCAGATCTCGCATATGCAGGGAGCCGAGGAGAGCCCCCTGCCAGGGTCATCCCGGTCGTCTCTTGCCATGGCCCGCAGGGAGCAGGGAGCAAGGGGATGAGCCCGAAGTTGCTGGCCACGAATGCCACACGTAGCCCTGATATCTCTGTGTGCTCCGCCCACGGGTGCAGATCCCTCCGCAGCCGGGGCAGGCCTTGCAGCTGCCCCCTCCAGCCCCCGCGGTCAGCCCGCGGCCCTCACTCACTCACCAGTGCAGATCAGCTGCAGCTCTTGCTGCTGCCCCCTCAGGTGCCGCCCGGCCATGCCTGTGAACACAGAGCCTGTCACGGCCCCAGTGGCACAGCTCCCTGCCAGCGGCGCTGCGGCCACACGGGCTGCTGGCCAGGCAGAGCTCAGCCCGGGCCCTTGCCGCACGCTGCCGCCCCAGGGCGCGGCTGCCAGAGGGCGGCAGCAACGCCCAGGCCAGGCGGGGCTCCACGGCTCCGGGCCGGGCTGGCGCTGCCGGGGGCAGCAGGCGGGGCCGGGGCCGAGCTGCTGCGGGCCGGGGAGGAGCCCGGGCTCGGGACTCACCCATGAACCTGACGGCCGCCTCTCGCAGGGACTCCTGTGGGCTCTGCAGGTAGCGCAGTGCCCGGCGCAGGTGCTCGGCCGCTCGGCTCCTGTCCTCTGCCAGCTGCAGAGAGCGGCAGGAGGGAAGGGTTGGCGCGGGCTCAGCTCCTGGGCCGGGCGCTGCCTGCGCCCATCGCCGGCCTCGCCTGCCTGCACAGCCCTGAGGCGCGGCCAGCAGCCACTGGCCAAGGGCTCCCGAGGGCAGGGGGCAGGGGGCAGGGGGCAGAGGGCCGGCTGCTGCCCGGGGAGCCGTGGTGTCACCCCGCAGCCCCGCCGGGCCGGGGCTCCATGGGCACCCGACTCAGGCCCACGGGAGCCTGGAGCAGAGCCCGCGCGGCCTCTGGCTGCAGCAGCGGGCACAGCTGTTAGCCCCGCACACTGAGCACCGCCCTCAGGGACCTTCGCCATGCTGAGGCTGGGGGGGTCTCTGCTGTTCTTACCAGGCACTCCCCAAAGCTCTGATCCACGTGTAGCATTTGTTCTATATCCCTCCTCTTCAGGAATCTGGCTGAGGAATGCAGCGTTTCCCGGGAGGCCTGGAGAGGCACAGAGATGCACAGATGGCCCCACAGTCCAGGGCACAGGAGCATCCCAGTGGCACAGGCTGGAGAAGGCTGCAGCCCACAAGGTGCCAGGGCAGGAGGCAGCCCAAGCCCCTGCCAGGGGGACAGCAGCTGGCCACAAGTGCTCACCTCAGCAACAATCTGATTCTCATCATGGCAGTGGAAGTAGAGAGGGAGCAGGCTCTGGCGCACGTGGGACTTGAGGGCCTTTCTTCCCTCTTCTGTTAATAAGTCCAGCATCTCTTGAAAGAGAGCCATGGAGCTCAGCTGCACCTGGATATCATCCTGGATGAAAGGAAAGGGCATAAAACCTGAGCATCAGCTGCTTCAGGCCCCCCAGGGCACAGGTGTGCATCTGCACAGGGCACCAAGGGTCCGGGCAGCAGCCAGTGGCTGTGGCTGTGGGCACAGAGCCTTACGCTGTCAAAGAGTGGCAGGAGCGCCTCAGCCAGCTGCAGGGCGATGGGGGTGGCTATTGGAGCACCATTATCCAGGAGCAAATATCTGAGTAGAAGAATGCTCATCCTGATCATGTCGCTGTCATTTTCCTCCAGGAGCTCCACAAGACTTTCAGTCAGGCTCCGCAGTTTTTCGGCCTGTGCGGAACACGACTTTGTGAAAGGCCGCCCTGCTGCCGCAGGGCGCAGAGGCCAAAGGCCTGTCCCGAAGCACTGGGGCAGCTGAAGCGGGAAACAGGAGAGATGGGAGCAGCTGCCCCAGCGGCCGAAGCCCAGGCAAGGCCAAGCGACTGCGTTGCCCAGCCCCACGCTGCCTGCACGGCTTCAGCCACTGCCCCCTTCTCACCATCAAGGGATTCTTGCCCAGCACTACGAGGCCTCGGAGTGCCAAGTAACGCCTGGCCATGTGCTCGCTCTGCAGGTTCTGTGCCAGGATCTCCAGAACACTGTCACTGCATTCCCTCAAGTCCAGGCACTCGAGGACCTGAAAGGCACAGGGCAGTGACAGGGGAGCCGGCCGGCAGGAGCCCAGAAGCGCACAGGGCCGGGCCCAGGCAGCAGCACAGGGCACGGGCACTGTCCTGGCAGCTGTGGCTGCGAGAGGCCCGAGGGCTGGGAGGCCGCTGAGCCAGGCAGCGCTGGCCTTGTGGCTCACCTCCACAAGGAATGCCAGGGCAGGGAAATCCCAGTATGGCATCTCTTTGCCGAGCAGGGCGAGCAGGTAGAATGCAACGGCGGAACAAAAGTGGATGGCTAAGCGGCGAATTTCTCTGAAGAGGGGAAAAAGGAAACAAGACCCTGATGCAGTGGGGCAAACCTCTCCCAGGCGTGACTCACCCAGTTCTCATCTTTCCCCAGCACCCTTGCAGCAAGGGGACGTGGGCCATTTGGGAGTTGGTTGCTCATGGGCACCTTCCTCTGCCAGCCTTTTCCAGTCTGCTTGGCCGTCCCTCAGTGACAAGGCCCTCTGACCCATGGCCACCACGGACACTTTGTGGGGCACCTGGGCACAGAGCAGCAATGTCAGAGGCAGTGGGGAGAAGGGGCTCTCACCTGGCAAGCAGAGCCACGGCAAAGTGGTGAGTGTCAAGAGAGAGCAGCGTGTCCCAGGCACACCTGCGCTCCATTGCCACCACCACATCCTCGCAGCGGAGAAGGCAGAGCAGGGACTTCAGGGTGCGCACAGCAAACCTGTGTGCAGAGCAAAGCCCAGGTCACACTGGCAGCACTGGCTCCTTGGCAGGCCACGTGGCAGGGACAGGAGGAGTGGGATGGAGCACCTGTTGGGGCTGGTGGCAAGGCCGTGCTCTTCCTGGCATCCCTTCCAGAAGGTGTCGACCTCCTCTGGCATATCCAGAGTGCTGAAGAACACTTGGAATAGCAGATGCACAAATAGGCGGGGGAAATACACCTTCAAGATCCGTGGGAGACAGGGCACCTGGAGGATCTTCCACATCACCACAGTTGCCTGCAAAGGACAAAGCCCCCTGAGACAGCACTCAGTGCTGAGGTGTGTGTGTGGCAGGGCCCGAGCGTGGCAGGGAGAGGCCAGGAGAGACCGTGGCAGGGGGAGCACGGGGCCTGGTGAGCCTGAAGCTGCCCCTGGGCCAGGTTTCAGGCCAGTGCCTGAGGCAGGGAGATGCAGTGGGGGAAGGAGGATGGAGAGCTGCTGGAGAGGCAGCCTTGGGGCCTGCAAAGGCCAGTTGCAGAAACTCACAGCCAGGGCAAAGACACCCGTTTCGTCCCCATTGGAGGTGCAGGTGCTGTACTCTGGCCAGCTGCCCAGCACATCCAGGAGGATCAGCTGCGCCAGCTCCGCAGTCCTGGCTGAGCCCATGATGGTCTTCCACATGGCCATGGCAGCTCTGTGGGGTTAGAGCTGTGTCTCAGGGGGGTCTCAGACACAGCAGCGGGGGCAGCTGAGCCGGCTGCCATTTCTGCCCCTGCCCACTGCCCCCCCTGCCAGCAGCAGCCAGACAGCCCAGCCCTGTGGGGACAGAGCCCTGAGAGGCGGCAAGGGAGCATGGCAGCAGGCTCAGGGGCTGACATGGCAGGGCTGGGAAAGGGAGCATCCAGAGGGCCCTGGAACTCTCTGTTGCTCCGACACCTGGGGCAGGCTGTGCAGGGTGATGGGCTGGGGAGGCCTGAGCCCTGTGGGCAGGTGGGCCCCGTACCTGTCACAGGACGGGGCCACACGCAGGAGCGTCATGACTGCGTCATTTGGCTGTGCTTCGGTGAGATCCAGCAGGGTCTTGTCCAGCCTGTGCTCAGCAGAATCGTTGGCCATGAGCCACTGGTGGATGTAGCTCACCATGGCAGGCACCTGGAGAAGGCACGGGGAGACTTGGAAAGCTGCCAGAGGGAGCAATGTTCCCAGCTTCCCCAGAGGAGTGCTTCCCTTCCCACCCCACTGCCATGTGGCCTGAAAGGCTCACAGCACGCAGCATGTGTGGATTGGGAGGCCAAGCAATTGCTGGGAGGATCAAAGCCTGGCCACAGGCTGCTTACTTGCTTTGGAGTGTAAAAGTCTTCCTCTACAAGCATACACAGCAGGGCAGCACTGGTCTTGCTTAGGAAGATGGGCGAGTATGGTCTGAGGCCTATGCCCGTGGCGATGGTCTCTTCCTCCTCAATTCTCTTGAGGAAGTTGCAAACAAACTGTAGGAGAAGGGCAAGAAGCCGGGGATGTTGCATGGAGTGCTGCACACACGGTGCTGGCCTGAGCAGAGACAGCAGGCCCAGCCCAGGTGGGGGTGGCTGCAGGTACCTGCGCTGTTCTGCGGAAGCGGCCACGGCTGGACTCCTGCTCTTGTGTGCGCTCCAGGGCTGCATCTGGCAAAGAGCGAGCGCAGCCAGAGATGAGGGGCTGCGGGGGAGGCCGGACAACACGGCCCAGCCCTGCGCTGCCCAGGCAGAGAGAGCCCCGGGATGCGCCAGGGGAAGGAGCACGGCCGCTGCGGGGTGTCTGCACGGCCTCTCTTCCGTCCTGTCCGTGGGCATGTCCCCAGGGGATAGCATGGCACGGCACGGCACGGCATGGGGTCCAAGCTGGCAGCAGGCACCAGTCCTGTGGCCCAGCTCTGCCACTCACCCTCCTGCGGTGGCTGGAACGGCACCACCTCTTCAGTCTGCTGTGCCGGGGAAGCTCCAGGGCCTTCTTCCTCCTCCTCCACCCAGGCCAGCTCAGGCACTGCCGGCTGTCTCTGCTCCATGTCTCTGCCTGGATTTGTGGCTATTTGCAGGAGAGTTGCCTTGGAACAGCTCCAAGTCACCAAGTCCTGCAGTGGTGCCTGGAAGGCACCTTCAAGTTAGAAGCCTCAGGAAGGCTACAGGACAGCAAGTCCTGTACTCGGTCTCAAGGGCCCCTGCCACAAGGACAGGGGACTCCTGACAAGGACTATGATATGGCCTCAAGGGCACCTGCAGAAGAGAAGCCTCAGGGAGACCACGAGTCAGCAAGTCCTGTGGTCTGGCCTCGAGCTCAGCTGCAGGAACACGGCTTCAGAAAAGCTCCGGGTGGGACGCGAACGAGCGCGCAGTGCGGGGGCTCCTCACGGCACCGCTCTGTCCCGTCCTGTCCCGTCGCGTGCTCTGAGCACTGTGGCGTGCTCTTGTCACCTCCAGCTCCTATGTCACCCCGTGTCACAAAGGGCCCTTGGACACCCGTTCCATGTCACAGTGACTGTGCGGCACCGTGTCACCAAGGGCCCTTGCAACACTGCCGCCTGCCCTGGGGCCACACCCAGCCCACCCAAAGTGGCCCAGTTTGGAAGGAATGGCTGGCCCCAGGAGTCTGAGCCAGACTGACAGGATCTTTAAGAATGGCTCAGACCATCAGCAAACGCTGCCATGCTCTGTGGGCTCAGGGCAGCAGAAGGAGCCCCCAGGGCTGCCGACGCAGCCGTTCTGGGAAGGGCACGGGGCCTTGCAGGGAAGCTGGCACGGCCTCCTTGGGGGACGTCCCGGCTGGTGGCTGTCCTAAATCTGCCGGTGTGACACGCACAAGGAACGTGTGGGCCTGGGCACGAGTGCTGCTCTGAGGCCTGGGGCCCGGGGAGCGCTGACATCAGCAGGTGTGGCAGAGTCCCCGGCCAAGCAGACCTGCCACCCCCCGAGCCCTGGCAGCACTGGTGCCTGACTCCTGCCCCAGAGACCTGTGCCCCCGGGGGGCTTCTGTGCCAGAAGGAGCCAAAGGCCACGTGCCTTGGGGGCTGTGCCTCTTTCCTGCAGGGGCTGATGGCAGGAGCACCTGGAGCAACTGCTGGCACACTTGGTCTCTGTCAGATGAGGTTGCTCCTTCCTGAAATGAATTTTTCTCATGGAAGGCATTGGCAGTAGCACCAGAGCACCATCCATTGCTGAGTTTCCCAGGGCAATTAGATTGCAAAGTTAACAGTCTGAAATTTCCTTGTGCTTTTCTCACTCTCTTTCCCACATTCAGGAAAAAACGGAATCTGCCCAGCCTCTGCTATTCTCAGCTTCAGTTGCTGCATGTCTTGCTCTGGCAGCTCATGTCCAAACAAAACTCTGTCCCTGCTGAGCACAGCAATGAGCGGCCGCAAAGTGGCAAGTTCCCCAGTGAACATCAAGGCAGAGACGTGGAAGTGCTGAGGATAAGGACAACTCTGGGAGGAGAAGCTCTTCTGTGTCTCTGATGATGGTGCCCACACCCTGAAGCAGCAGCCAAGAGAAGCGCTGGAAGCAGACGGGCGCAGTTTTGGGCAGTACAATATCAAAAGATATGAAACCATTAGCCAGAATGCAAAGGAAGACTGCAAGGATGGAGTGTGGCCTGGAGGGGAAGCCCTAGATGCAGCTGAAGCCACTTTGTTCAGTCGGGAGGAGAGTAAAGGGCGTCATTGTGGTCTTCAACATCCTCCTGAGAGGAATCAGAGGGGCTGCTGCAGCTGTCGTCACTGTTGGGACCAGTGATAGGACTGGAGAAAAGGGCAGGGAGCTGGGACAGGGCAAGTTTCATTTCCATATCAGATCAAGGTTTTTCACCCAGAGCACAGTCAGGCACTGGGACGGGTTCCCCATTGACGCAGCCCAGCGGAGCCCGGGCTGGCTCTTGGGAAAACTGCGGCGCTGCGCCAGGAGTGGGGAACGGCCAAGGCTTGGGTCCTGCCCGCGGCTGACCCTGGTGAGCCACTGCTCAGTGGTTCAGGATCTACTGACTGCAGCACGGAGCAGGCCAAAGAGAAGGAAGAGGCTCCTCAATGGTGAGGTTCCACAGGCCAAGGCTTATTCCAAGGGAAGGATTCAGCAGCAAAGAGCCGCCAGCACTTCTGTGCACGGGATTTTATCGGGGTACAACTCAGGGGGTGGATACAAACGATTGAGCAATAAGGAATCTGCAGGGGATGAGTGAGGGGATTCCATCAGTTGCTTGGGACTAATTAGGACAGATGGGTGGAGAGGGTAGGTCACATGGGCCAGTGGGGCTTCCAGCAATAGAGGAATTCCAAAGGGGTGGTGCAGTCAGGGATTGGTCCAAGGCAAAAGTGACAGGGAAGGTTCAGGAATAAAGAGCTGGATTATCTTGAGAGGCGGGGAAGGAGCTGGAACAAAGAGTGGGGAATGGCATGAGAGACAGCTTTGAGGGAGGGCAGAACCATGGGGTAAACCAACTTGGGGAAAATACGGGGTACATGAAAACAAACCATTCTACGATAACTGAAAATAAACACAAACTGGAACACCCCAGGGAAATGGTCACAGCACCAAGCCCGTCTGAGTTTGAGAAGTGTTCGAAGAACATTGAGCAGTCACGCAAGCTTTTAGACACTACATCAAAAGCAGAAAGTGTACGATAGTCAAGAGAGGGAAAAAGCAAAAGAGCTCCCTGCAGCCATGGTGGCAGCTCTGGATCAGCACCAGGGAGAGGACAGATGTAGGCGTGGTTGAAGCAGAGGCAGGGGCGAAAATAGCAGAGGCAGAGGAGGTTCAAAGCAGCCACAGACCACGCTGGGGCCAAATCAATGTGCATCTTGTAAGAAATCAGGACACTGGAAATAGGGCCAGTGCCCAGAGTTAGCAGACAAAGTACACAAAACTCTTGCAGCCACTCTAGATGATAAGAAATGACCGAGACTGGCAATTCTTACTCTAGCAGGCCACTGTTTAAAATACAGCTAAAGAATGATGAAGAAGTTGAAATTTTAAGAAATAGTGGAGACACATTTTCACTCCTGAATCAAGCACTGATACCCAAAAGTGAAACCTATCTTCAGGCAATAGGAGCAACTATAGGGCAGCCAGAAAATGCATTCTTCCTGAAACCACTTTGATGTAAAATCAAGAAGAAAATGGGAATACATCAGTTTCTTTATTTACCAAACTCACCCAAATCTGCCCTATGCAGGGATTTGCTTGAAAATTTAGAAGTAACAGTTCCGTTTAGCAAAAAGAAAACTTCAATGGAAGGTACCTGAAGACAAATGAGCGGTTTTAGCAGTAGGACTAACAATTGACACCAGACCAACAAACAAGAATAACCAGTTAGAGCAAGTATTGAATCAGGTATACCCAAGAGTATGGGATACTGATAGCCCAGGAAAATCAAAACGAGCAGACCCTATGAAAATTGAGCTATAGACAAGAGTTAGGGCAGTAGTCAGAAAGCAATACCCTTGAAGATTAGAAGCTAGGAAAGGAATAGAGCCAACAGTCAATTAAATCCCTGACATCAAGACTATTGGAAGAATGGCAGTCAAAATTTAATACTGCTAGATCAGCAATAAAGAAACCTAATGGAACTCAGAGACTAGTGCCAGATTTCCAGGCAATTAATGGTTTATACCTTACTAGCTTACTAGCTAAACTTGGAGATGATTTTATTTGGTGCGGGGAATGTCCATGGGCAGGTGCTGTCGAGAGCCGTTCCCTCTTGGTCTGAGAGACCAGCTCCCCCAGCCCACCTTGCTCCCAGGCCCGGAGGGTGTAACGTGCGCTCGACCGGCAGCCAAAGGAGGGCTCTTGACACCGTGTCTGATGCAACAGGGTTTATTGAAGGTAGGTCAGAGGGTGCAGGTTGGGTGAGGGTGAGAAGAGGGACAGGAAGAGTGCACAAGCACTGGAACATGACACATAAGGCACCTGCAAGCTGCTGGGGAAGCCTCAAGTCTGCTCAGTGAGTCACGTGTGCCCTCAGCATTGGGACAGCCACCTTTCCCTCAGCGAGCCTCACATCCCAGGGTCAGCAAATCAAGAGGCACCAGGCATGCTGTAGGTGACTCAGAGCGAGTGCAGTGGGTCATGGTGGCCAGGGGCCAGAAGCAGGCAGAAAGCCAACGGGGCTGGGGAAAAGGCTCTGCTCTGCTTACAGCGTGAGCTGAGGGCTGGGAGAGCTCCATTTCTCCCTTGAGATGTTGGAGACGGGGCCTTTCACCCTCCTGATAGGGCTGCCCCTGGCTGCAGCCAGCAAGAGGAGTACGATGACACAAGGCCGAGAGCAGCAAAGCAAAGAGCTAGCCATGCACAGCACAGGGAGGGGGCCCCGTGCAAAGCCAGCGTGGCACCCTGAAGGTGCCCACTGCACTCTCATGTGACCCTGGCCTGGGAAGGACAGGAATGTCCGTGGTCCAGGAGGGCCTTTCTGAGGCCCCTGTGGGCTCAAAGCTGCTGCTCTTCTGGCTCCACAGAGCTCGGCCTCCCCCACAGCAAGAGGAACAAGACTTGGGTATCAGGCAGTGGAGCTCAATGCCTAAGGCTGAGGGGTGGGAGGCTCCAGTCTGGAGCATAGGGAGGGCACCCTCCCAGCCCCAAAACAGCTGGCCTCACCGCCCTGAAAGGCCAGGACCAGGGTTCCACGCCTGATTCCAGGGCGTCCCTCCAACCGGCCACCGACCTGGAAGCGCCAGAGCAGCCGGCTCTCGGGATCAAGGCGGCTGCCAGGGGGCTGCTTATGGCCTCTGCCAGCCAATTGCTCAGGGCTTAGCAGTGCCTCAGCCCCTCAGGGTCTCCCCCAGCCTGGCCGAGCTTGCCGGCAGCAGCGCCGCAGCCCCACAGCAGCTCCAGAGGAGCCCCATCCAGAGGCACCTTGGAGCCCTCAGCACTGCAGCCAGCAGCAGACGGGCAGGAGGACTGGCCCTTCCTGTCTGGCACAGGGCTTGAGGCCATCTCCAGGCACCGCTCTGGCAGGGATCCCCGCAGCTCCGGCCCCTGCCCAGCCGCTCTGTGGGCAGCACAAAGGCTTCAGCAGAACCACCAAAGGCCAAAAGGCTTCTGGTCATTTTCCCTGCAACACTGCACGCCTGGGCACCTGGCTGAGTACAAGCAACCTTTTCCCTCTCTTCTCTTATGCCCTACAGACCTTGCACAGGAAAAGAAAGATCCTGGGACTCTGTGTATTGTAAGATATTTTATATTTACACAATCAAAAACAACGAAAAGACAAACAGAAGAATCTGGATGACGACCAAGAAAATTCCTGCTGGCTCAAATGTCCCAAGCAGACTGAGTGTTGCAGATCACCTCTCCGGGGAGCTGCAGCAGAAGAGTAAGGCAGTGCAGCAAAGACGAGGCCGTTTCCTCCATGCACTGTGGAATCTATCTCGCAGCTTATGCCATGGGGAGTAGGGAGCTCTCTCAAGAGCCCGGAGAACTAAACAAAATTCTACTGCAGCATCTCTGATTGCAGGACTGCTGTCATATGCCATTTCTTCAAGGGCTGCAAGAGAGAGGAACAGAGGCAAGGTCAGATCCCGCATATGCAGGGAGCCGAGGAGAGCCCCCTGCCAGGGCCATCCCGGTCGTCTCTTGCCATGGCCCGCAGGGAGCAGGGAGCAAGGGGATGAGCCCGAAGTTGCTGGCCACGAATGCCACACGTAGCCCTGATATCTCTGTGTGCTCCGCCCACGGGTGCAGATCCCTCCGCAGCCGGGGCAGGGCTTGCAGCTGCCCCCTCCAGCCCCCGCGGCCAGCCCGCGGCCCTCACTCACTCACCAGTGCAGATCAGCTGCAGCTCTTGCTGCTGCCCCCTCAGGTGCCGCCCGGCCATGCCTGTGAACACAGAGCCTGTCACGGCCCCAGTGGCACAGCTCCCTGCCAGCGGCGCTGCCGGCGCTGTGGCCACACGGGCTGCTGGCCAGGCAGAGCTCAGCCCGGGCCCTTGCCACACGCTGCCGCCCCAGGGCGCGGCTGCCAGAGGGCAGCAGCAACGCCCAGGCCAGGCGGGGCTCCACGGCGCCGGGCCGGGCTGGCACTGCCGGGGGCAGCAGGCGGGGCCAGGGCCGAGCTGCTGCGGGCCGGGGAGGAGCCCGGGCTCGGGACTCACCCATGAACCTGACGGCCGCCTCTCGCAGGGACTCCTGTGGGCTCTGCAGGTAGCGCAGTGCCCGGCGCAGGTGCTCGGCCGCTCGGCTCCTGTCCTCTGCCAGCTGGAGAGAGCGGCAGGAGGGAAGGGTTGGCGCGGGCTCAGCTCCTGGGCCGGGCGCTGCCTGCACCCATCGCCGGCCTCGCCTGCCCTCAGGGCCCTGAAGCGCGGCCAACAGTCGCTGGCCAAGGGCTCCCGAGGGCAGGGGGCAGGGGGCAGGGGGCAGAGGGCCGGCTGCTGCCCGGGGAGCCGTGGTGTCACCCCGCAGCCCCGCCGGGCCGGGGCTCCATGGGCACCCGACTCAGGCCCACGGGAGCCTGGAGCAGAGCCCGCGCGGCCTCTGGCTGCAGCAGCGGGCACAGCTGTTAGCCCCGCACACTGAGCACCGCCCTCAGGGACCTTCGCCATGCTGAGGCTGGGGGGGAGTCTCTGCTGTTCTTACCAGGCACTCCCCAAAGCTCTGATCCACGTGTAGCATTTGTTCTATATCCCTCCTCTTCAGGAATCTGGCTGAGGAATGCAGCGTTTCCCGGGAGGCCTGGAGAGGCACAGAGATGCACAGATGGCCCCACAGTCCAGGGCACAGGAGCATCCCAGTGGCACAGGCTGGAGAAGGCTGCAGCCCACAAGGTGCCAGGGCAGGAGGCAGCCCAAGCCCCTGCCAGGGGGACAGCAGCTGGCCACAAGTGCTCACCTCAGCAACAATCTGATTCTCATCATGGCAGTGGAAGTAGAGAGGGAGCAGGCTCTGGCGCACGTGGGACTTGAGGGCCTTTCTTCCCTCTTCTGTTAATAAGTCCAGCATCTCTTGAAAGAGAGCCATGGAGCTCAGCTGCACCTGGATATCATCCTGGATGAAAGGAAAGGGCATAAGACCTGAGCATCAGCTGCTTCAGGCCCCCCAGGGCACAGGCGTGCATCTGCACAGGGCACCAAGGGTCCGGGCAGCAGCCAGTGGCTGTGGCTGTGGGCACAGAGCCTTACGCTGTCAAAGAGTGGCAGGAGCGCCTCAGCCAGCTGCAGGGCGATGGGGGTGGCTATTGGAGCACCATTATCCAGGAGCAAATATCTGAGTAGAAGAATGCTCATCCTGATCATGTCGCTGTCATTTTCCTCCAGGAGCTCCACAAGACTTTCAGTCAGGCTCTGCAGTTTTTCGGCCTGTGCGGAACACGACTTTGTGAAAGGCCACCCTGCTGCCGCAGGGCGCAGAGGCCAAAGGCCTGTCCCGAAGCACTGGGGCAGCTGAAGCGGGAAGCAGGAGAGATGGGAGCAGCTGCCCCAGCGGCCGAAGCCCAGGCAAGGCCAAGCGACTGCGTTGCCCAGCCCCACGCTGCCTGCACGGCTTCAGCCACTGCCCCCTTCTCACCATCAAGGGATTCTTGCCCAGCACTACGAGGCCTCGGAGTGCCAAGTAACGCCTGGCCATGTGCTCGCTCTGCAGGTTCTGTGCCAGGATCTCCAGAACACTGTCACTGCATTCCCTCAAGTCCAGGCACTCGAGGACCTGAAAGGCACAGGGCAGTGACAGGGGAGCCGGCCGGCAGGAGCCCAGAAGCGCACAGGGCCGGGCCCAGGCAGCAGCACAGGGCACGGGCACTGTCCTGGCAGCTGTGGCTGCGAGAGGCCCGAGGGCTGGGAGGCCGCTGAGCCAGGCAGCGCTGGCCTTGTGGCTCACCTCCACAAGGAATGCCAGGGCAGGGAAATCCCAGTATGGCATCTCTTTGCCGAGCAGGGCGAGCAGGTAGAATGCAACGGCGGAACAAAAGTGGATGGCTAAGCGGCGAATTTCTCTGAAGAGGGGAAAAAGGAAACAAGACCCTGATGCAGTGGGTCAAACCTCTCCCAGGCGTGACTCACCCAGTTCTCATCTTTCCCCAGCACCCTTGCAGCAAGGGGACGTGGGCCATTTGGGAGTTGGTTGCTCATGGGCACCCTCCTCTGCCAGCCTTTTCCAGTCTGCTTGGCCGTCCCTCAGTGACAAGGCCCTCTGACCCATGGCCACCACGGACACTTTGTGGGGCACCTGGGCACAGAGCAGCAATGTCAGAGGCAGTGGGGAGAAGGGGGTCTCACCTGGCAAGCAGAGCCACGGCAAAGTGGTGAGTGTCAAGAGAGAGCAGCGTGTCCCAGGCACACCTGCGCTCCATTGCCACCACCACATCCTCGCAGCGGAGAAGGCAGAGCAGGGACTTCAGGGTGCGCACAGCAAACCTGTGTGCAGAGCAAAGCCCAGGTCACACTGGCAGCACTGGCTCCTTGGCAGGCCACGTGGCAGGGACAGGAGGAGTGGGATGGAGCACCTGTTGGGGCTGGTGGCAAGGCCGTGCTCTTCCTGGCATCCCTTCCAGAAGGTGTCGACCTCCTCTGGCATATCCAGAGTGCTGAAGAACACTTGGAATAGCAGATGCACAAATAGGCGGGGGAAATACACCTTCAAGATCCGTGGGAGACAGGGCACCTGGAGGATCTTCCACATCACCACAGTTGCCTGCAAAGGACAAAGCCCCCTGAGACAGCGCTCAGTGCTGAGGTGTGTGTGTGGCAGGGCCCGAGCGTGGCAGGGAGAGGCCAGGAGAGACCGTGGCAGGGGGAGCACGGGGCCTGGTGGGCCTGAAGCTGCCCCTGGGCCAGGTTTCAGGCCAGTGCCTGAGGCAGGGAGATGCAGTGGGGGAAGGAGGATGGAGAGCTGCTGGAGAGGCAGCCTTGGGGCCTGCAAAGGCCAGTTGCAGAAACTCACAGCCAGGGCAAAGACACCCGTTTCGTCCCCATTGGAGGTGCAGGTGCTGTACTCTGGCCAGCTGCCCAGCACATCCAGGAGGATCAGCTGCGCCAGCTCCGCAGTCCTGGCTGAGCCCATGATGGTCTTCCACATGGCCATGGCAGCTCTGTGGGGTTAGAGCTGTGTCTCAGGGGGGTCTCAGACACAGCAGCGGGGGCAGCTGAGCCGGCTGCCATTTCTGCCCCTGCCCACTGCCCCCCCTGCCAGCAGCAGCCAGACAGCCCAGCCCTGTGGGGACAGAGCCCTGAGAGGCGGCAAGGGAGCATGGCAGCAGGCTCAGGGGCTGACATGGCAGGGCTGGGAAAGGGAGCATCCAGAGGGCCCTGGAACTCTCTGTTGCTCCGACACCTGGGGCAGGCTGTGCAGGGTGATGGGCTGGGGAGGCCTGAGCCCTGTGGGCAGGTGGGCCCCGTACCTGTCACAGGACGGGGCCACACGCAGGAGCGTCATGACTGCGTCATTTGGCTGTGCTTCGGTGAGATCCAGCAGGGTCTTGTCCAGCCTGTGCTCAGCAGAATCGTTGGCCATGAGCCACTGGTGGATGTAGCTCACCATGGCAGGCACCTGGAGAAGGCACGGGGAGACTTGGAAAGCTGCCAGAGGGAGCAATGTTCCCAGCTTCCCCAGAGGAGTGCTTCCCTTCCCACCCCACTGCCATGTGGCCTGAAAGGCTCACAGCACGCAGCATGTGTGGATTGGGAGGCCAAGCAATTGCTGGGAGGATCAAAGCCTGGCCACAGGCTGCTTACTTGCTTTGGAGTGTAAAAGTCTTCCTCTACAAGCATACACAGCAGGGCAGCACTGGTCTTGCTTAGGAAGATGGGCGAGTATGGTCTGAGGCCTATGCCCGTGGCGATGGTCTCTTCCTCCTCAATTCTCTTGAGGAAGTTGCAAACAAACTGTAGGAGAAGGGCAAGAAGCCGGGGATGTTGCATGGAGTGCTGCACACACGGTGCTGGCCTGAGCAGAGACAGCAGGCCCAGCCCAGGTGGGGGTGGCTGCAGGTACCTGCGCTGTTCTGCGGAAGCGGCCACGGCTGGACTCCTGCTCTTGTGTGCGCTCCAGGGCTGCATCTGGCAAAGAGCGAGCGCAGCCAGAGATGAGGGGCTGCGGGGGAGGCCGGACAACACGGCCCAGCCCTGCGCTGCCCAGGCAGAGAGAGCCCCGGGATGCGCCAGGGGATGGAGCACGGCCGCTGCGGGGTGTCTGCACGGCCTCTCTTCCGTCCTGTCCGTGGGCATGTCCCCAGGGGATAGCATGGCACGGCACGGCACGGCATGGGGTCCAAGCTGGCAGCAGGCACCAGTCCTGTGGCCCAGCTCTGCCACTCACCCTCCTGCGGTGGCTGGAACGGCACCACCTCTTCAGTCTGCTGTGCCGGGGAAGCTCCAGGGCCTTCTTCCTCCTCCTCCACCCAGGCCAGCTCAGGCACTGCCGGCTGTCTCTGCTCCATGTCTCTGCCTGGATTTGTGGCTATTTCAGGAGAGTTGCCTTGGAACAGCTCCAAGTCACCAAGTCCTGCAGTGGTGCCTGGAAGGCACCTTCAAGTTAGAAGCCTCAGGAAGGCTACAGGACAGCAAGTCCTGTACTCGGTCTCAAGGGCCCCTGCCACAAGGACAGGGGACTCCTGACAAGGACTATGATATGGCCTCAAGGGCACCTGCAGAAGAGAAGCCTCAGGGAGACCACGAGTCAGCAAGTCCTGTGGTCTGGCCTCGAGCTCAGCTGCAGGAACACGGCTTCAGAAAAGCTCCGGGTGGGACGCGAACGAGCGCGCAGTGCGGGGGCTCCTCACGGCACCGCTCTGTCCCGTCCTGTCCCGTCGCGTGCTCTGAGCACTGTGGCGTGCTCTTGTCACCTCCAGCTCCTATGTCACCCCGTGTCACAAAGGGCCCTTGGACACCCGTTCCATGTCACAGTGACTGTGCGGCACCGTGTCACCAAGGGCCCTTGCAACACTGCCGCCTGCCCTGGGGCCACACCCAGCCCACCCAAAGTGGCCCAGTTTGGAAGGAATGGCTGGCCCCAGGAGTCTGAGCCAGACCGACAGGATCTTTAAGAATGGCTCAGACCATCAGCAAACGCTGCCATGCTCTGTGGGCTCAGGGCAGCAGAAGGAGCCCCCAGGGCTGCCGACGCAGCCGTTCTGGGAAGGGCACGGGGCCTTGCAGGGAAGCTGGCACGGCCTCCTTGGGGGACGTCCCGGCTGGTGGCTGTCCTAAATCTGCCGGTGTGACACGCACAAGGAACGTGTGGGCCTGGGCACGAGTGCTGCTCTGAGGCCTGGGGCCCTGGGAGCGCTGACATCAGCAGGTGTGGCAGAGTCCCCGGCCAAGCAGACCTGCCACCCCCCGAGCCCTGGCAGCGCTGGTGCCTGACTCCTGCCCCAGAGACCTGTGCCCCCGGGGGGCTTCTGTGCCAGAAGGAGCCAAAGGCCACGTGCCTTGGGGGCTGTGCCTCTTTCCTGCAGGGGCTGATGGCAGGAGCACCTGGAGCAACTGCTGGCACACTTGGTCTCTGTCAGATGAGGTTGCTCCTTCCTGAAATGAATTTTTCTCATGGAAGGCATTGGCAGTAGCACCAGAGCACCATCCATTGCTGAGTTTCCCAGGGCAATTAGATTGCAAAGTTAACAGTCTGAAATTTCCTTGTGCTTTTCTCACTCTCTTTCCCACATTCAGGAAAAAACGGAATCTGCCCAGCCTCTGCTATTCTCAGCTTCAGTTGCTGCATGTCTTGCTCTGGCAGCTCATGTCCAAACAAAACTCTGTCCCTGCTGAGCACAGCAAGGAGCGGCCACAAAGTGGCAAGTTCCCCAGTGAACATCAAGGCAGAGACGTGGAAGTGCTGAGGATAAGGACAACTCTGGGAGGAGAAGCTCTTCTGTGTCTCTGATGATGGTGCCCACACCCTGAAGCAGCAGCCAAGAGAAGCGCTGGAAGCAGACGGGCGCAGTTTTGGGCAGTACAATATCAAAAGATATGAAACCATTAGCCAGAATGCAAAGGAAGACTGCAAGGATGGAGTGTGGCCTGGAGGGGAAGCCCTAGATGCAGCTGAAGCCACTTTGTTCAGTCGGGAGGAGAGTAAAGGGCGTCATTGTGGTCTTCAACATCCTCCTGAGAGGAATCAGAGGAGCTGCTGCAGCTCTCGTCACTGTTGGGACCAGTGATAGGACTGGAGAAAGGGGCAGGGAGCTGGGACGGGGCAAGTTTCATTTCCATATCAGATCAAGGTTTTTCACCCAGAGCACAGTCAGGCACTGGGACGGGTTCCCCATTGACGCAGCCCAGCGGAGCCCGGGCTGGCTCTTGGGAAAACTGCGGCGCTGCGCCAGGAGTGGGAAACGGCCAAGGCTTGGGTCCTGCCCGCGGCTGACCCTGGTGAGCCACTGCTCAGTGGTTCAGGATCTACTGACTGCAGCACGGAGCAGGCCAAAGAGAAGGAAGAGGCTCCTCAATGGTGAGGTTCCACAGGCCAAGGCTTATTCCAAGGGAAGGATTCAGCAGCAAAGAGCCGCCAGCACTTCTGTGCACGGGATTTTATCGGGGTACAACTCAGGGGGTGGATACAAACGATTGAGCAATAAGGAATCTGCAGGGGAGGAGCGAGGGGATTCCATCAGTTGCTTGGGACTAATTAGGACAGATGGGAGGAGAGAGTAGGTCACATGGGCCAGTGGGGCTTCCAGCAATAGAGGAATTCCAAAGGGGTGGTGCAGTCAGGGATTGGTCCAAGGCAAAAGTGACAGGGAAGGTTCAGGAATAAAGAGCTGGATTATCTTGAGAGGCAGGGAAGGAGCTGGAACAAAGAGTGGGGAATGGCATGAGAGACAGCTTTGAGGGAGGGCAGAACCATGGGGTAAACCAACTTGGGGAAAATACGGGGTACATGAAAACAAACCATTCTACGATAACTGAAAATAAACACAAACTGGAACACCCCAGGGAAATGGTCACAGCACCAAGCCCGTCTGAGTTTGAGAAGTGTTCGAAGAACATTGAGCAGTCACGCAAGCTTTTAGACACTACATCAAAAGTAGAAAGTGTACAATAGTCAAGAGAGGGAAAAAGCAAAAGAGCTCCCTGCAGCCATGGTGGCAGCTCTGGATCAGCACCAGGGAGAGGACAGATGTAGGCGTGGTTGAAGCAGAGGCAGGGGCGAAAATAGCAGAGGCAGAGGAGGTTCAAAGCAGCCACAGACCACGCTGGGGCCAAATCAATGTGCATCTTGTAAGAAATCAGGACACTGGAAATAGGGCCAGTGCCCAGAGTTAGCAGACAAAGTACACAAAACTCTTGCAGCCACTCTAGATGATAAGAAATGACTGAGACTGGCAATTCTTACTCTAGCAGGCCACTGTTTAAAATACAGCTAAAGAATGATGAAGAAGTTGAAATTTTAAGAAATAGTGGAGACACATTTTCACTCCTGAATCAAGCACTGATACCCAAAAGTGAAACCTATCTTCAGGCAATAGGAGGAACTATAGGGCAGCCAGAAAATGCATTCTTCCTGAAACCACTTTGATGTAAAATCAAGAAGAAAATGGGAATACATCAGTTTCTTTATTTACCAAACTCACCCAAATCTGCCCTATGCAGGGATTTGCTTGAAAATTTAGAAGTAACAGTTCCGTTTAGCAAAAAGAAAACTTCAATGGAAGGTACCTGAAGACAAATGAGCGGTTTTAGCAGTAGGACTAACAATTGACACCAGACCAACAAACAAGAATAACTAGTTAGAGCAAGTATTGAATCAGGTATACCCAAGAGTATGGGATACTGATAGCCCAGGAAAATCAAAACGAGCAGACCCTATGAAAATTGAGCTATAGACAAGAGTTAGGGCAGTAGTCAGAAAGCAATACCCTTGAAGATTAGAAGCTAGGAAAGGAATAGAGCCAACAGTCAATTAAATCCCTGACATCAGGACTATTGGAAGAATGGCAGTCAAAATTTAATACTGCTAGATCAGCAATAAAGAAACCTAATGGAACTCAGAGACTAGTGCCAGATTTCCAGGCAATTAATGGTTTATACCTTACTAGCTTACTAGCTAAACTTGGAGATGATTTTATTTGGTGCGGGGAATGTCCATGGGCAGGTGCTGTCGAGAGCCGTTCCCTCTTGGTCTGAGAGACCAGCTCCCCCAGCCCACCTTGCTCCCAGGCCCGGAGGGTGTAACGTGCGCTCGACCGGCAGCCAAAGGAGGGCTCTTGACACCGTGTCTGATGCAACAGGGTTTATTGAAGGTAGGTCAGAGGGTGCAGGTTGGGTGAGGGTGAGAAGAGGGACAGGAAGAGTGCACAAGCACTGGAACATGACACATAAGGCACCTGCAAGCTGCTGGGGAAGCCTCAAGTCTGCTCAGTGAGTCACGTGTGCCCTCAGCATTGGGACAGCCACCTTTCCCTCAGCGAGCCTCACATCCCAGGGTCAGCAAATCAAGAGGCACCAGGCATGCTGTAGGTGACTCAGAGCGAGTGCAGTGGGTCATGGTGGCCAGGGGCCAGAAGCAGGCAGAAAGCCAACGGGGCTGGGGAAAAGGCTCTGCTCTGCTTACAGCGTGAGCTGAGGGCTGGGAGAGCTCCATTTCTCCCTTGAGATGTTGGAGACGGGGCCTTTCACCCTCCTGATAGGGCTGCCCCTGGCTGCAGCCAGCAAGAGGAGTACGACGACACAAGGCTGAGAGCAGCAAAGCAAAGAGCCAGCCATGCACAGCACAGGGAGGGGGCCCCGTGCAAAGCCAGCGTGGCACCCTGAAGGTGCCCACTGCACTCTCATGTGACCCTGGCCTGGGAAGGACAGGAATGTCCGTGGTCCAGGAGGGCCTTTCTGAGGCCCCTGTGGGCTCAAAGCTGCTGCTCTTCTGGCTCCACAGAGCTCGGCCTCCCCCACAGCAAGAGGAACAAGACTTGGGTATCAGGCAGTGGAGCTCAATGCCTAAGGCTGAGGAGTGGGAGGCTCTAGTCTGGAGCATAGGGAGGGCACCCTCCCAGCCCCAAAACAGCTGGCCTCACCGCCCTGAAAGGCCAGGACCAGGGTTCCACGCCTGATTCCAGGGCGTCCCTCCAACCGGCCACCGACCTGGAAGCGCCAGAGCAGCCGGCTCTCGGGATCAAGGCGGCTGCCAGGGGGCTGCTTATGGCCTCTGCCAGCCAATTGCTCAGGGCTTAGCAGTGCCTCAGCCCCTCAGGGTCTCCCTCAGCCTGGCCGAGCTTGCCGGCAGCAGCGCCGCAGCCCCACAGCAGCTCCAGAGGAGCCCCATCCAGAGGCACCTTGGAGCCCTCAGCACTGCAGCCAGCAGCAGACGGGCAGGAGGACTGGCCCTTCCTGTCCGGCACACGGCTTGAGGCCATCTCCAGGCACCGCTCTGGCAGGGATCCCCGCAGCTCCGGCCCCTGCCCAGCCGCTCTGTGGGCAGCACAAAGGCTTCAGCAGAACCACCAAAGGCCAAAAGGCTTCTGGTCATTTTCCCTGCAACACTGCACGCCTGGGCACCTGGCTGAGTACAAGCAACCTTTTCCCTCTCTTCTCTTATGCCCTACAGACCTTGCACAGGAAAAGAAAGATCCTGGGACTCTGTGTATTGTAAGATATTTTATATTTACACAATCAAAAACAACGAAAATACAAACAGACGAATCTGGAAGACGACCAAGAAAATTCCTGCTGGCTCAAATGTCCCAAGCAGACTGAGTGTTGCAGATCACCTCTCCGGGGAGCTGCAGCAGAAGAGTAAGGCAGTGCAGCAAAGACGAGGCCGTTTCCTCCATGCACTGTGGAATCTATCTCGCAGCTTATGCCATGGGGAGTAGGGAGCTCTCTCAAGAGCCCGGAGAACTAAACAAAATTCTACTGCAGCATCTCTGATTGCAGGACTGCTGTCATATGCCATTTCTTCAAGGGCTGCAAGAGAGAGGAACAGAGGCAAGGTCAGATCCCGCATATGCAGGGAGCCGAGGAGAGCCCCCTGCCAGGGCCATCCCGGTCGTCTCTTGCCATGGCCCGCAGGGAGCAGGGAGCAAGGGGATGAGCCCGAAGTTGCTGGCCACGAATGCCACACGTAGCCCTGATATCTCTGTGTGCTCCGCCCACGGGTGCAGATCCCTCCGCAGCCGGGGCAGGGCTTGCAGCTGCCCCCTCCAGCCCCCGCGGTCAGCCCGCGGCCCTCACTCACTCACCAGTGCAGATCAGCTGCAGCTCTTGCTGCTGCCCCCTCAGGTGCTGCCCGGCCATGCCTGTGAACACAGAGCCTGTCACGGCCCCAGTGGCACAGCTCCCTGCCAGCGGCGTTGCCGGCGCTGTGGCCACACGGGCTGCTGGCCAGGCAGAGCTCAGCCCGGGCCCTTGCCGCACGCTGCCGCCCCAGGGCGCGGCTGCCAGAGGGCAGCAGCAACGCCCAGGCCAGGCGGGGCTCCACGGCGCCGGGCCGGGCTGGCGCTGCCGGGGGCAGCAGGCGGGGCCGGGGCCGAGCTGCTGCGGGCCGGGGAGGAGCCCGGGCTCGGGACTCACCCATGAACCTGACGGCCGCCTCTCGCAGGGACTCCTGTGGGCTCTGCAGGTAGCGCAGTGCCCGGCGCAGGTGCTCGGCCGCTCGGCTCCTGTCCTCTGCCAGCTGCAGAGAGCGGCAGGAGGGAAGGGTTGGTGCGGGCTCAGCTCCTGGGCCGGGCGCTGCCTGCACCCATCGCCGGCCTCGCCTGCCCTCAGGGCCCTGAGGCGCGGCCAACAGTCGCTGGCCAAGGGCTCCCGAGGGCAGGGGGCAGGGGGCAGGGGGCAGAGGGCCGGCTGCTGCCCGGGGAGCCGTGGTGTCACCCCGCAGCCCCGCCGGGCCGGGGCTCCATGGGCACCCGACTCAGGCCCACGGGAGCCTGGAGCAGAGCCCGCGCGGCCTCTGGCTGCAGCAGCGGGCACAGCTGTTAGCCCCGCACACTGAGCACCGCCCTCAGGGACCTTCGCCATGCTGAGGCTGGGGGGGGGTCTCTGCTGTTCTTACCAGGCACTCCCCAAAGCTCTGATCCACGTGTAGCATTTGTTCTATATCCCTCCTCTTCAGGAATCTGGCTGAGGAATGCAGCGTTTCCCGGGAGGCCTGGAGAGGCACAGAGATGCACAGATGGCCCCACAGTCCAGGGCACAGGAGCATCCCAGTGGCACAGGCTGGAGAAGGCTGCAGCCCACAAGGTGCCAGGGCAGGAGGCAGCCCAAGCCCCTGCCAGGGGGACAGCAGCTGGCCACAAGTGCTCACCTCAGCAACAATCTGATTCTCATCATGGCAGTGGAAGTAGAGAGGGAGCAGGCTCTGGCGCACGTGGGACTTGAGGGCCTTTCTTCCCTCTTCTGTTAATAAGTCCAGCATCTCTTGAAAGAGAGCCATGGAGCTCAGCTGCACCTGGATATCATCCTGGATGAAAGGAAAGGGCATAAGACCTGAGCATCAGCTGCTTCAGGCCCCCCAGGGCACAGGCGTGCATCTGCACAGGGCACCAAGGGTCCGGGCAGCAGCCAGTGGCTGTGGCTGTGGGCACAGAGCCTTACGCTGTCAAAGAGTGGCAGGAGCGCCTCAGCCAGCTGCAGGGCGATGGGGGTGGCTATTGGAGCACCATTATCCAGGAGCAAATATCTGAGTAGAAGAATGCTCATCCTGATCATGTCGCTGTCATTTTCCTCCAGGAGCTCCACAAGACTTTCAGTCAGGCTCTGCAGTTTTTCGGCCTGTGCGGAACACGACTTTGTGAAAGGCCACCCTGCTGCCGCAGGGCGCAGAGGCCAAAGGCCTGTCCCGAAGCACTGGGGCAGCTGAAGCGGGAAGCAGGAGAGATGGGAGCAGCTGCCCCAGCGGCCGAAGCCCAGGCAAGGCCAAGCGACTGCGTTGCCCAGCCCCACGCTGCCTGCACGGCTTCAGCCACTGCCCCCTTCTCACCATCAAGGGATTCTTGCCCAGCACTACGAGGCCTCGGAGTGCCAAGTAACGCCTGGCCATGTGCTCGCTCTGCAGGTTCTGTGCCAGGATCTCCAGAACACTGTCACTGCATTCCCTCAAGTCCAGGCACTCGAGGACCTGAAAGGCACAGGGCAGTGACAGGGGAGCCGGCCGGCAGGAGCCCAGAAGCGCACAGGGCCGGGCCCAGGCAGCAGCACAGGGCACGGGCACTGTCCTGGCAGCTGTGGCTGCGAGAGGCCCGAGGGCTGGGAGGCCGCTGAGCCAGGCAGCGCTGGCCTTGTGGCTCACCTCCACAAGGAATGCCAGGGCAGGGAAATCCCAGTATGGCATCTCTTTGCCGAGCAGGGCGAGCAGGTAGAATGCAACGGCGGAACAAAAGTGGATGGCTAAGCGGCGAATTTCTCTGAAGAGGGGAAAAAGGAAACAAGACCCTGATGCAGTGGGTCAAACCTCTCCCAGGCGTGACTCACCCAGTTCTCATCTTTCCCCAGCACCCTTGCAGCAAGGGGACGTGGGCCATTTGGGAGTTGGTTGCTCATGGGCACCCTCCTCTGCCAGCCTTTTCCAGTCTGCTTGGCCGTCCCTCAGTGACAAGGCCCTCTGACCCATGGCCACCACGGACACTTTGTGGGGCACCTGGGCACAGAGCAGCAATGTCAGAGGCAGTGGGGAGAAGGGGGTCTCACCTGGCAAGCAGAGCCACGGCAAAGTGGTGAGTGTCAAGAGAGAGCAGCGTGTCCCAGGCACACCTGCGCTCCATTGCCACCACCACATCCTCGCAGCGGAGAAGGCAGAGCAGGGACTTCAGGGTGCGCACAGCAAACCTGTGTGCAGAGCAAAGCCCAGGTCACACTGGCAGCACTGGCTCCTTGGCAGGCCACGTGGCAGGGACAGGAGGAGTGGGATGGAGCACCTGTTGGGGCTGGTGGCAAGGCCGTGCTCTTCCTGGCATCCCTTCCAGAAGGTGTCGACCTCCTCTGGCATATCCAGAGTGCTGAAGAACACTTGGAATAGCAGATGCACAAATAGGCGGGGGAAATACACCTTCAAGATCCGTGGGAGACAGGGCACCTGGAGGATCTTCCACATCACCACAGTTGCCTGCAAAGGACAAAGCCCCCTGAGACAGCGCTCAGTGCTGAGGTGTGTGTGTGGCAGGGCCCGAGCGTGGCAGGGAGAGGCCAGGAGAGACCGTGGCAGGGGGAGCACGGGGCCTGGTGGGCCTGAAGCTGCCCCTGGGCCAGGTTTCAGGCCAGTGCCTGAGGCAGGGAGATGCAGTGGGGGAAGGAGGATGGAGAGCTGCTGGAGAGGCAGCCTTGGGGCCTGCAAAGGCCAGTTGCAGAAACTCACAGCCAGGGCAAAGACACCCGTTTCGTCCCCATTGGAGGTGCAGGTGCTGTACTCTGGCCAGCTGCCCAGCACATCCAGGAGGATCAGCTGCGCCAGCTCCGCAGTCCTGGCTGAGCCCATGATGGTCTTCCACATGGCCATGGCAGCTCTGTGGGGTTAGAGCTGTGTCTCAGGGGGGTCTCAGACACAGCAGCGGGGGCAGCTGAGCCGGCTGCCATTTCTGCCCCTGCCCACTGCCCCCCCTGCCAGCAGCAGCCAGACAGCCCAGCCCTGTGGGGACAGAGCCCTGAGAGGCGGCAAGGGAGCATGGCAGCAGGCTCAGGGGCTGACATGGCAGGGCTGGGAAAGGGAGCATCCAGAGGGCCCTGGAACTCTCTGTTGCTCCGACACCTGGGGCAGGCTGTGCAGGGTGATGGGCTGGGGAGGCCTGAGCCCTGTGGGCAGGTGGGCCCCGTACCTGTCACAGGACGGGGCCACACGCAGGAGCGTCATGACTGCGTCATTTGGCTGTGCTTCGGTGAGATCCAGCAGGGTCTTGTCCAGCCTGTGCTCAGCAGAATCGTTGGCCATGAGCCACTGGTGGATGTAGCTCACCATGGCAGGCACCTGGAGAAGGCACGGGGAGACTTGGAAAGCTGCCAGAGGGAGCAATGTTCCCAGCTTCCCCAGAGGAGTGCTTCCCTTCCCACCCCACTGCCATGTGGCCTGAAAGGCTCACAGCACGCAGCATGTGTGGATTGGGAGGCCAAGCAATTGCTGGGAGGATCAAAGCCTGGCCACAGGCTGCTTACTTGCTTTGGAGTGTAAAAGTCTTCCTCTACAAGCATACACAGCAGGGCAGCACTGGTCTTGCTTAGGAAGATGGGCGAGTATGGTCTGAGGCCTATGCCCGTGGCGATGGTCTCTTCCTCCTCAATTCTCTTGAGGAAGTTGCAAACAAACTGTAGGAGAAGGGCAAGAAGCCGGGGATGTTGCATGGAGTGCTGCACACACGGTGCTGGCCTGAGCAGAGACAGCAGGCCCAGCCCAGGTGGGGGTGGCTGCAGGTACCTGCGCTGTTCTGCGGAAGCGGCCACGGCTGGACTCCTGCTCTTGTGTGCGCTCCAGGGCTGCATCTGGCAAAGAGCGAGCGCAGCCAGAGATGAGGGGCTGCGGGGGAGGCCGGACAACACGGCCCAGCCCTGCGCTGCCCAGGCAGAGAGAGCCCCGGGATGCGCCAGGGGATGGAGCACGGCCGCTGCGGGGTGTCTGCCCGGCCTCTCTTCCGTCCTGTCCGTGGGCACGTCCCCAGGGGATAGCATGGCACGGCACGGCACGGCATGGGGTCCAAGCTGGCAGCAGGCACCAGTCCTGTGGCCCAGCTCTGCCACTCACCCTCCTGCGGTGGCTGGAACGGCACCACCTCTTCAGTCTGCTGTGCCGGGGAAGCTCCAGGGCCTTCTTCCTCCTCCTCCACCCAGGCCAGCTCAGGCACTGCCGGCTGTCTCTGCTCCATGTCTCTGCCTGGATTTGTGGCTATTTGCAGGAGAGTTGCCTTGGAACAGCTCCAAGTCACCAAGTCCTGCAGTGGTGCCTGGAAGGCACCTTCAAGTTAGAAGCCTCAGGAAGGCTACAGGACAGCAAGTCCTGTACTCGGTCTCAAGGGCCCCTGCCACAAGGACAGGGGACTCCTGACAAGGACTATGATATGGCCTCAAGGGCACCTGCAGAAGAGAAGCCTCAGGGAGACCGCGAGTCAGCAAGTCCTGTGGTCTGGCCTCGAGCTCAGCTGCAGGAACACGGCTTCAGAAAAGCTCCGGGTGGGACGCGAACGAGCGCGCAGTGCGGGGGCTCCTCACAGCACCGCTCTGTCCCGTCCTGTCCCGTCGCGTGCTCTGAGCACTGTGGCGTGCTCTTGTCACCTCCAGCTCCTATGTCACTCCGTGTCACAAAGGGCCCTTGGACACCCGTTCCATGTCACAGTGACTGTGCGGCACCGTGTCACCAAGGGCCCTTGCAACACTGCCGCCTGCCCTGGGGCCACACCCAGCCCACCCAAAGTGGCCCAGTTTGGAAGGAATGGCTGGCCCCAGGAGTCTGAGCCAGACCGACAGGATCTTTAAGAATGGCTCAGACCATCAGCAAACGCTGCCATGCTCTGTGGGCTCAGGGCAGCAGAAGGAGCCCCCAGGGCTGCCGACGCAGCCGTTCTGGGAAGGGCACGGGGCCTTGCAGGGAAGCTGGCACGGCCTCCTTGGGGGACGTCCCGGCTGGTGGCTGTCCTAAATCTGCCGGTGTGACACGCACAAGGAACGTGTGGGCCTGGGCACGAGTGCTGCTCTGAGGCCTGGGGCCCGGGGAGCGCTGACATAAGCAGGTGTGGCAGAGTCCCCGGCCAAGCAGACCTGCCACCCCCCGAGCCCTGGCAGCGCTGGTGCCTGACTCCTGCCCCAGAGACCTGTGCCCCCGGGGGGCTTCTGTGCCAGAAGGAGCCAAAGGCCACGTGCCTTGGGGGCTGTGCCTCTTTCCTGCAGGGGCTGATGGCAGGAGCACCTGGAGCAACTGCTGGCACACTTGGTCTCTGTCAGATGAGGTTGCTCCTTCCTGAAATGAATTTTTCTCATGGAAGGCATTGGCAGTAGCACCAGAGCACCATCCATTGCTGAGTTTCCCAGGGCAATTAGATTGCAAAGTTAACAGTCTGAAATTTCCTTGTGCTTTTCTCACTCTCTTTCCCACATTCAGGAAAAAACGGAATCTGCCCAGCCTCTGCTATTCTCAGCTTCAGTTGCTGCATGTCTTGCTCTGGCAGCTCATGTCCAAACAAAACTCTGTCCCTGCTGAGCACAGCAATGAGCGGCCACAAAGTGGCAAGTTCCCCAGTGAACATCAAGGCAGAGACGTGGAAGTGCTGAGGATAAGGACAACTCTGGGAGGAGAAGGTCTTCTGTGTCTCTGATGATGGTGCCCACACCCTGAAGCAGCAGCCAAGAGAAGCGCTGGAAGCAGACGGGCGCAGTTTTGGGCAGTACAATATCAAAAGATATGAAACCATTAGCCAGAATGCAAAGGAAGACTGCAAGGATGGAGTGTGGCCTGGAGGGGAAGCCCTAGATGCAGCTGAAGCCACTTTGTTCAGTCGGGAGGAGAGTAAAGGGCGTCATTGTGGTCTTCAACATCCTCCTGAGAGGAATCAGAGGGGCTGCTGCAGCTGTCGTCACTGTTGGGACGAGTGATAGGACTGGAGAAAAGGGCAGGGAGCTGGGACAGGGCAAGTTTCATTTCCATATCAGATCAAGGTTTTTCACCCAGGGCACAGTCAGGCACTGGGACGGGTTCCCCATTGACGCAGCCCAGCGGAGCCCGGGCTGGCTCTTGGGAAAACTGCGGCGCTGCGCCAGGAGTGGGGAACGGCCAAGGCGTGGGTCCTGCCCGCGGCTGACCCTGGTGAGCCACTGCTCAGTGGTTCAGGATCTACTGACTGCAGCACGGAGCAGGCCAAAGAGAAGGAAGAGGCTCCTCAATGGTGAGGTTCCACAGGCCAAGGCTTATTCCAAGGGAAGGATTCAGCAGCAAAGAGCCGCCAGCACTTCTGTGCACGGGATTTTATCGGGGTACAACTCAGGGGGTGGATACAAACGATTGAGCAATAAGGAATCTGCAGGGGAGGAGCGAGGGGATTCCATCAGTTCCTTGGGACTAATTAGGACAGATGGGAGGAGAGAGTAGGTCACATGGGCCAGTGGGGCTTCCAGCAATAGAGGAATTCCAAAGGGGTGGTGCAGTCAGGGATTGGTCCAAGGCAAAAGTGACAGGGAAGGTTCAGGAATAAAGAGCTGGATTATCTTGAGAGGCAGGGAAGGAGCTGGAACAAAGAGTGGGGAATGGCATGAGAGACAGCTTTGAGGGAGGGCAGAACCATGGGGTAAACCAACTTGGGGAAAATACGGGGTACATGAAAACAAACCATTCTACGATAACTGAAAATAAACACAAACTGGAACACCCCAGGGAAATGGTCACAGCACCAAGCTCGTCTGAGTTTGAGAAGTGTTCGAAGAACATTGAGCAGTCACGCAAGCTTTTAGACACTACATCAAAAGCAGAAAGTGTACAATAGTCAAGAGAGGGAAAAAGCAAAAGAGCTCCCTGCAGCCATGGTGGCAGCTCTGGATCAGCACCAGGGAGAGGACAGATGTAGGCGTGGTTGAAGCAGAGGCAGGGGCGAAAATAGCAGAGGCAGAGGAGGTTCAAAGCAGCCACAGACCACGCTGGGGCCAAATCAATGTGCATCTTGTAAGAAATCAGGACACTGGAAATAGGGCCAGTGCCCAGAGTTAGCAGACAAAGTACACAAAACTCTTGCAGCCACTCTAGATGATAAGAAATGACTGAGACTGGCAATTCTTACTCTAGCAGGCCACTGTTTAAAATACAGCTAATGAATGATGAAGAAGTTGAAATTTTAAGAAATAGTGGAGACACATTTTCACTCCTGAATCAAGCACTGATACCCAAAAGTGAAACCTATCTTCAGGCAATAGGAGCAACTATAGGGCAGCCAGAAAATGCATTCTTCCTGAAACCACTTTGATGTAAAATCAAGAAGAAAATGGGAATACATCAGTTTCTTTATTTACCAAACTCACCCAAATCTGCCCTATGCAGGGATTTGCTTGAAAATTTAGAAGTAACAGTTCCGTTTAGCAAAAAGAAAACTTCAATGGAAGGTACCTGAAGACAAATGAGCGGTTTTAGCAGTAGGACTAACAATTGACACCAGACCAACAAACAAGAATAACTAGTTAGAGCAAGTATTGAATCAGGTATACCCAAGAGTATGGGATACTGATAGCCCAGGAAAATCAAAACGAGCAGACTCTATGAAAATTGAGCTATAGACAAGAGTTAGGGCAGTAGTCAGAAAGCAATACCCTTGAAGATTAGAAGCTAGGAAAGGAATAGAGCCAACAGTCAATTAAATCCCTGACATCAGGACTATTGGAAGAATGGCAGTCAAAATTTAATACTGCTAGATCAGCAATAAAGAAACCTAATGGAACTCAGAGACTAGTGCCAGATTTCCAGGCAATTAATGGTTTATACCTTACTAGCTTACTAGCTAAACTTGGAGATGATTTTATTTGGTGCGGGGAATGTCCATGGGCAGGTGCTGTCGAGAGCCGTTCCCTCTTGGTCTGAGAGACCAGCTCCCCCGGCCCACCTTGCTCCCAGGCCCAGAGGTTGTAACGTGCGCTCGACCGGCAGCCGAAGGAGGGCTCTTGACACCGTGTCTGATGCAACAGGGTTTATTGAAGGTAGGTCAGAGGGTGCAGGTTGGGTGAGGGTGAGAAGAGGGACAGGAAGAGTGCACAAGCACTGGAACATGACACATAAGGCACCTGCAAGCTGCTGGGGAAGCCTCAAGTCTGCTCAGTGAGTCACGTGTGCCCTCAGCATTGGGACAGCCACCTTTCCCTCAGCGAGCCTCACATCCCAGGGTCAGCAAATCAAGAGGCACCAGGCATGCTGTAGGTGACTCAGAGCGAGTGCAGTGGGTCATGGTGGCCAGGGGCCAGAAGCAGGCAGAAAGCCAACGGGGCTGGGGAAAAGGCTCTGCTCTGCTTACAGCGTGAGCTGAGGGCTGGGAGAGCTCCATTTCTCCCTTGAGATGTTGGAGACGGGGCCTTTCACCCTCCTGATAGGGCTGCCCCTGGCTGCAGCCAGCAAGAGGAGTACGACGACACAAGGCCGAGAGCAGCAAAGCAAAGAGCCAGCCGTGCACAGCACAGGGAGGGGGCCCCGTGCAAAGCCAGCGTGGCACCCTGAAGGTGCCCACTGCACTCTCATGTGACCCTGGCCTGGGAAGGACAGGAATGTCCGTGGTCCAGGAGGGCCTTTCTGAGGCCCCTGTGGGCTCAAAGCTGCTGCTCTTCTGGCTCCACAGAGCTCGGCCTCCCCCACAGCAAGAGGAACAAGACTTGGGTATCAGGCAGTGAAGCTCAATGCCTAAGGCTGAGGGGTGGGAGGCTCCAGTCTGGAGCATAGGGAGGGCACCCTCCCAGCCCCACAACAGCTGGCCTCACCGCCCTGAAAGGCCAGGACCAGGGTTCCACGCCTGATTCCAGGGCGTCCCTCCAACCGGCCACCGACCTGGAAGCGCCAGAGCAGCCGGCTCTCGGGATCAAGGCGGCTGCCAGGGGGCTGCTTATGGCCTCTGCCAGCCAATTGCTCAGGGCTTA
Organism: Melospiza melodia melodia; assembly: GCF_035770615.1. NCBI lineage: Eukaryota > Metazoa > Chordata > Aves > Passeriformes > Passerellidae > Melospiza > Melospiza melodia. The sequence continues at coordinate 25,435,847 of NC_086200.1, forward strand.
GCAGTGCCTCAGCCCCTCAGGGTCTCCCCCAGCCTGGCCGAGCTTGCCGGCAGCAGCGCCGCAGCCCCACAGCAGCTCCAGAGGAGCCCCATCCAGAGGCACCTTGGAGCCCTCAGCACTGCAGCCAGCAGCAGACGGGCAGGAGGACTGGCCCTTCCTGTCCGGCACAGGGCTTGAGGCCATCTCCAGGCACCGCTCTGGCAGGGATCCCCGCAGCTCCGGCCCCTGCCCAGCCGCTCTGTGGGCAGCACAAAGGCTTCAGCAGAACCACCAAAGGCCAAAAGGCTTCTGGTCATTTTCCCTGCAACACTGCACGCCTGGGCACCTGGCTGAGTACAAGCAACCTTTTCCCTCTCTTCTCTTATGCCCTACAGACCTTGCGCAGGAAAAGAAAGATCCTGGGACTCTGTGTATTGTAAGATATTTTATATTTACACAATCAAAAACAACGAAAATACAAACAGAAGAATCTGGAAGACGACCAAGAAAATTCCTGCTGGCTCAAATGTCCCAAGCAGACTGAGTGTTGCAGATCACCTCTCCGGGGAGCTGCAGCAGAACAGTAAGGCAGTGCAGCAAAGACGAGGCCGTTTCCTCCATGCACTGTGGAATCTATCTCGCAGCTTATGCCATGGGGAGTAGGGAGCTCTCTCAAGAGCCCGGAGAACTAAACAAAATTCTACTGCAGCATCTCTGATTGCAGGACTGCTGTCATATGCCATTTCTTCAAGGGCTGCAAGAGAGAGGAACAGAGGCAAGGTCAGATCCCGCATATGCAGGGAGCCGAGGAGAGCCCCCTGCCAGGGCCATCCCGGTCGTCTCTTGCCATGGCCCGCAGGGAGCAGGGAGCAAGGGGATGAGCCCGAAGTTGCTGGCCACGAATGCCACACGTAGCCCTGATATCTCTGTGTGCTCCGCCCACGGGTGCAGATCCCTCCGCAGCCGGGGCAGGGCTTGCAGCTGCCCCCTCCAGCCCCCGCGGTCAGCCCGCGGCCCTCACTCACTCACCAGTGCAGATCAGCTGCAGCTCTTGCTGCTGCCCCCTCAGGTGCCGCCCGGCCATGCCTGTGAACACAGAGCCTGTCACGGCCCCAGTGGCACAGCTCCCTGCCAGCGGCGCTGCGGCCACACGGGCTGCTGGCCAGGCAGAGCTCAGCCCGGGCCCTTGCCGCACGCTGCCGCCCCAGGGCGCGGCTGCCAGAGGGCAGCAGCAACGCCCAGGCCAGGCGGGGCTCCACGGCGCCGGGCCGGGCTGGCGCTGCCGGGGGCAGCAGGCGGGGCCGGGGCCGAGCTGCTGCGGGCCGGGGAGGAGCCCGGGCTCGGGACTCACCCATGAACCTGACGGCCGTCTCTCGCAGGGACTCCTGTGGGCTCTGCAGGTAGCGCAGTGCCCGGCGCAGGTGCTCGGCCGCTCGGCTCCTGTCCTCTGCCAGCTGCAGAGAGCGGCAGGAGGGAAGGGTTGGCGCGGGCTCAGCTCCTGGGCCGGGCGCTGCCTGCACCCATCGCCGGCCTCGCCTGCCCTCAGGGCCCTGAGGCGCGGCCAACAGTCGCTGGCCAAGGGCTCCCGAGGGCAGGGGGCAGGGGGCAGGGGGCAGAGGGCCGGCTGCTGCCCGGGGAGCCGTGGTGTCACCCCGCAGCCCCGCCGGGCCGGGGCTCCATGGGCACCCGACTCAGGCCCACGGGAGCCTGGAGCAGAGCCCGCGCGGCCTCTGGCTGCAGCAGCGGGCACAGCTGTTAGCCCCGCACACTGAGCACCGCCCTCAGGGACCTTCGCCATGCTGAGGCTGGGGGGGGGTCTCTGCTGTTCTTACCAGGCACTCCCCAAAGCTCTGATCCACGTGTAGCATTTGTTCTATATCCCTCCTCTTCAGGAATCTGGCTGAGGAATGCAGCGTTTCCCGGGAGGCCTGGAGAGGCACAGAGATGCACAGATGGCCCCACAGTCCAGGGCACAGGAGCATCCCAGTGGCACAGGCTGGAGAAGGCTGCAGCCCACAAGGTGCCAGGGCAGGAGGCAGCCCAAGCCCCTGCCAGGGGGACAGCAGCTGGCCACAAGTGCTCACCTCAGCAACAATCTGATTCTCATCATGGCAGTGGAAGTAGAGAGGGAGCAGGCTCTGGCGCACGTGGGACTTGAGGGCCTTTCTTCCCTCTTCTGTTAATAAGTCCAGCATCTCTTGAAAGAGAGCCATGGAGCTCAGCTGCACCTGGATATCATCCTGGATGAAAGGAAAGGGCATAAGACCTGAGCATCAGCTGCTTCAGGCCCCCCAGGGCACAGGCGTGCATCTGCACAGGGCACCAAGGGTCCGGGCAGCAGCCAGTGGCTGTGGCTGTGGGCACAGAGCCTTACGCTGTCAAAGAGTGGCAGGAGCACCTCAGCCAGCTGCAGGGCGATGGGGGTGGCTATTGGAGCACCATTATCCAGGAGCAAATATCTGAGTAGAAGAATGCTCATCCTGATCATGTCGCTGTCATTTTCCTCCAGGAGCTCCACAAGACTTTCAGTCAGGCTCCGCAGTTTTTCGGCCTGTGCGGAACACGACTTTGTGAAAGGCCACCCTGCTGCCGCAGGGCGCAGAGGCCAAAGGCCTGTCCCGAAGCACTGGGGCAGCTGAAGCGGGAAGCAGGAGAGATGGGAGCAGCTGCCCCAGCGGCCGAAGCCCAGGCAAGGCCAAGCGACTGCGTTGCCCAGCCCCACGCTGCCTGCACGGCTTCAGCCACTGCCCCCTTCTCACCATCAAGGGATTCTTGCCCAGCACTACGAGGCCTCGGAGTGCCAAGTAACGCCTGGCCATGTGCTCGCTCTGCAGGTTCTGTGCCAGGATCTCCAGAACACTGTCACTGCATTCCCTCAAGTCCAGGCACTCGAGGACCTGAAAGGCACAGGGCAGTGACAGGGGAGCCGGCCGGCAGGAGCCCAGAAGCGCACAGGGCCGGGCCCAGGCAGCAGCACAGGGCACGGGCACTGTCCTGGCAGCTGTGGCTGCGAGAGGCCCGAGGGCTGGGAGGCCGCTGAGCCAGGCAGCGCTGGCCTTGTGGCTCACCTCCACAAGGAATGCCAGGGCAGGGAAATCCCAGTATGGCATCTCTTTGCCGAGCAGGGCGAGCAGGTAGAATGCAACGGCGGAACAAAAGTGGATGGCTAAGCGGCGAATTTCTCTGAAGAGGGGAAAAAGGAAACAAGACCCTGATGCAGTGGGGCAAACCTCTCCCAGGCGTGACTCACCCAGTTCTCATCTTTCCCCAGCACCCTTGCAGCAAGGGGACGTGGGCCATTTGGGAGTTGGTTGCTCATGGGCACCTTCCTCTGCCAGCCTTTTCCAGTCTGCTTGGCCGTCCCTCAGTGACAAGGCCCTCTGACCCATGGCCACCACGGACACTTTGTGGGGCACCTGGGCACAGAGCAGCAATGTCAGAGGCAGTGGGGAGAAGGGGGTCTCACCTGGCAAGCAGAGCCACGGCAAAGTGGTGAGTGTCAAGAGAGAGCAGCGTGTCCCAGGCACACCTGCGCTCCATTGCCACCACCACATCCTCGCAGCGGAGAAGGCAGAGCAGGGACTTCAGGGTGCGCACAGCAAACCTGTGTGCAGAGCAAAGCCCAGGTCACACTGGCAGCACTGGCTCCTTGGCAGGCCACGTGGCAGGGACAGGAGGAGTGGGATGGAGCACCTGTTGGGGCTGGTGGCAAGGCCGTGCTCTTCCTGGCATCCCTTCCAGAAGGTGTCGACCTCCTCTGGCATATCCAGAGTGCTGAAGAACACTTGGAATAGCAGATGCACAAATAGGCGGGGGAAATACACCTTCAAGATCCGTGGGAGACAGGGCACCTGGAGGATCTTCCACATCACCACAGTTGCCTGCAAAGGACAAAGCCCCCTGAGACAGCACTCAGTGCTGAGGTGTGTGTGTGGCAGGGCCCGAGCGTGGCAGGGAGAGGCCAGGAGAGACCGTGGCAGGGGGAGCACGGGGCCTGGTGAGCCTGAAGCTGCCCCTGGGCCAGGTTTCAGGCCAGTGCCTGAGGCAGGGAGATGCAGTGGGGGAAGGAGGATGGAGAGCTGCTGGAGAGGCAGCCTTGGGGCCTGCAAAGGCCAGTTGCAGAAACTCACAGCCAGGGCAAAGACACCCGTTTCGTCCCCATTGGAGGTGCAGGTGCTGTACTCTGGCCAGCTGCCCAGCACATCCAGGAGGATCAGCTGCGCCAGCTCCGCAGTCCTGGCTGAGCCCATGATGGTCTTCCACATGGCCATGGCAGCTCTGTGGGGTTAGAGCTGTGTCTCAGGGGGGTCTCAGACACAGCAGCGGGGGCAGCTGAGCCGGCTGCCATTTCTGCCCCTGCCCACTGCCCCCCCTGCCAGCAGCAGCCAGACAGCCCAGCCCTGTGGGGACAGAGCCCTGAGAGGCGGCAAGGGAGCATGGCAGCAGGCTCAGGGGCTGACATGGCAGGGCTGGGAAAGGGAGCATCCAGAGGGCCCTGGAACTCTCTGTTGCTCCGACACCTGGGGCAGGCTGTGCAGGGTGATGGGCTGGGGAGGCCTGAGCCCTGTGGGCAGGTGGGCCCCGTACCTGTCACAGGACGGGGCCACACGCAGGAGCGTCATGACTGCGTCATTTGGCTGTGCTTCGGTGAGATCCAGCAGGGTCTTGTCCAGCCTGTGCTCAGCAGAATCGTTGGCCATGAGCCACTGGTGGATGTAGCTCACCATGGCAGGCACCTGGAGAAGGCACGGGGAGACTTGGAAAGCTGCCAGAGGGAGCAATGTTCCCAGCTTCCCCAGAGGAGTGCTTCCCTTCCCACCCCACTGCCATGTGGCCTGAAAGGCTCACAGCACGCAGCATGTGTGGATTGGGAGGCCAAGCAATTGCTGGGAGGATCAAAGCCTGGCCACAGGCTGCTTACTTGCTTTGGAGTGTAAAAGTCTTCCTCTACAAGCATACACAGCAGGGCAGCACTGGTCTTGCTTAGGAAGATGGGCGAGTATGGTCTGAGGCCTATGCCCGTGGCGATGGTCTCTTCCTCCTCAATTCTCTTGAGGAAGTTGCAAACAAACTGTAGGAGAAGGGCAAGAAGCCGGGGATGTTGCATGGAGTGCTGCACACACGGTGCTGGCCTGAGCAGAGACAGCAGGCCCAGCCCAGGTGGGGGTGGCTGCAGGTACCTGCGCTGTTCTGCGGAAGCGGCCACGGCTGGACTCCTGCTCTTGTGTGCGCTCCAGGGCTGCATCTGGCAAAGAGCGAGCGCAGCCAGAGATGAGGGGCTGCGGGGGAGGCCGGACAACACGGCCCAGCCCTGCGCTGCCCAGGCAGAGAGAGCCCCGGGATGCGCCAGGGGAAGGAGCACGGCCGCTGCGGGGTGTCTGCACGGCCTCTCTTCCGTCCTGTCCGTGGGCATGTCCCCAGGGGATAGCATGGCACGGCACGGCACGGCATGGGGTCCAAGCTGGCAGCAGGCACCAGTCCTGTGGCCCAGCTCTGCCACTCACCCTCCTGCGGTGGCTGGAACGGCACCACCTCTTCAGTCTGCTGTGCCGGGGAAGCTCCAGGGCCTTCTTCCTCCTCCTCCACCCAGGCCAGCTCAGGCACTGCCGGCTGTCTCTGCTCCATGTCTCTGCCTGGATTTGTGGCTATTTGCAGGAGAGTTGCCTTGGAACAGCTCCAAGTCACCAAGTCCCGCAGTGGTGCCTGGAAGGCACCTTCAAGTTAGAAGCCTCAGGAAGGCTACAGGACAGCAAGTCCTGTACTCGGTCTCAAGGGCCCCTGCCACAAGGACAGGGGACTCCTGACAAGGACTATGATATGGCCTCAAGGGCACCTGCAGAAGAGAAGCCTCAGGGAGACCACGAGTCAGCAAGTCCTGTGGTCTGGCCTCGAGCTCAGCTGCAGGAACACGGCTTCAGAAAAGCTCCGGGTGGGACGCGAACGAGCGCGCAGTGCGGGGGCTCCTCACGGCACCGCTCTGTCCCGTCCTGTCCCGTCGCGTGCTCTGAGCACTGTGGCGTGCTCTTGTCACCTCCAGCTCCTATGTCACCCCGTGTCACAAAGGGCCCTTGGACACCCGTTCCATGTCACAGTGACTGTGCGGCACCGTGTCACCAAGGGCCCTTGCAACACTGCCGCCTGCCCTGGGGCCACACCCAGCCCACCCAAAGTGGCCCAGTTTGGAAGGAATGGCTGGCCCCAGGAGTCTGAGCCAGACCGACAGGATCTTTAAGAATGGCTCAGACCATCAGCAAACGCTGCCATGCTCTGTGGGCTCAGGGCAGCAGAAGGAGCCCCCAGGGCTGCCGACGCAGCCGTTCTGGGAAGGGCACGGGGCCTTGCAGGGAAGCTGGCACGGCCTCCTTGGGGGACGTCCCGGCTGGTGGCTGTCCTAAATCTGCCGGTGTGACACGCACAAGGAACGTGTGGGCCTGGGCACGAGTGCTGCTCTGAGGCCAGGGGCCTGGGGAGCGCTGACATCAGCAGGTGTGGCAGAGTCCCCGGCCAAGCAGACCTGCCACCCCCCGAGCCCTGGCAGCGCTGGTGCCTGACTCCTGCCCCAGAGACCTGTGCCCCCGGGGGGCTTCTGTGCCAGAAGGAGCCAAAGGCCACGTGCCTTGGGGGCTGTGCCTCTTTCCTGCAGGGGCTGATGGCAGGAGCACCTGGAGCAACTGCTGGCACACTTGGTCTCTGTCAGATGAGGTTGCTCCTTCCTGAAATGAATTTTTCTCATGGAAGGCATTGGCAGTAGCACCAGAGCACCATCCATTGCTGAGTTTCCCAGGGCAATTAGATTGCAAAGTTAACAGTCTGAAATTTCCTTGTGCTTTTCTCACTCTCTTTCCCACATTCAGGAAAAAACAGAATCTGCCCAGCCTCTGCTATTCTCAGCTTCAGTTGCTGCATGTCTTGCTCTGGCAGCTCATGTCCAAACAAAACTCTGTCCCTGCTGAGCACAGCAATGAGCGGCCGCAAAGTGGCAAGTTCCCCAGTGAACATCAAGGCAGAGACGTGGAAGTGCTGAGGATAAGGACAACTCTGGGAGGAGAAGCTCTTCTGTGTCTCTGATGATGGTGCCCACACCCTGAAGCAGCAGCCAAGAGAAGCGCTGGAAGCAGACGGGCGCAGTTTTGGGCAGTACAATATCAAAAGATATGAAACCATTAGCCAGAATGCAAAGGAAGACTGCAAGGATGGAGTGTGGCCTGGAGGGGAAGCCCTAGATGCAGCTGAAGCCACTTTGTTCAGTCGGGAGGAGAGTAAAGGGCGTCATTGTGGTCTTCAACATCCTCCTGAGAGGAATCAGAGGGGCTGCTGCAGCTGTCGTCACTGTTGGGACCAGTGATAGGACTGGAGAAAAGGGCAGGGAGCTGGGACAGGGCAAGTTTCATTTCCATATCAGATCAAGGTTTTTCACCCAGAGCACAGTCAGGCACTGGGACGGGTTCCCCATTGACGCAGCCCAGCGGAGCCCGGGCTGGCTCTTGGGAAAACTGCGGCGCTGCGCCAGGAGTGGGGAACGGCCAAGGCTTGGGTCCTGCCCGCGGCTGACCCTGGTGAGCCACTGCTCAGTGGTTCAGGATCTACTGACTGCAGCACGGAGCAGGCCAAAGAGAAGGAAGAGGCTCCTCAATGGTGAGGTTCCACAGGCCAAGGCTTATTCCAAGGGAAGGATTCAGCAGCAAAGAGCCGCCAGCACTTCTGTGCACGGGATTTTATCGGGGTACAACTCAGGGGGTGGATACAAACGATTGAGCAATAAGGAATCTGCAGGGGATGAGTGAGGGGATTCCATCAGTTGCTTGGGACTAATTAGGACAGATGGGTGGAGAGGGTAGGTCACATGGGCCAGTGGGGCTTCCAGCAATAGAGGAATTCCAAAGGGGTGGTGCAGTCAGGGATTGGTCCAAGGCAAAAGTGACAGGGAAGGTTCAGGAATAAAGAGCTGGATTATCTTGAGAGGCAGGGAAGGAGCTGGAACAAAGAGTGGGGAATGGCATGAGAGACAGCTTTGAGGGAGGGCAGAACCATGGGGTAAACCAACTTGGGGAAAATACGGGGTACATGAAAACAAACCATTCTACGATAACTGAAAATAAACACAAACTGGAACACCCCAGGGAAATGGTCACAGCACCAAGCCCGTCTGAGTTTGAGAAGTGTTCGAAGAACATTGAGCAGTCACGCAAGCTTTTAGACACTACATCAAAAGCAGAAAGTGTACGATAGTCAAGAGAGGGAAAGAGCAAAAGAGCTCCCTGCAGCCATGGTGGCAGCTCTGGATCAGCACCAGGGAGAGGACGGATGTAGGCGTGGTTGAAGCAGAGGCAGGGGCGAAAATAGCAGAGGCAGAGGAGGTTCAAAGCAGCCACAGACCACGCTGGGGCCAAATCAATGTGCATCTTGTAAGAAATCAGGACACTGGAAATAGGGCCAGTGCCCAGAGTTAGCAGACAAAGTACACAAAACTCTTGCAGCCACTCTAGATGATAAGAAATGACCGAGACTGGCAATTCTTACCCTAGCAGGCCACTGTTTAAAATACAGCTAAAGAATGATGAAGAAGTTGAAATTTTAAGAAATTGTGGAGACACATTTTCACTCCTGAATCAAGCACTTGATGCCGAATTTTGCTCCAAACAGGCAGAGTGACTGCCTAATTAGACTCATCTTAAGTCAATTAAGCAGGAGGTATTTTTATTAGCGACGCGTCGGAGAAATCACAAAATGGATTTCTGAGTTCACATAGCAAAAGCAAGCCTTATATACATTTTTGGGTATAGGATTACATCAGATCAGATACATAGGCGGAGCGTGGGTGGAGCGTAGGTGGAGACATCTCTTTTGGGGGATTTTCAGGTGGTCGTTCTTGTTGCCTTCATCATAGACGGGGTCTTTCTGATGAGTCTTCCTCTTTAAACTTTTGAACTCCTTTCCTAATCTGGTCAATTCTCGGTGTACTTGGCTTAGATCTCGTGGCTTGGCAAAACCCTTAGGGTCATTTCGACATTGCTGGCTCTAAACCTGCTTAGCCCATTAGTTTCTCTTATACTTATCTCTTCTCCTGTCATGATGCTCTACTTCTTATCTAATTTATTGCTCTGTTTTCTAGTGCTAGGCCCTGCTTTACATGCCTCACATTCCATGTTTTAACCTATTACTTCTGGAAGGCTATCTGCTTTAGGGCTTCATTTCCCCCCTTTTCTTGTAACTTACGAATTCTTTCGTCAAGTTCTGGTCTCACAGGACGCTGATAGGCTCGTACCATTGCCTAAATCATTTGGGTCTTTTTCATTATGCTCTTTAGTCTCTACCACAAACAAATGTTTGTAACAAATGTTTGTAAGAGTTAGTAATAACAAAGCTACAATTACTACTAGCATTGGGTGCACCAGGTAATGGAAGACCTGTGTAGCTGTTGGGGAATATCTTGTAAAGATGTTCTACTAGTGATGCTGGCCTACTTGTTCTACTTCGGTCAGGACAGAATAGTTGTTTGATTCACCTTTTGCACCAATTTCTTTACTTCAGGGTGTGCAAGCATTGCTTTGAGAATCTTGACGTCCATCTCTATTTGTAATTTCGGTATCTCTTGATATAGGTTGAAATTTGCGTTAATTAGCTGTTGGGTAGTTATTGGGACAGTGTAATGAAAATCACAACTTACGATCTTGGTAAAGTTGCATACACAAAAGTTAGTATTGTTAGTCTCTTCTTGGCAATTATCTATAGTGACGTTGTCACAAGCTGTCTTTACGCAAGCACACTCGTTTCTTATATAGTAAACTTGTGATTGTGTTCTATCATGCGGAAGCATTTCTAAGGTACATACACTATTTTCAGCATTTAAGCATAAATCTTCGGCTTCTACTACAGCATTTTCGCAAACATAGCTTAATTGTCCTCTAGGGATACATGTTTCTGTGCTAACTGATTGCTACTTATTTTTGGTGTAATCATAACTGGCCCAGACATTATGGTCTATTGGCTTGACAATGACATCTTGGTGTATTGTCCCTAGAGTGAGGATGGGAAAAATAGCTCTTTCCTCAGCCGCACTAATGGTGAGGACATAAGCTTCAATGTGAACACAAATTGCCACTAAGCTTGATGGTCCCTCTCAAATTGTGTAGTATGATTGTCTTTTAATATTGTTTCCCTTATTTCTTGAGGTAATATACCTGACGTTCTTTCTCTCATTATTCTTGCTGCTACTGATTGTACCCATTGTTGCGTCTGAGAGCATTGGATAGCGAGTGCAATGTCTCTGCTAAGTTCCCCTGTGTAGTCAGTTAGTTTTACAAAATCTTCTGCAGTATGGTTTGCTACTATGGTTAGTAATTTCACCACTAGCGATTGTGTTTCAGCTAATGTAAGCATGGATGAACTGAGGGGCACTTTAAGCTTTCTTAAGCTCGACGTGACGGTACTTAATTTGTTTACTAATACTTTTTGATGTATTGTGTTTACTATGCTAAATCTGGTGCTAATCTACTCACTTAGATCTCTTTTTGTTCTTCTGTGATGAGACCTTGTCGCTAGCCATGCATTCTATCTCTTAAGGCTTTGCTGTATAAATGGTCGGCAATCCTTTTGCAAATAAGTAATATTGGTGTGAATGTTCATTTGCACTCTTTTCAGGGAATAAGTGGGGTCTAACAATAATTTTAATTCGTTAGATTTTCTTATCACCTGAGGCCCTATAAAGATTAGGTTATGTACTGCTTTACATTCTACTGGTCGAGTGGTTTCTTGGGGCAAGTCTAAATCTGGGTACAATGAAATTACGTCTCTCGGTAATTCTACTTTATACATAGCGACACGCCTAGGGAAGTTGAAACTCCGTTCGAGCGTTTTCAACTCTCTTTCACATGTGAACGTCATCGACTGATCTAATCTAAACGCTATCTCACACTGTGCTTTTTTTTCTTCAGGACCACTAGATGCTACGATCTTTCCTGCAGGGTGGAGAAGGGGGTGAGGGTTATAGGTTATGTTTTGAGGATGTAGCTCTTCAAGTGAATCTTCTCTATAAATCACCGAGTTTCGGGGTTGTGATCTAGGTGGATCTTCTCTGAAGTCACTCTACTGACATGAAATTGGGCCCTTTTGCTGGGTCCAGGCAGTGGGCTTGTCCATTCTTACTGGACTAAAGGTAATTAGGTTATGTTCAGAGGCTGGCTCTAAGGGTTCAATTGTTAGCACTAGCCGCCTTGTTTTCCTTTCTTCTACTGGGTCAAGCTCTCGACACCCAATTTGGATTTGGTCTCCTTCGTATGCTACTATGGGGGACTGATGCCATATCTCACTCGCGTATGGCTGATTGTTACGTAAGGCATAAACTTCAAAATGGGGTCCTCTCAATCTCAACTCCGGGTGGATACACTGGTGTGCATGAGACCATGGGTCTATTGGGGAAGAGTCTTGGGGAAGAGCTATACTTATCGAGAGTCCAATGATCAGAGTTGCAAAGGTTTGAGGTGGAGTCAGGATCATGACGTCTGCTCCTCTTGTTTGTTCTCTTCTTCTTGTTTGTTCTCCGGAGCTTTCTTGACTTGTGAATAATGGATCTACGTAGGTCACTCTTTGATCTGCACTACGGTGAAGATAGTCAGCAGCACTTGGAAAGGTCCTTCTCACTTTTCTTGTAGGGGTTTTCCTAAAAGATTCTTAACATACACTCAATCACCGGGATTAAACGGATGCAATTTACAGTCAGGTTGTTTAGGTTGGTGCTCTATCATCACAGTAGCATTTTTATCAAACTGTTTCCCCACCGTAATTACATAATCATAAATGTATTGATTACCGATTTGGTCTATGGCGTCCCCATTTACAACTTGCATAGCATAATGTCTACCATACAAAATTTCGAATGGGCTTAACTTTTCCTTTGATCTTGGTTTCACTCTCAGCTTCAGCAGAACAATAGGCAAAGCTTGATACCACTGTAAATTAGTCTCCTGGCATATTTTGGCAATTTGCTGTTTGATGAGATGATTCATCTTTTCCACTTGCCTACTGGCCTGTGGACGGTAAGGCGTGTGTAATTGCCATTTGATTTGTAATGCTTTACTTATTGCTCTCACTATTTTGCACAGAAATATGTACCTCTATCCGAAGAAATGCTCTTCGGTACCCCAAACTGTGGAATAATTTCATTCAACAGTACTCTAGTTACTTCTCTTTCCTTATTTGTCTTACAGGGGAATGCTTCAGGCCATTCAGAAAATGTGTCAGTTAATACTAACAAGTACCGAAACCCCCCTTTTCTTGGGAGTTCAGAAAAATCAATTTGCCATACCTCACCTGGGAATTTACCTCGGTTTATGGCTCCTTGGTGTACTTTGGTTCCTGTATTCGGGCTGTTCTTTAGACACTGTTCACACTGGGACGTAACGTGTTTTATAGTAGTAAATAATTTTGGTCTTGCTATTCTGGTCTGCCAATATTGGTAAAGTGAATCTAGGCCTCAATGGGCCTTCTCATGTTCTGTCTTCACAAACTGCCACATCACGTTTCTTGGTATCACTAACTGTCCTGTTTCTAATTGACCCCAACCATTTTCTAGTATTTTGCTCTTATTCCTTTGAATCCACCTATGATCTGATTCTTGGTAATCTGGCTGGATATTGATATCCAGCTCCCCTGGTATTAGGGCCGCTATTTCTGCTTCCTTATTTCTTGCAGCCGCTAATTTAGCTTCTGTATCTGCCTTTTTGTTCTCTATTTCTGGAATAGTATTGCCTTTCAAATGCCCCTTGCAATGCATTATGGCCACCTGTGTTGGGAGTTGGACCGCCTCTAGCAGTCGCAGAACCTCTTCTGCATGTTTGACTGTTTTTTCTTGTGTAGTCAACAGTCCTCTTTCTTTCCAGATGGCTCCATGAGCATGTACGACAGAAAAGGCATATTTAGAGTCTGTCTATATATTAATTTGCATGTTCTCTGCTAATTCTAGGGCTCGGGTCAGAGCTATCAGCTCTGCCTTTTGAGCTGAAGTCCTTGCAGGCAGGGGGTTTGACTCAATTACTCTTTCTGTAGTGGTGACTGCATAGCCAGCCATTCTTACTCTTTGCTTCACGAAGCTGCTGCCATCTGAAAACCAGTTGTCCGCGTCTTCGAACGGCTCTTCTTTGAGATCTGGGCGACTGGAGTAGACGGCTTCAATTGTTTCCAGGCAGTCATGTTCGATGGGTTCTGCTGGGGCTCTTCTTTCTAAGAATGAAGCTGGGTTCACAATATTAATTATCTGAATGGTTACATCATCTGATTCAGCCAGGATGGCCTGGTACTTTAAGAATCTGGAAGGCGACAACCAATGGTTGCCTTTTTGTTCTAGCACGGCTGACACAGTGTGGGATACTAATACAGTCGCCTTTTGGCCCAGCGTGAGCTTCCTGGCCTCTTCTATGTTAATTATCACTGCGGCCACTGCCCTCAGACAGCCTGGCCATCTTTTACTTACTTTATCTAATCGCTTGGAGAAGTAGGCCACAGCTCTCTTGTGTGGTTCTAACTGCTGTGCTAGGACTCCTAGGGCCATCTCTTGCCGCTCATGGGAAAATAGCCAGAATGGTTTTGACACATCTGGGAGACCTAAGGCTGGTGCTCTCATCAGGTCCCGCTTCAGCCTCTTGAAGGCCCCTTCCGCCTTGGGAGTCTAAACTAGGACATTCTTGGTTTCTTTCAGCAAATCATACAGTGGTTTAGTGAGTATCTCATACTGGTAGATCTATAGCCGACACTAACCTGTCATCTCTAGAAAGGCGCGCAGGTCTTTCACCGTCTCTGGTTTGGGCATCTGGCAGATGGCCTCTTTCTTGGCTGCTCCCAGGGATCGCTGTCTTCTGGAGATTTCGTATCTCAGGTACACCACTTCCTTTTGCACTAGTTGTGCTTTCTGTTGAGAGACTCGATATCCACTTAAGCTCAGGAAATTCAACAAGGAAATAGTCTATTCAATGCATTCTTCTTCCGTCACTGTCGCTATTAGGAGGTCGTCTACGTACTGCAGGAGGGCGCCATCTCTCGGCGGCTCTTCCTATTGTTCTAATTCTTTGGCTAACTGATTCTCAAAGATCGTGGGCGAGTTAGACCAGCCTTGGGGCAACCGTGTCCAGGTAAGTTGGGTCTTTCTCCCCCTATCTACTGATTTTCACTCAAAGGCAAAAATCCTTTGACTCTCGGGGGCTAAGGGAAGGCAGAAGAATGCGTCTTTCAAATCTAATACGGTGAACCAGGCCAGGCTATCCTTTAGCTTAGTTAGAAGCGTATATGGATTAGCAACTACTGGGTGTAATGTCTTGGTTATTTCGTTTACGGCCCTCAGATCTTGAACGAGCCTATACGTTCCATTAGGTTTCTTTACTGGCAAGATCGGTGTATTAAAATCTGATTCACATTCTACCAATAACCCCAGTTCTAAAAACTCTTTGATTATGGGCTCAATTTCCTTTCTGTCTTCTATCTTCAGAGGGTATTGTTTTCTTACTACCGGTCTTGCCCCGACCTTAAGTTCGACAACAATCGGTGTCGCTCGTTTTGATTTTCTAGGTATATCCGTAGCCCATACTAATGGATAAGTCTTGCTCAGGATTCGCTCGAAGTTGTGGTTCTCAGGTTTGGGTTCCACACAACTGATTGTTAGGCTTAGGGCTGTAATCAGTTGTTCATCGTTTACTTGAAATTCCAATTTGTCTTTATTGAACTTTATTATGGCTCCCAAGTTTTCTAATAGTTCTCTTCTCAATAAGGGCTTTGGCGAATTTGGTAAATACAGGAACTGATGAATTCTTATTTGTTTCTCAATTTTGTATTTAATGGGTTTCAAAAAGTAAGCCTTTTCTGGTTGGCCTGTTGCTCCTACAACTTGTACAAATTCATCACTTTTAGGTACCAATTCTTGATTTAAAACTGAAAAAGTTGCTCCCGTATCAATTAAAAAGCTCAATTCCTTTTTACCTTCCTCTAGCTCCATTTTAACCAGTGGGTCTGCTAGGGTACGGCCCACCGGTCCCCGTCATTCACTATCCTGATGTGTGGTGGTGGTAGTGGCCATAAATCTTTCCTTCAGTTGGGGACATTCTCGCTTCCAGTGCCCCATCTGTAGGCAGTGCGCACATTGATTTGGCCCTACCCTAGTGGGGTGGGGCTGGAGTCTTCCTCCCCTTCCCATTGGGTTGCCTCTACCCCTTCCTCGAGTTCTAGGTTCCGGGTAACCTGTCTTCTGAGCTGCCACTGCTACAGCCACCACTCGAGCTATCTTCTTGTCTTCCTTTTTCTTCTCTTCTGCTTCTCTATTATTGTATGCCTTCCATGCCTCGTTCAGCAGTGTCTCTAGGTTTTTGTTTGCTGGATGCTCAAGCTTTTGTAACTTCTTCTTGATGTCTGGGTTACTCTGTCCCATCATTAATCTTAACAGGTGTTGTTTCTCTCCTTCTGTTGCTCTCTTATCCTCTATCTGAATTACTATATTCAGCTTCTGTGAGCTGTTCTCTGCCTCCCTTTCGCATGTCTCACTGTCATTCTTCTCACTATATTTCAACTTTGCCAGTGAGTTACTTTTGTCTCCCGTCCTTGGTGTGCTAGTTTCTATTTTACAGGAACCTGATTTCCTTAAACTTCTATTACTAGGTGTGCTACTATCCCCACATGGGCTTAGTTCGGGCAGGCTGTGTGTCTCCCCTCGGCTCTCTGTTCCATGTGGACTGCCTTCTTCCCTCTCAGCTTCTAGTCTGGGTGGGCTGTCAGCATCCCTGTAGCTCCCTGACCCCTGTGTACTATCTGGTCCCTGCGGGCTGCTTTCTTTCTTTTCAATCTTCGATATTAATGGGCTATCCTCTTCCCAACTGTTGTCTAATTTCTGAGGGCTGTGCCCAAACTTCGATTTCTACCATCATTCTAGTTCTTTTAATGGGCTAGGATCTCCTTGTTCCTCTTTTGGCTTGGGAAGAGGCCTTTCTCGTCTTGGGGCGAATGGATGGTATTCCCACAGGCTTATTTCGCTCTCCTTTCCACTATCCCTTCTTGTTAATTTAAGACATTGTTGCCCAATGCTACATGCATCACAGCAACGTTCTTTAGGCTTTGAACTTTTCTTATCTTTTTCCAGGGCTAGCACCAGGGGGTCCTGAGGTGCTACATTTATCCCGCACTCTCAGATGTCAGCATACATCACTTCGTCTCATTTATTAAATCGGCGGAGGAAGAGCATCAGTTGTAAAATAGTGTTATAATTAGTTGTTCCCTCCGGTGGCCATTTCTCATTGTCATCTAACTTATACAACGGCCACCACTGTGTACAATATTTAAGAAGTGTCTTTTTACTGATGTTTCCCCCTGGAATCCCTCCCAAGTCCTTCCACTGCTTTAAGATACATCTTAAGGGGGTTTTCATATTTACGTCCTTACTCTGTCGACTTCCCATGGCTATTCTCTGTGTTTGTTTAACCCGATCAGTCCCTTTCTCGCAAGTACTGTAAGCCAATGCAGAGTGGGACTCCCTCCTGCTTCGCAGTGATGCTGCGTTTCATTCACTCTCACCCACACCCACACACCTTTATGAAATAGTTCTTACCTTATGGTCTATATCAGAACAGACTGTTTTACTAGGTTTGGTTACGAGAGGTTGCCTACAGACCGTGAGATACCGGTTTGCCTGGTTCATGCAATCGCAACCATAGACAGTATATAGATGTTTCTTGTAAGATTTTGCAACAGACACATAGAACAGACACAAAAAAAAAAAATCACCGGCTGTCAGACCTCTCAAAGAGCAATCTTAGTTCTTAACCCTTAATCTACAGTATTATAACATTAAACACAATGTTAAAAACAGTTTCTCACACAGTAAAAACAGACCAAAGATACTAAGATAAACAAATACTCCTTCCAGCAGGACTTTAACCTGCGGGTTTTTTTTTTGTTTTGTTTTTTGGTTTTTTTTTTTTTGTTTTTTTTTCTACATTCACAAAACCAAATGCTGGGACTCTAACCCAGTAGCTGGGACTCTAACTCAGTAGCAGGACTTTAACCTGTGTTTCTATTACTGGGACTCTAACCCAGTAGCAGGACTTTAACCTGCGTTTCTATTACCGGGACTCTAACCCAGTAGCAGGACTTAAACCTGCGTTTCTATTTCTGGGACTCTAACCTAGTAGGGATTCTTTACTGGGGCGTCCCCCAGCTTACCCTGCGAGCGGTCACATCTGACTCTCGTTTCTCAAACAAAGCGCTTTATCCCAAAACCAACAAACAATTTAAATACTTCTTAAAGCTAATAGGCAATTAAAATACCTCTTAATTGAGCAGGAGATGCAGCCAGCGTCCATCCGAGAGCACCAGTCCAGGGAAGGAGCTTCTCCTGACGAAAAGCCGTCAGAGGCGCCCAGAAGACCCCGGCCCCGGACCCGGCTCGGGAGAGGACCCTTAAGGCTTGGATCTCCTGTCTGGTGCCATAGCTCCTGGCTGGCTCGCCAGAAATGATGCCGAATTTTGCCCCAAACAGGCAGAGTGACTGCCTAATCAGACTCAGCTTAAGTCAATTAAGCAGGAGGTATTTTTATTAGCGACGCGTCGGAGAAATCACAAAATGGATTTCTGAGTTCACATAGCAAAAGCAAGCCTTATATACATTTTTGGGTATAGGATTACATCAGATCAGATACATAGGCGGAGCGTGGGTGGAGCGTAGGTGGAGACATCTCTTTTGGGGGATTTTCAGGTGGTCGTTCCTGTTGCCTTCATCATAGATGGGGTCTTTCTGATGAGTCTTCCTCTTTAAACTTTTGAACTCCTTTCCTAATCTGGTCAATTCCCGGTGTACTTGGCTTAGATCCCGTGGCTTGGCAAAACCCTTAGGGTCATTTCGACATTGCTGGCTCTAAACCTGCTTAGCCCATTAGTTTCTCTTATACTTATCTCTTCTCCTGTCATGATGCTCTACCTCTTATCTAATTTATTGCTCTGTTTTCTAGTGCTAGGCCCTGCTTTACATGCCTCACATTCCATGTTTTAACCCATTACTTCTGGAAGGCTATCTGCTTTAGGGCTTCACACTGATACCCAAAAGTGAAACCTATCTTCAGGCAATAGGAGCAACTATAGGGCAGCCAGAAAATGCATTCTTCCTGAAACCACTTTGATGTAAAATCAAGAAGAAAATGGGAATACATCAGTTTCTTTATTTACCAAACTCACCCAAATCTGCCCTATGCAGGGATTTGCTTGAAAATTTAGAAGTAACAGTTCCATTTAGCAAAAAGAAAACTTCAATGGAAGGTACCTGAAGACAAATGAACGGTTTTAGCAGTAGGACTGACAATTGACACCAGACCAACAAACAAGAATAACTAGTTAGAACAAGTATTGAATCAGGTATACCCAAGAGTATGGGATACTGATAGCCCAGGAAAATCAAAACGAGCAGACCCTATGAAAATTGAGCTATAGACAAGAGTTAGGGCAGTAGTCAGAAAGCAATACCCTTGAAGATTAGAAGCTAGGAAAGGAATAGAGCCAACAGTCAATTAAATCCCTGACATCAGGACTATTGGAAGAATGGCAGTCAAAATTTAATACTGCTAGATCAGCAATAAAGAAACCTAATGGAACTCAGAGACTAGTGCCAGATTTCCAGGCAATTAATGGTTTATACCTTACTAGCTTACTAGCTAAACTTGGAGATGATTTTATTTGGTGCGGGGAATGTCCATGGGCAGGTGCTGTCGAGAGCCGTTCCCTCTTGGTCTGAGAGACCAGCTCCCCCAGCCCACCTTGCTCCCAGGCCCGGAGGGTGTAACGTGCGCTCGACCGGCAGCCAAAGGAGGGCTCTTGACACCGTGTCTGATGCAACAGGGTTTATTGAAGGTAGGTCAGAGGGTGCAGGTTGGGTGAGGGTGAGAAGAGGGACAGGAAGAGTGCACAAGCACTGGAACATGACACATAAGGCACCTGCAAGCTGCTGGGGAAGCCTCAAGTCTGCTCAGTGAGCCACGTGTGCCCTCAGCATTGGGACAGCCACCTTTCCCTCAGCGAGCCTCACATCCCAGGGTCAGCAAATCAAGAGGCACCAGGCATGCTGTAGGTGACTCAGAGCGAGTGCAGTGGGTCATGGTGGCCAGGGGCCAGAAGCAGGCAGAAAGCCAACGGGGCTGGGGAAAAGGCTCTGCTCTGCTTACAGCGTGAGCTGAGGGCTGGGAGAGCTCCATTTCTCCCTTGAGATGTTGGAGACGGGGCCTTTCACCCTCCTGATAGGGCTGCCCCTGGCTGCAGCCAGCAAGAGGAGTACGACGACACAAGGCCGAGAGCAGCAAAGCAAAGAGCCAGCCATGCACAGCACAGGGAGGGGGCCCCGTGCAAAGCCAGCGTGGCACCCTGAAGGTGCCCACTGCACTCTCATGTGACCCTGGCCTGGGAAGGACAGGAATGTCCGTGGTCCAGGAGGGCCTTTCTGAGGCCCCTGTGGGCTCAAAGCTGCTGCTCTTCTGGCTCCACAGAGCTCGGCCTCCCCCACAGCAAGAGGAACAAGACTTGGGTATCAGGCAGTGGAGCTCAATGCCTAAGGCTGAGGGGTGGGAGGCTCCAGTCTGGAGCACAGGGAGGGCACCCCCCCAGCCCCACAACAGCTGGCCTCACCGCCCTGAAAGGCCAGGACCAGGGTTCCACGCCTGATTCCAGGGCGTCCCTCCAACCGGCCACCTACCTGGAAGCGCCAGAGCAGCCGGCTCTCGGGATCAAGGCGGCTGCCAGGGGGCTGCTTATGGCCTCTGCCAGCCAATTGCTCAGGGCTTAGCAGTGCCTCAGCCCCTCAGGGTCTCCCCCAGCCTGGCCGAGCTTGCCGGCAGCAGCGCCGCAGCCCCACAGCAGCTCCAGAGGAGCCCCATCCAGAGGCACCTTGGAGCCCTCAGCACTGCAGCCAGCAGCAGACGGGCAGGAGGACTGGCCCTTCCTGTCTGGCACAGGGCTTGTGGCCATCTCCAGGCACCGCTCTGGCAGGGATCCCCGCAGCTCCGGCCCCTGCCCAGCCGCTCTGTGGGCAGCACAAAGGCTTCAGCAGAACCACCAAAGGCCAAAAGGCTTCTGGTCATTTTCCCTGCAACACTGCACGCCTGGGCACCTGGCTGAGTACAAGCAACCTTTTCCCTCTCTTCTCTTATGCCCTACAGACCTTGCGCAGGAAAAGAAAGATCCTGGGACTCTGTGTATTGTAAGATATTTTATATTTACACAATCAAAAACAACGAAAATACAAACAGAAGAATCTGGAAGACGACCAAGAAAATTCCTGCTGGCTCAAATGTCCCAAGCAGACTGAGTGTTGCAGATCACCTCTCCGGGGAGCTGCAGCAGAACAGTAAGGCAGTGCAGCAAAGACGAGGCCGTTTCCTCCATGCACTGTGGAATCTATCTCGCAGCTTATGCCATGGGGAGTAGGGAGCTCTCTCAAGAGCCCGGAGAACTAAACAAAATTCTACTGCAGCATCTCTGATTGCAGGACTGCTGTCATATGCCATTTCTTCAAGGGCTGCAAGAGAGAGGAACAGAGGCAAGGTCAGATCCCGCATATGCAGGGAGCCGAGGAGAGCCCCCTGCCAGGGCCATCCCGGTCGTCTCTTGCCATGGCCCGCAGGGAGCAGGGAGCAAGGGGATGAGCCCGAAGTTGCTGGCCACGAATGCCACACGTAGCCCTGATATCTCTGTGTGCTCCGCCCACGGGTGCAGATCCCTCCGCAGCCGGGGCAGGGCTTGCAGCTGCCCCCTCCAGCCCCCGCGGTCAGCCCGCGGCCCTCACTCACTCACCAGTGCAGATCAGCTGCAGCTCTTGCTGCTGCCCCCTCAGGTGCTGCCCGGCCATGCCTGTGAACACAGAGCCTGTCACGGCCCCAGCGGCACAGCTCCCTGCCAGCGGCGCTGCCGGCGCTGTGGCCACACGGGCTGCTGGCCAGGCAGAGCTCAGCCCGGGCCCTTGCCGCACGCTGCCGCCCCAGGGCGCGGCTGCCAGAGGGCAGCAGCAACGCCCAGGCCAGGCGGGGCTCCACGGCGCCGGGCCGGGCTGGCGCTGCCGGGGGCAGCAGGCGGGGCCGGGGCCGAGCTGCTGCGGGCCGGGGAGGAGCCCGGGCTCGGGACTCACCCATGAACCTGACGGCTGCCTCTCGCAGGGACTCCTCTGGGCTCTGCAGGTAGCGCAGTGCCCGGCGCAGGTGCTCGGCCGCTCGGCTCCTGTCCTCTGCCAGCTGCAGAGAGCGGCAGGAGGGAAGGGTTGGCGCGGGCTCAGGTCCTGGGCCGGGCGCTGCCTGCGCCCATCGCCGGCCTCGCCTGCCCTCAGGGCCCTGAGGCGCGGCCAACAGTCGCTGGCCAAGGGCTCCCGAGGGCAGGGGGCAGGGGGCAGGGGGCAGAGGGCCGGCTGCTGCCCGGGGAGCCGTGGTGTCACCCCGCAGCCCCGCCGGGCCGGGGCTCCATGGGCACCCGACTCAGGCCCACGGGAGCCTGGAGCAGAGCCCGCGCGGCCTCTGGCTGCAGCAGCGGGCACAGCTGTTAGCCCCGCACACTGAGCACCGCCCTCAGGGACCTTCGCCATGCTGGGGCTGGGGGGGTCTCTGCTGTTCTTACCAGGCACTCCCCAAAGCTCTGATCCATGTGTAGCATTTGTTCTATATCCCTCCTCTTCAGGAATCTGGCTGAGGAATGCAGCGTTTCCCGGGAGGCCTGGAGAGGGACAGAGATGCACAGATGGCCCCACAGTCCAGGGCACAGGAGCATCCCAGTGGCACAGGCTGGAGAATGCTGCAGCCCACAAGGTGCCAGGGCAGGAGGCAGCCCAAGCCCCTGCCAGGGGGACAGCAGCTGGCCACAAGTGCTCACCTCAGCAACAATCTGATTCTCATCATGGCAGTGGAAGTAGAGAGGGAGCAGGCTCTGGCGCACGTGGGACTTGAGGGCCTTTCTTCCCTCTTCTGTTAATAAGTCCAGCATCTCTTGAAAGAGGGCCATGGAGCTCAGCTGCACCTGGATATCATCCTGGATGAAAGGAAAGGGCATAAGACCTGAGCATCAGCTGCTTCAGGCCCCCCAGGGCACAGGTGTGCATCTGCACAGGGCACCAAGGGTCCGGGCAGCAGCCAGTGGCTGTGGCTGTGGGCACAGAGCCTTACGCTGTCAAAGAGTGGCAGGAGCGCCTCAGCCAGCTGCAGGGCGATGGGGGTGGCTATTGGAGCACCATTATCCAGGAGCAAATATCTGAGTAGAAGAATGCTCATCCTGATCATGTCGCTGTCATTTTCCTCCAGGAGCTCCACAAGACTATCAGTCAGGCTCCGCACTTTTTCGGCCTGTGCGGAACACGACTTTATGAAAGGCCGCCCTGCTGCCGCAGGGCGCAGAGGCCAAAGGCCTGTCCCGAAGCGCTGGGGCAGCTGAAGCGGGAA
This sequence comes from Melospiza melodia melodia, assembly GCF_035770615.1. Lineage (NCBI taxonomy): Eukaryota > Metazoa > Chordata > Aves > Passeriformes > Passerellidae > Melospiza > Melospiza melodia. The sequence goes on from NC_086200.1 coordinate 25,458,253, forward strand.
ACAGGAGAGATGGGAGCAGCTGCCCCAGCGGCCGAAGCCCAGGCAAGGCCAAGCGACTGCGTTGCCCAGCCCCACGCTGCCTGCACGGCTTCAGCCACTGCCCCCTTCTCACCATCAAGGGATTCTTGCCCAGCACTACGAGGCCTCGGAGTGCCAAGTAACGCCTGGCCATGTGCTCGCTCTGCAGGTTCTGTGCCAGGATCTCCAGAACACTGTCACTGCATTCCCTCAAGTCCAGGCACTCGAGGACCTGAAAGGCACAGGGCAGTGACAGGGGAGCCGGCCGGCAGGAGCCCAGAAGCGCACAGGGCCGGGCCCAGGCAGCAGCACAGGGCACGGGCACTGTCCTGGCAGCTGTGGCTGCGAGAGGCCCGAGGGCTGGGAGGCCGCTGAGCCAGGCAGCGCTGGCCTTGTGGCTCACCTCCACAAGGAATGCCAGGGCAGGGAAATCCCAGTATGGCATCTCTTTGCCGAGCAGGGCGAGCAGGTAGAATGCAACGGCGGAACAAAAGTGGATGGCTAAGCGGCGAATTTCTCTGAAGAGGGGAAAAAGGAAACAAGACCCTGATGCAGTGGGGCAAACCTCTCCCAGGCGTGACTCACCCAGTTCTCATCTTTCCCCAGCACCCTTGCAGCAAGGGGACGTGGGCCATTTGGGAGTTGGTTGCTCATGGGCACCCTCCTCTGCCAGCCTTTTCCAGTCTGCTTGGCCGTCCCTCAGTGACAAGGCCCTCTGACCCATGGCCACCACGGACACTTTGTGGGGCACCTGGGCACAGAGCAGCAATGTCAGAGGCAGTGGGGAGAAGGGGCTCTCACCTGGCAAGCAGAGCCACGGCAAAGTGGTGAGTGTCAAGAGAGAGCAGCGTGTCCCAGGCACACCTGCGCTCCATTGCCACCACCACATCCTCACAGCGGAGAAGGCAGAGCAGGGACTTCAGGGTGCGCACAGCAAACCTGTGTGCAGAGCAAAGCCCAGGTCACACTGGCAGCACTGGCTCCTTGGCAGGCCACGTGGCAGGGACAGGAGGAGTGGGATGGAGCACCTGTTGGGGCTGGTGGCAAGGCCGTGCTCTTCCTGGCATCCCTTCCAGAAGGTGTCGACCTCCTCTGGCATATCCAGAGTGCTGAAGAACACTTGGAATAGCAGATGCACAAATAGGCGGGGGAAATACACCTTCAAGATCCGTGGGAGACAGGGCACCTGGAGGATCTTCCACATCACCACAGTTGCCTGCAAAGGACAAAGCCCCCCGAGACAGCGCTCAGTGCCGAGGTGTGTGTGTGTGGCAGGGCCCGAGCGTGGCAGGGAGAGGCCAGGAGAGACCGTGGCAGGGGGAGCACGGGGCCTGGTGGGCCTGAAGCTGCCCCTGGGCCAGGTTTCAGGCCAGTGCCTGAGGCAGGGAGATGCAGTGGGGGAAGGAGGATGGAGAGCTGCTGGAGAGGCAGCCTTGGGGCCTGCAAAGGCCAGTTGCAGAAACTCACAGCCAGGGCAAAGACACCCGTTTCGTCCCCATTGGAGGTGCAGGTGCTGTACTCTGGCCAGCTGCCCAGCACATCCAGGAGGATCAGCTGCGCCAGCTCCGCAGTCCTGGCTGAGCCCATGATGGTCTTCCACATGGCCATGGCAGCTCTGTGGGGTTAGAGCTGTGTCTCAGGGGGGTCTCAGACACAGCAGCGGGGGCAGCTGAGCCGGCTGCCATTTCTGCCCCTGCCCACTGCCCCCCCTGCCAGCAGCAGCCAGACAGCCCAGCCCTGTGGGGACAGAGCCCTGAGAGGCGGCAAGGGAGCATGGCAGCAGGCTCAGGGGCTGACATGGCAGGGCTGGGAAAGGGAGCATCCAGAGGGCCCTGGAACTCTCTGTTGCTCCGACACCTGGGGCAGGCTGTGCAGGGTGATGGGCTGGGGAGGCCTGAGCCCTGTGGGCAGGTGGGCCCCATACCTGTCACAGGACGGGGCCACACGCAGGAGCGTCATGACTGCGTCATTTGGCTGTGCTTCGGTGAGATCCAGCAGGGTCTTGTCCAGCCTGTGCTCAGCAGAATCGTTGGCCATGAGCCACTGGTGGATGTAGCTCACCATGGCAGGCACCTGGAGAAGGCACGGGGAGACTTGGAAAGCTGCCAGAGGGAGCAATGTTCCCAGCTTCCCCAGAGGAGTGCTTCCCTTCCCACCCCACTGCCATGTGGCCTGAAAGGCTCACAGCACGCAGCATGTGTGGATTGGGAGGCCAAGCAATTGCTGGGAGGATCAAAGCCTGGCCACAGGCTGCTTACTTGCTTTGGAGTGTAAAAGTCTTCCTCTACAAGCATACACAGCAGGGCAGCACTGGTCTTGCTTAGGAAGATGGGCGAGTATGGTCTGAGGCCTACGCCCGTGGCGATGGTCTCTTCCTCCTCAATTCTCTTGAGGAAGTTGCAAACAAACTGTAGGAGAAGGGCAAGAAGCCGGGGATGTTGCATGGAGTGCTGCACACACAGTGCTGGCCTGAGCAGGGACAGCAGGCCCAGCCCAGGTGGGGGTGGCTGCAGGTACCTGCGCTGTTCTGCGGAAGCGGCCACGGCTGGACTCCTGCTCTTGTGTGCGCTCCAGGGCTGCATCTGGCAAAGAGCGAGCGCAGCCAGAGATGAGGGGCTGCGGGGGAGGCCGGACAACACGGCCCAGCCCTGCGCTGCCCAGGCAGAGAAAGCCCCGGGATGCCCCAGGGGATGGAGCACGGCCGCTGCGGGGTGTCTGCCCGGCCTCTCTTCCGTCCTGTCCGTGGGCATGTCCCCAGGGGATAGCATGGCAACGCACGGCACGGCATGGGGTCCAAGCTGGCAGCAGGCACCAGTCCTGTGGCCCAGCTCTGCCACTCACCCTCCTGCGGTGGCTGGAACGGCACCACCTCTTCAGTCTGCTGTGCCGGGGAAGCTCCAGGGCCTTCTTCCTCCTCCTCCACCCAGGCCAGCTCAGGCACTGCCGGCTGTCTCTGCTCCATGTCTCTGCCTGGATTTGTGGCTATTTGCAGGAGAGTTGCCTTGGAACAGCTCCAAGTCACCAAGTCCTGCAGTGGTGCCTGGAAGGCACCTTCAAGTTAGAAGCCTCAGGAAGGCTACAGGACAGCAAGTCCTGTACTCGGTCTCAAGGGCCCCTGCCACAAGGACAGGGGACTCCTGACAAGGACTATGATATGGCCTCAAGGGCACCTGCAGAAGAGAAGCCTCAGGGAGACCACGAGTCAGCAAGTCCTGTGGTCTGGCCTCGAGCTCAGCTGCAGGAACACGGCTTCAGAAAAGCTCCGGGTGGGACGCGAACGAGCGCGCAGTGCGGGGGCTCCTCACGGCACCGCTCTGTCCCGTCCTGTCCCGTCGCGTGCTCTGAGCACTGTGGCGTGCTCTTGTCACCTCCAGCTCCTATGTCACCCCGTGTCACAAAGGGCCCTTGGACACCCGTTCCATGTCACAGTGACTGTGCGGCACCGTGTCACCAAGGGCCCTTGCAACACTGCCGCCTGCCCTGGGGCCACACCCAGCCCACCCAAAGTGGCCCAGTTTGGAAGGAATGGCTGGCCCCAGGAGTCTGAGCCAGACCGACAGGATCTTTAAGAATGGCTCAGACCATCAGCAAACGCTGCCATGCTCTGTGGGCTCAGGGCAGCAGAAGGAGCCCCCAGGGCTGCCGACGCAGCCGTTCTGGGAAGGGCACGGGGCCTTGCAGGGAAGCTGGCACGGCCTCCTTGGGAGACGTCCCGGCTGGTGGCTGTCCTAAATCTGCCGGTGTGACACGCACAAGGAACGTGTGGGCCTGGGCACGAGTGCTGCTCTGAGGCCTGGGGCCCGGGGAGCGCTGACATCAGCAGGTGTGGCAGAGTCCCCGGCCAAGCAGACCTGCCACCCCCCGAGCCCTGGCAGCGCTGGTGCCTGACTCCTGCCCCAGAGACCTGTGCCCCCGGGGGGCTTCTGGGCCAGAAGGAGCCAAAGGCCACGTGCCTTGGGGGCTGTGCCTCTTTCCTGCAGGGGCTGATGGCAGGAGCACCTGGAGCAACTGCTGGCACACTTGGTCTCTGTCAGATGAGGTTGCTCCTTCCTGAAATGAATTTTTCTCATGGAAGGCATTGGCAGTAGCACCAGAGCACCATCCATTGCTGAGTTTCCCAGGGCAATTAGATTGCAAAGTTAACAGTCTGAAATTTCCTTGTGCTTTTCTCACTCTCTTTCCCACATTCAGGAAAAAACGGAATCTGCCCAGCCTCTGCTATTCTCAGCTTCAGTTGCTGCATGTCTTGCTCTGGCAGCTCATGTCCAAACAAAACTCTGTCCCTGCTGAGCACAGCAATGAGCGGCCACAAAGTGGCAAGTTCCCCAGTGAACATCAAGGCAGAGACGTGGAAGTGCTGAGGATAAGGACAACTCTGGGAGGAGAAGCTCTTCTGTGTCTCTGATGATGGTGCCCACACCCTGAAGCAGCAGCCAAGAGAAGCGCTGGAAGCAGACGGGCGCAGTTTTGGGCAGTACAATATCAAAAGATATGAAACCATTAGCCAGAATGCAAAGGAAGACTGCAAGGATGGAGTGTGGCCTGGAGGGGAAGCCCTAGATGCAGCTGAAGCCACTTTGTTCAGTCGGGAGGAGAGTAAAGGGCGTCATTGTGGTCTTCAACATCCTCCTGAGAGGAATCAGAGGAGCTGCTGCAGCTCTCGTCACTGTTGGGACCAGTGACAGGACTGGAGAAAAGGGCAGGGAGCTGGGACAGGGCAAGTTTCATTTCCATATCAGATCAAGGTTTTTCACCCAGGGCACAGTCAGGCACTGGGACGGGTTCCCCATTGACGCAGCCCAGCGGAGCCCGGGCTGGCTCTTGGGAAAACTGCGGCGCTGCGCCAGGAGTGGGGAACGGCCAAGGCTTGGGTCCTGCCCGCGGCTGACCCTGGTGAGCCACTGCTCAGTGGTTCAGGATCTACTGACTGCAGCACGGAGCAGGCCAAAGAGAAGGAAGAGGCTCCTCAATGGTGAGGTTCCACAGGCCAAGGCTTATTCCAAGGGAAGGATTCAGCAGCAAAGAGCCGCCAGCACTTCTGTGCACGGGATTTTATCGGGGTACAACTCAGGGGGTGGATACAAACAATTGAGCAATAAGGAATCTGCAGGGGAGGAGCGAGGGGATTCCATCAGTTCCTTGGGACTAATTAGGACAGATGGGAGGAGAGAGTAGGTCACATGGGCCAGTGGGGCTTCCAGCAATAGAGGAATTCCAAAGGGGTGGTGCAGTCAGGGATTGGTCCAAGGCAAAAGTGACAGGGAAGGTTCAGGAATAAAGAGCTTCATTATCTTGAGAGGCAGGGAAGGAGCTGCAACAAAGAGTGGGGAATGGCATGAGAGACAGCTTTGAGGGAGGGCAGAACCATGGGGTAAACCAACTTGGGGAAAATACGGGGTACATGAAAACAAACCATTCTACGATAACTGAAAATAAACACAAACTGGAACACCCCAGGGAAATGGTCACAGCACCAAGCCCGTCTGAGTTTGAGAAGTGTTCGAAGAACATTGAGCAGTCACGCAAGCTTTTAGACACTACATCAAAAGTAGAAAGTGTACGATAGTCAAGAGAGGGAAAAAGCAAAAGAGCTCCCTGCAGCCATGGTGGCAGCTCTGGATCAGCACCAGGGAGAGGACAGATGTAGGCGTGGTTGAAGCAGAGGCAGGGGCGAAAATAGCAGAGGCAGAGGAGGTTCAAAGCAGCCACAGACCACGCTGGGGCCAAATCAATGTGCATCTTGTAAGAAATCAGGACACTGGAAATAGGGCCAGTGCCCAGAGTTAGCAGACAAAGTACACAAAACTCTTGCAGCCACTCTAGATGATAAGAAATGACCGAGACTGGCAATTCTTACTCTAGCAGGCCACTGTTTAAAATACAGCTAAAGAATGATGAAGAAGTTGAAATTTTAAGAAATAGTGGAGACACATTTTCACTCCTGAATCAAGCACTGATACCCAAAAGTGAAACCTATCTTCAGGCAATAGGAGCAACTATAGGGCAGCCAGAAAATGCATTCTTCCTGAAACCACTTTGATGTAAAATCAAGAAGAAAATGGGAATACATCAGTTTCTTTATTTACCAAACTCACCCAAATCTGCCCTATGCAGGGATTTGCTTGAAAATTTAGAAGTAACAGTTCCGTTTAGCAAAAAGAAAACTTCAATGGAAGGTACCTGAAGACAAATGAGCGGTTTTAGCAGTAGGACTAACAATTGACACCAGACCAACAAACAAGAATAACCAGTTAGAGCAAGTATTGAATCAGGTATACCCAAGAGTATGGGATACTGATAGCCCAGGAAAATCAAAACGAGCAGACCCTATGAAAATTGAGCTATAGACAAGAGTTAGGGCAGTAGTCAGAAAGCAATACCCTTGAAGATTAGAAGCTAGGAAAGGAATAGAGCCAACAGTCAATTAAATCCCTGACATCAGGACTATTGGAAGAATGGCAGTCAAAATTTAATACTGCTAGATCAGCAATAAAGAAACCTAATGGAACTCAGAGACTAGTGCCAGATTTCCAGGCAATTAATGGTTTATACCTTACTAGCTTACTAGCTAAACTTGGAGATGATTTTATTTGGTGCGGGGAATGTCCATGGGCAGGTGCTGTCGAGAGCCGTTCCCTCTTGGTCTGAGAGACCAGCTCCCCCAGCCCACCTTGCTCCCAGGCCCGGAGGGTGTAACGTGCGCTCGACCGGCAGCCAAAGGAGGGCTCTTGACACCGTGTCTGATGCAACAGGGTTTATTGAAGGTAGGTCAGAGGGTGCAGGTTGGGTGAGGGTGAGAAGAGGGACAGGAAGAGTGCACAAGCACTGGAACATGACACATAAGGCACCTGCAAGCTGCTGGGGAAGCCTCAAGTCTGCTCAGTGAGTCACGTGTGCCCTCAGCATTGGGACAGCCACCTTTCCCTCAGCGAGCCTCACATCCCAGGGTCAGCAAATCAAGAGGCACCAGGCATGCTGTAGGTGACTCAGAGCGAGTGCAGTGGGTCATGGTGGCCAGGGGCCAGAAGCAGGCAGAAAGCCAACGGGGCTGGGGAAAAGGCTCTGCTCTGCTTACAGCGTGAGCTGAGGGCTGGGAGAGCTCCATTTCTCCCTTGAGATGTTGGAGACGGGGCCTTTCACCCTCCTGATAGGGCTGCCCCTGGCTGCAGCCAGCAAGAGGAGTACGATGACACAAGGCCGAGAGCAGCAAAGCAAAGAGCTAGCCATGCACAGCACAGGGAGGGGGCCCCGTGCAAAGCCAGCGTGGCACCCTGAAGGTGCCCACTGCACTCTCATGTGACCCTGGCCTGGGAAGGACAGGAATGTCCGTGGTCCAGGAGGGCCTTTCTGAGGCCCCTGTGGGCTCAAAGCTGCTGCTCTTCTGGCTCCACAGAGCTCGGCCTCCCCCACAGCAAGAGGAACAAGACTTGGGTATCAGGCAGTGGAGCTCAATGCCTAAGGCTGAGGGGTGGGAGGCTCCAGTCTGGAGCATAGGGAGGGCACCCTCCCAGCCCCAAAACAGCTGGCCTCACCGCCCTGAAAGGCCAGGACCAGGGTTCCACGCCTGATTCCAGGGCGTCCCTCCAACCGGCCACCGACCTGGAAGCGCCAGAGCAGCCGGCTCTCGGGATCAAGGCGGCTGCCAGGGGGCTGCTTATGGCCTCTGCCAGCCAATTGCTCAGGGCTTAGCAGTGCCTCAGCCCCTCAGGGTCTCCCCCAGCCTGGCCGAGCTTGCCGGCAGCAGCGCCGCAGCCCCACAGCAGCTCCAGAGGAGCCCCATCCAGAGGCACCTTGGAGCCCTCAGCACTGCAGCCAGCAGCAGACGGGCAGGAGGACTGGCCCTTCCTGTCTGGCACAGGGCTTGAGGCCATCTCCAGGCACCACTCTGGCAGGGATCCCCGCAGCTCCGGCCCCTGCCCAGCCGCTCTGTGGGCAGCACAAAGGCTTCAGCAGAACCACCAAAGGCCAAAAGGCTTCTGGTCATTTTCCCTGCAACACTGCACGCCTGGGCACCTGGCTGAGTACAAGCAACCTTTTCCCTCTCTTCTCTTATGCCCTACAGACCTTGCACAGGAAAAGAAAGATCCTGGGACTCTGTGTATTGTAAGATATTTTATATTTACACAATCAAAAACAACGAAAAGACAAACAGAAGAATCTGGATGACGACCAAGAAAATTCCTGCTGGCTCAAATGTCCCAAGCAGACTGAGTGTTGCAGATCACCTCTCCGGGGAGCTGCAGCAGAAGAGTAAGGCAGTGCAGCAAAGACGAGGCCGTTTCCTCCATGCACTGTGGAATCTATCTCGCAGCTTATGCCATGGGGAGTAGGGAGCTCTCTCAAGAGCCCGGAGAACTAAACAAAATTCTACTGCAGCATCTCTGATTGCAGGACTGCTGTCATATGCCATTTCTTCAAGGGCTGCAAGAGAGAGGAACAGAGGCAAGGTCAGATCCCGCATATGCAGGGAGCCGAGGAGAGCCCCCTGCCAGGGCCATCCCGGTCGTCTCTTGCCATGGCCCGCAGGGAGCAGGGAGCAAGGGGATGAGCCCGAAGTTGCTGGCCACGAATGCCACACGTAGCCCTGATATCTCTGTGTGCTCCGCCCACGGGTGCAGATCCCTCCGCAGCCGGGGCAGGGCTTGCAGCTGCCCCCTCCAGCCCCCGCGGCCAGCCCGCGGCCCTCACTCACTCACCAGTGCAGATCAGCTGCAGCTCTTGCTGCTGCCCCCTCAGGTGCCGCCCGGCCATGCCTGTGAACACAGAGCCTGTCACGGCCCCAGTGGCACAGCTCCCTGCCAGCGGCGCTGCCGGCGCTGTGGCCACACGGGCTGCTGGCCAGGCAGAGCTCAGCCCGGGCCCTTGCCGCACGCTGCCGCCCCAGGGCGCGGCTGCCAGAGGGCAGCAGCAACGCCCAGGCCAGGCGGGGCTCCACGGCGCCGGGCCGGGCTGGCACTGCCGGGGGCAGCAGGCGGGGCCAGGGCCGAGCTGCTGCGGGCCGGGGAGGAGCCCGGGCTCGGGACTCACCCATGAACCTGACGGCCGCCTCTCGCAGGGACTCCTGTGGGCTCTGCAGGTAGCGCAGTGCCCGGCGCAGGTGCTCGGCCGCTCGGCTCCTGTCCTCTGCCAGCTGCAGAGAGCGGCAGGAGGGAAGGGTTGGCGCGGGCTCAGCTCCTGGGCCGGGCGCTGCCTGCACCCATCGCCGGCCTCGCCTGCCCTCAGGGCCCTGAGGCGCGGCCAACAGTCGCTGGCCAAGGGCTCCCGAGGGCAGGGGGCAGGGGGCAGGGGGCAGAGGGCCGGCTGCTGCCCGGGGAGCCGTGGTGTCACCCCGCAGCCCCGCCGGGCCGGGGCTCCATGGGCACCCGACTCAGGCCCACGGGAGCCTGGAGCAGAGCCCGCGCGGCCTCTGGCTGCAGCAGCGGGCACAGCTGTTAGCCCCGCACACTGAGCACCGCCCTCAGGGACCTTCGCCATGCTGAGGCTGGGGGGGAGTCTCTGCTGTTCTTACCAGGCACTCCCCAAAGCTCTGATCCACGTGTAGCATTTGTTCTATATCCCTCCTCTTCAGGAATCTGGCTGAGGAATGCAGCGTTTCCCGGGAGGCCTGGAGAGGCACAGAGATGCACAGATGGCCCCACAGTCCAGGGCACAGGAGCATCCCAGTGGCACAGGCTGGAGAAGGCTGCAGCCCACAAGGTGCCAGGGCAGGAGGCAGCCCAAGCCCCTGCCAGGGGGACAGCAGCTGGCCACAAGTGCTCACCTCAGCAACAATCTGATTCTCATCATGGCAGTGGAAGTAGAGAGGGAGCAGGCTCTGGCGCACGTGGGACTTGAGGGCCTTTCTTCCCTCTTCTGTTAATAAGTCCAGCATCTCTTGAAAGAGAGCCATGGAGCTCAGCTGCACCTGGATATCATCCTGGATGAAAGGAAAGGGCATAAGACCTGAGCATCAGCTGCTTCAGGCCCCCCAGGGCACAGGTGTGCATCTGCACAGGGCACCAAGGGTCCGGGCAGCAGCCAGTGGCTGTGGCTGTGGGCACAGAGCCTTACGCTGTCAAAGAGTGGCAGGAGCGCCTCAGCCAGCTGCAGGGCGATGGGGGTGGCTATTGGAGCACCATTATCCAGGAGCAAATATCTGAGTAGAAGAATGCTCATCCTGATCATGTCGCTGTCATTTTCCTCCAGGAGCTCCACAAGACTTTCAGTCAGGCTCCGCACTTTTTCGGCCTGTGCGGAACACGACTTTGTGAAAGGCCACCCTGCTGCCGCAGGGCGCAGAGGCCAAAGGCCTGTCCCGAAGCACTGGGGCAGCTGAAGCGGGAAGCAGGAGAGATGGGAGCAGCTGCCCCAGCGGCCGAAGCCCAGGCAAGGCCAAGCGACTGCGTTGCCCAGCCCCACGCTGCCTGCACGGCTTCAGCCACTGCCCCCTTCTCACCATCAAGGGATTCTTGCCCAGCACTACGAGGCCTCGGAGTGCCAAGTAACGCCTGGCCATGTGCTCGCTCTGCAGGTTCTGTGCCAGGATCTCCAGAACACTGTCACTGCATTCCCTCAAGTCCAGGCACTCGAGGACCTGAAAGGCACAGGGCAGTGACAGGGGAGCCGGCCGGCAGGAGCCCAGAAGCGCACAGGGCCGGGCCCAGGCAGCAGCACAGGGCACGGGCACTGTCCTGGCAGCTGTGGCTGCGAGAGGCCCGAGGGCTGGGAGGCCGCTGAGCCAGGCAGCGCTGGCCTTGTGGCTCACCTCCACAAGGAATGCCAGGGCAGGGAAATCCCAGTATGGCATCTCTTTGCCGAGCAGGGCGAGCAGGTAGAATGCAACGGCGGAACAAAAGTGGATGGCTAAGCGGCGAATTTCTCTGAAGAGGGGAAAAAGGAAACAAGACCCTGATGCAGTGGGGCAAACCTCTCCCAGGCGTGACTCACCCAGTTCTCATCTTTCCCCAGCACCCTTGCAGCAAGGGGACGTGGGCCATTTGGGAGTTGGTTGCTCATGGGCACCCTCCTCTGCCAGCCTTTTCCAGTCTGCTTGGCCGTCCCTCAGTGACAAGGCCCTCTGACCCATGGCCACCACGGACACTTTGTGGGGCACCTGGGCACAGAGCAGCAATGTCAGAGGCAGTGGGGAGAAGGGGCTCTCACCTGGCAAGCAGAGCCACGGCAAAGTGGTGAGTGTCAAGAGAGAGCAGCGTGTCCCAGGCACACCTGCGCTCCATTGCCACCACCACATCCTCGCAGCGGAGAAGGCAGAGCAGGGACTTCAGGGTGCGCACAGCAAACCTGTGTGCAGAGCAAAGCCCAGGTCACACTGGCAGCACTGGCTCCTTGGCAGGCCACGTGGCAGGGACAGGAGGAGTGGGATGGAGCACCTGTTGGGGCTGGTGGCAAGGCCGTGCTCTTCCTGGCATCCCTTCCAGAAGGTGTCGACCTCCTCTGGCATATCCAGAGTGCTGAAGAACACTTGGAATAGCAGATGCACAAATAGGCGGGGGAAATACACCTTCAAGATCCGTGGGAGACAGGGCACCTGGAGGATCTTCCACATCACCACAGTTGCCTGCAAAGGACAAAGCCCCCTGAGACAGCGCTCAGTGCCGAGGTGTGTGTGTGCGGCAGGGCCCGAGCGTGGCAGGGAGAGGCCAGGAGAGACCGTGGCAGGGGGAGCACGGGGCCTGGTGGGCCTGAAGCTGCCCCTGGGCCAGGTTTCAGGCCAGTGCCTGAGGCAGGGAGATGCAGTGGGGGAAGGAGGATGGAGAGCTGCTGGAGAGGCAGCCTTGGGGCCTGCAAAGGCCAGTTGCAGAAACTCACAGCCAGGGCAAAGACACCCGTTTCGTCCCCATTGGAGGTGCAGGTGCTGTACTCTGGCCAGCTGCCCAGCACATCCAGGAGGATCAGCTGCGCCAGCTCCGCAGTCCTGGCTGAGCCCATGATGGTCTTCCACATGGCCATGGCAGCTCTGTGGGGTTAGAGCTGTGTCTCAGGGGGGTCTCAGACACAGCAGCGGGGGCAGCTGAGCCGGCTGCCATTTCTGCCCCTGCCCACTGCCCCCCCTGCCAGCAGCAGCCAGACAGCCCAGCCCTGTGGGGACAGAGCCCTGAGAGGCGGCAAGGGAGCATGGCAGCAGGCTCAGGGGCTGACATGGCAGGGCTGGGAAAGGGAGCATCCAGAGGGCCCTGGAACTCTCTGTTGCTCCGACACCTGGGGCAGGCTGTGCAGGGTGATGGGCTGGGGAGGCCTGAGCCCTGTGGGCAGGTGGGCCCCGTACCTGTCACAGGACGGGGCCACACGCAGGAGCGTCATGACTGCGTCATTTGGCTGTGCTTCGGTGAGATCCAGCAGGGTCTTGTCCAGCCTGTGCTCAGCAGAATCGTTGGCCATGAGCCACTGGTGGATGTAGCTCACCATGGCAGGCACCTGGAGAAGGCACGGGGAGACTTGGAAAGCTGCCAGAGGGAGCAATGTTCCCAGCTTCCCCAGAGGAGTGCTTCCCTTCCCACCCCACTGCCATGTGGCCTGAAAGGCTCACAGCACGCAGCATGTGTGGATTGGGAGGCCAAGCAATTGCTGGGAGGATCAAAGCCTGGCCACAGGCTGCTTACTTGCTTTGGAGTGTAAAAGTCTTCCTCTACAAGCATACACAGCAGGGCAGCACTGGTCTTGCTTAGGAAGATGGGCGAGTATGGTCTGAGGCCTATGCCCGTGGCGATGGTCTCTTCCTCCTCAATTCTCTTGAGGAAGTTGCAAACAAACTGTAGGAGAAGGGCAAGAAGCCGGGGATGTTGCATGGAGTGCTGCACACACGGTGCTGGCCTGAGCAGAGACAGCAGGCCCAGCCCAGGTGGGGGTGGCTGCAGGTACCTGCGCTGTTCTGCGGAAGCGGCCACGGCTGGACTCCTGCTCTTGTGTGCGCTCCAGGGCTGCATCTGGCAAAGAGCGAGCGCAGCCAGAGATGAGGGGCTGCGGGGGAGGCCGGACAACACGGCCCAGCCCTGCGCTGCCCAGGCAGAGAGAGCCCCGGGATGCGCCAGGGGATGGAGCACGGCCGCTGCGGGGTGTCTGCACGGCCTCTCTTCCGTCCTGTCCGTGGGCATGTCCCCAGGGGATAGCATGGCACGGCACGGCACGGCATGGGGTCCAAGCTGGCAGCAGGCACCAGTCCTGTGGCCCAGCTCTGCCACTCACCCTCCTGCGGTGGCTGGAACGGCACCACCTCTTCAGTCTGCTGTGCCGGGGAAGCTCCAGGGCCTTCTTCCTCCTCCTCCACCCAGGCCAGCTCAGGCACTGCCGGCTGTCTCTGCTCCATGTCTCTGCCTGGATTTGTGGCTATTTGCAGGAGAGTTGCCTTGGAACAGCTCCAAGTCACCAAGTCCTGCAGTGGTGCCTGGAAGGCACCTTCAAGTTAGAAGCCTCAGGAAGGCTACAGGACAGCAAGTCCTGTACTCGGTCTCAAGGGCCCCTGCCACAAGGACAGGGGACTCCTGACAAGGACTATGATATGGCCTCAAGGGCACCTGCAGAAGAGAAGCCTCAGGGAGACCACGAGTCAGCAAGTCCTGTGGTCTGGCCTCGAGCTCAGCTGCAGGAACACGGCTTCAGAAAAGCTCCGGGTGGGACGCGAACGAGCGCGCAGTGCGGGGGCTCCTCACGGCACCGCTCTGTCCCGTCCTGTCCCGTCGCGTGCTCTGAGCACTGTGGCGTGCTCTTGTCACCTCCAGCTCCTATGTCACCCCGTGTCACAAAGGGCCCTTGGACACCCGTTCCATGTCACAGTGACTGTGCGGCACCGTGTCACCAAGGGCCCTTGCAACACTGCCGCCTGCCCTGGGGCCACACCCAGCCCACCCAAAGTGGCCCAGTTTGGAAGGAATGGCTGGCCCCAGGAGTCTGAGCCAGACCGACAGGATCTTTAAGAATGGCTCAGACCATCAGCAAACGCTGCCATGCTCTGTGGGCTCAGGGCAGCAGAAGGAGCCCCCAGGGCTGCCGACGCAGCCGTTCTGGGAAGGGCACGGGGCCTTGCAGGGAAGCTGGCACGGCCTCCTTGGGGGACGTCCCGGCTGGTGGCTGTCCTAAATCTGCCGGTGTGACACGCACAAGGAACGTGTGGGCCTGGGCACGAGTGCTGCTCTGAGGCCTGGGGCCCGGGGAGCGCTGACATCAGCAGGTGTGGCAGAGTCCCCGGCCAAGCAGACCTGCCACCCCCCGAGCCCTGGCAGCGCTGGTGCCTGACTCCTGCCCCAGAGACCTGTGCCCCCGGGGGGCTTCTGTGCCAGAAGGAGCCAAAGGCCACGTGCCTTGGGGGCTGTGCCTCTTTCCTGCAGGGGCTGATGGCAGGAGCACCTGGAGCAACTGCTGGCACACTTGGTCTCTGTCAGATGAGGTTGCTCCTTCCTGAAATGAATTTTTCTCATGGAAGGCATTGGCAGTAGCACCAGAGCACCATCCATTGCTGAGTTTCCCAGGGCAATTAGATTGCAAAGTTAACAGTCTGAAATTTCCTTGTGCTTTTCTCACTCTCTTTCCCACATTCAGGAAAAAACGGAATCTGCCCAGCCTCTGCTATTCTCAGCTTCAGTTGCTGCATGTCTTGCTCTGGCAGCTCATGTCCAAACAAAACTCTGTCCCTGCTGAGCACAGCAAGGAGCGGCCACAAAGTGGCAAGTTCCCCAGTGAACATCAAGGCAGAGACGTGGAAGTGCTGAGGATAAGGACAACTCTGGGAGGAGAAGCTCTTCTGTGTCTCTGATGATGGTGCCCACACCCTGAAGCAGCAGCCAAGAGAAGCGCTGGAAGCAGACGGGCGCAGTTTTGGGCAGTACAATATCAAAAGATATGAAACCATTAGCCAGAATGCAAAGGAAGACTGCAAGGATGGAGTGTGGCCTGGAGGGGAAGCCCTAGATGCAGCTGAAGCCACTTTGTTCAGTCGGGAGGAGAGTAAAGGGCGTCATTGTGGTCTTCAACATCCTCCTGAGAGGAATCAGAGGAGCTGCTGCAGCTCTCGTCACTGTTGGGACCAGTGATAGGACTGGAGAAAGGGGCAGGGAGCTGGGACGGGGCAAGTTTCATTTCCATATCAGATCAAGGTTTTTCACCCAGAGCACAGTCAGGCACTGGGACGGGTTCCCCATTGACGCAGCCCAGCGGAGCCCGGGCTGGCTCTTGGGAAAACTGCGGCGCTGCGCCAGGAGTGGGAAACGGCCAAGGCTTGGGTCCTGCCCGCGGCTGACCCTGGTGAGCCACTGCTCAGTGGTTCAGGATCTACTGACTGCAGCACGGAGCAGGCCAAAGAGAAGGAAGAGGCTCCTCAATGGTGAGGTTCCACAGGCCAAGGCTTATTCCAAGGGAAGGATTCAGCAGCAAAGAGCCGCCAGCACTTCTGTGCACGGGATTTTATCGGGGTACAACTCAGGGGGTGGATACAAACGATTGAGCAATAAGGAATCTGCAGGGGAGGAGCGAGGGGATTCCATCAGTTGCTTGGGACTAATTAGGACAGATGGGAGGAGAGAGTAGGTCACATGGGCCAGTGGGGCTTCCAGCAATAGAGGAATTCCAAAGGGGTGGTGCAGTCAGGGATTGGTCCAAGGCAAAAGTGACAGGGAAGGTTCAGGAATAAAGAGCTGGATTATCTTGAGAGGCAGGGAAGGAGCTGGAACAAAGAGTGGGGAATGGCATGAGAGACAGCTTTGAGGGAGGGCAGAACCATGGGGTAAACCAACTTGGGGAAAATACGGGGTACATGAAAACAAACCATTCTACGATAACTGAAAATAAACACAAACTGGAACACCCCAGGGAAATGGTCACAGCACCAAGCCCGTCTGAGTTTGAGAAGTGTTCGAAGAACATTGAGCAGTCACGCAAGCTTTTAGACACTACATCAAAAGTAGAAAGTGTACGATAGTCAAGAGAGGGAAAAAGCAAAAGAGCTCCCTGCAGCCATGGTGGCAGCTCTGGATCAGCACCAGGGAGAGGACAGATGTAGGCGTGGTTGAAGCAGAGGCAGGGGCGAAAATAGCAGAGGCAGAGGAGGTTCAAAGCAGCCACAGACCACGCTGGGGCCAAATCAATGTGCATCTTGTAAGAAATCAGGACACTGGAAATAGGGCCAGTGCCCAGAGTTAGCAGACAAAGTACACAAAACTCTTGCAGCCACTCTAGATGATAAGAAATGACTGAGACTGGCAATTCTTACTCTAGCAGGCCACTGTTTAAAATACAGCTAAAGAATGATGAAGAAGTTGAAATTTTAAGAAATAGTGGAGACACATTTTCACTCCTGAATCAAGCACTGATACCCAAAAGTGAAACCTATCTTCAGGCAATAGGAGCAACTATAGGGCAGCCAGAAAATGCATTCTTCCTGAAACCACTTTGATGTAAAATCAAGAAGAAAATGGGAATACATCAGTTTCTTTATTTACCAAACTCACCCAAATCTGCCCTATGCAGGGATTTGCTTGAAAATTTAGAAGTAACAGTTCCGTTTAGCAAAAAGAAAACTTCAATGGAAGGTACCTGAAGACAAATGAGCGGTTTTAGCAGTAGGACTAACAATTGACACCAGACCAACAAACAAGAATAACTAGTTAGAGCAAGTATTGAATCAGGTATACCCAAGAGTATGGGATACTGATAGCCCAGGAAAATCAAAACGAGCAGACCCTATGAAAATTGAGCTATAGACAAGAGTTAGGGCAGTAGTCAGAAAGCAATACCCTTGAAGATTAGAAGCTAGGAAAGGAATAGAGCCAACAGTCAATTAAATCCCTGACATCAGGACTATTGGAAGAATGGCAGTCAAAATTTAATACTGCTAGATCAGCAATAAAGAAACCTAATGGAACTCAGAGACTAGTGCCAGATTTCCAGGCAATTAATGGTTTATACCTTACTAGCTTACTAGCTAAACTTGGAGATGATTTTATTTGGTGCGGGGAATGTCCATGGGCAGGTGCTGTCGAGAGCCGTTCCCTCTTGGTCTGAGAGACCAGCTCCCCCAGCCCACCTTGCTCCCAGGCCCAGAGGTTGTAACGTGCGCTCGACCGGCAGCCAAAGGAGGGCTCTTGACACCGTGTCTGATGCAACAGGGTTTATTGAAGGTAGGTCAGAGGGTGCAGGTTGGGTGAGGGTGAGAAGAGGGACAGGAAGAGTGCACAAGCACTGGAACATGACACATAAGGCACCTGCAAGCTGCTGGGGAAGCCTCAAGTCTGCTCAGTGAGTCACGTGTGCCCTCAGCATTGGGACAGCCACCTTTCCCTCAGCGAGCCTCACATCCCAGGGTCAGCAAATCAAGAGGCACCAGGCATGCTGTAGGTGACTCAGAGCGAGTGCAGTGGGTCATGGTGGCCAGGGGCCAGAAGCAGGCAGAAAGCCAACGGGGCTGGGGAAAAGGCTCTGCTCTGCTTACAGCGTGAGCTGAGGGCTGGGAGAGCTCCATTTCTCCCTTGAGATGTTGGAGACAGGGCCTTTCACCCTCCTGATAGGGCTGCCCCTGGCTGCAGCCAGCAAGAGGAGTACGACGACACAAGGCCGAGAGCAGCAAAGCAAAGAGCCAGCCATGCACAGCACAGGGAGGGGGCCCCGTGCAAAGCCAGCGTGGCACCCTGAAGGTGCCCACTGCACTCTCATGTGACCCTGGCCTGGGAAGGACAGGAATGTCCGTGGTCCAGGAGGGCCTTTCTGAGGCCCCTGTGGGCTCAAAGCTGCTGCTCTTCTGGCTCCACAGAGCTCGGCCTCCCCCACAGCAAGAGGAACAAGACTTGGGTATCAGGCAGTGGAGCTCAATGCCTAAGGCTGAGGGGTGGGAGGCTCCAGTCTGGAGCACAGGGAGGGCACCCCCCCAGCCCCACAACAGCTGGCCTCACCGCCCTGAAAGGCCAGGACCAGGGTTCCACGCCTGATTCCAGGGCGTCCCTCCAACCGGCCACCGACCTGGAAGCGCCAGAGCAGCCGGCTCTCGGGATCAAGGCGGCTGCCAGGGGGCTGCTTATGGCCTCTGCCAGCCAATTGCTCAGGGCTTAGCAGTGCCTCAGCCCCTCAGGGTCTCCCCCAGCCTGGCCGAGCTTGCCGGCAGCAGCGCCGCAGCCCCACAGCAGCTCCAGAGGAGCCCCATCCAGAGGCACCTTGGAGCCCTCAGCACTGCAGCCAGCAGCAGACGGGCAGGAGGACTGGCCCTTCCTGTCCGGCACAGGGCTTGTGGCCATCTCCAGGCACCGCTCTGGCAGGGATCCACGCAGCTCCGGCCCCTGCCCAGCCGCTCTATGGGCAGCACAAAGGCTTCAGCAGAACCACCAAAGGCCAAAAGGCTTCTGGTCATTTTCCCTGCAACACTGCACGCCTGGGCACCTGGCTGAGTACAAGCAACCTTTTCCCTCTCTTCTCTTATGCCCTACAGACCTTGCGCAGGAAAAGAAAGATCCTGGGACTCTGTGTATTGTAAGATATTTTATATTTACACAATCAAAAACAACGAAAATACAAACAGAAGAATCTGGAAGACGACCAAGAAAATTCCTGCTGGCTCAAATGTCCCAAGCAGACTGAGTGTTGCAGATCACCTCTCCGGGGAGCTGCAGCAGAAGAGTAAGGCAGTGCAGCAAAGACGAGGCCGTTTCCTCCATGCACTGTGGAATCTATCTCGCAGCTTATGCCATGGGGAGTAGGGAGCTCTCTCAAGAGCCCGGAGAACTAAACAAAATTCTACTGCAGCATCTCTGATTGCAGGACTGCTGTCATATGCCATTTCTTCAAGGGCTGCAAGAGAGAGGAACAGAGGCAAGGTCAGATCCCGCATATGCAGGGAGCCGAGGAGAGCCCCCTGCCAGGGCCATCCCGGTCGTCTCTTGCCATGGCCCGCAGGGAGCAGGGAGCAAGGGGATGAGCCCGAAGTTGCTGGCCACGAATGCCACACGTAGCCCTGATATCTCTGTGTGCTGTGCCCACGGGTGCAGGTCCCTCCGCAGCCGGGGCAGGGCTTGCAGCTGCCCCCTCCAGCCCCCGCGGTCAGCCCGCGGCCCTCACTCACTCACCAGTGCAGATCAGCTGCAGCTCTTGCTGCTGCCCCCTCAGGTGCCGCCCGGCCATGCCTGTGAACACAGAGCCTGTCACGGCCCCAGCGGCACAGCTCCCTGCCAGCGGCGTTGCCGGCGCTGTGGCCACACGGGCTGCTGGCCAGGCAGAGCTCAGCCCGGGCCCTTGCCGCACGCTGCCGCCCCAGGGCGCGGCTGCCAGAGGGCAGCAGCAACGCCCAGGCCAGGCGGGGCTCCACGGCGCCGGGCCGGGCTGGCGCTGCCGGGGGCAGCAGGCGGGGCCGGGGCCGAGCTGCTGCGGGCCGGGGAGGAGCCCGGGCTCGGGACTCACCCATGAACCTGACGGCCGCCTCTCGCAGGGACTCCTGTGGGCTCTGCAGGTAGCGCAGTGCCCGGCGCAGGTGCTCGGCCGCTCGGCTCCTGTCCTCTGCCAGCTGCAGAGAGCGGCAGGAGGGAAGGGTTGGCGCGGGCTCAGCTCCTGGGCCGGGCGCTGCCTGCGCCCATCGCCGGCCTCGCCTGCCCGCACAGCCCTGAGGCGCGGCCAGCAGCCACTGGCCAAGGGCTCCCGAGGGCAGGGGGCAGGGGGCAGGGGGCAGAGGGCCGGCTGCTGCCCGGGGAGCCGTGGTGTCACCCCGCAGCCCCGCCGGGCCGGGGCTCCATGGGCACCCGACTCAGGCCCACGGGAGCCTGGAGCAGAGCCCGCACGGCCTCTGGCTGCAGCAGCGGGCACAGCTGTTAGCCCCGCACACTGAGCACCGCCCTCAGGGACCTTCGCCATGCTGAGGCTGGGGGGGGTCTCTGCTGTTCTTACCAGGCACTCCCCAAAGCTCTGATCCACGTGTAGCATTTGTTCTATATCCCTCCTCTTCAGGAATCTGGCTGAGGAATGCAGCGTTTCCCGGGAGGCCTGGAGAGGCACAGAGATGCACAGATGGCCCCACAGTCCAGGGCACAGGAGCATCCCAGTGGCACAGGCTGGAGAAGGCTGCAGCCCACAAGGTGCCTGGGCAGGAGGCAGCCCAAGCCCCTGCCAGGGGGACAGCAGCTGGCCACAAGTGCTCACCTCAGCAACAATCTGATTCTCATCATGGCAGTGGAAGTAGAGAGGGAGCAGGCTCTGGCGCACGTGGGACTTGAGGGCCTTTCTTCCCTCTTCTGTTAATAAGTCCAGCATCTCTTGAAAGAGAGCCATGGAGCTCAGCTGCACCTGGATATCATCCTGGATGAAAGGAAAGGGCATAAGACCTGAGCATCAGCTGCTTCAGGCCCCCCAGGGCACAGGCGTGCATCTGCACAGGGCACCAAGGGTCCGGGCAGCAGCCAGTGGCTGTGGCTGTGGGCACAGAGCCTTACGCTGTCAAAGAGTGGCAGGAGCGCCTCAGCCAGCTGCAGGGCGATGGGGGTGGCTATTGGAGCACCATTATCCAGGAGCAAATATCTGAGTAGAAGAATGCTCATCCTGATCATGTCGCTGTCATTTTCCTCCAGGAGCTCCACAAGACTATCAGTCAGGCTCCGCAGTTTTTCGGCCTGTGCGGAACACGACTTTGTGAAAGGCCGCCCTGCTGCCGCAGGGCGCAGAGGCCAAAGGCCTGTCCCGAAGCACTGGGGCAGCTGAAGCGGGAAGCAGGAGAGATGGGAGCAGCTGCCCCAGCGGCCGAAGCCCAGGCAAGGCCAAGCGACTGCGTTGCCCAGCCCCACGCTGCCTGCACGGCTTCAGCCACTGCCCCCTTCTCACCATCAAGGGATTCTTGCCCAGCACTACGAGGCCTCGGAGTGCCAAGTAACGCCTGGCCATGTGCTCGCTCTGCAGGTTCTGTGCCAGGATCTCCAGAACACTGTCACTGCATTCCCTCAAGTCCAGGCACTCGAGGACCTGAAAGGCACAGGGCAGTGACAGGGGAGCCGGCCGGCAGGAGCCCAGAAGCGCACAGGGCCGGGCCCAGGCAGCAGCACAGGGCACGGGCACTGTCCTGGCAGCTGTGGCTGCGAGAGGCCCGAGGGCTGGGAGGCCGCTGAGCCAGGCAGCGCTGGCCTTGTGGCTCACCTCCACAAGGAATGCCAGGGCAGGGAAATCCCAGTATGGCATCTCTTTGCCGAGCAGGGCGAGCAGGTAGAATGCAACGGCGGAACAAAAGTGGATGGCTAAGCGGCGAATTTCTCTGAAGAGGGGAAAAAGGAAACAAGACCCTGATGCAGTGGGGCAAACCTCTCCCAGGCGTGACTCACCCAGTTCTCATCTTTCCCCAGCACCCTTGCAGCAAGGGGACGTGGGCCATTTGGGAGTTGGTTGCTCATGGGCACCCTCCTCTGCCAGCCTTTTCCAGTCTGCTTGGCCGTCCCTCAGTGACAAGGCCCTCTGACCCATGGCCACCACGGACACTTTGTGGGGCACCTGGGCACAGAGCAGCAATGTCAGAGGCAGTGGGGAGAAGGGGCTCTCACCTGGCAAGCAGAGCCACGGCAAAGTGGTGAGTGTCAAGAGAGAGCAGCGTGTCCCAGGCACACCTGCGCTCCATTGCCACCACCACATCCTCGCAGCGGAGAAGGCAGAGCAGGGACTTCAGGGTGCGCACAGCAAACCTGTGTGCAGAGCAAAGCCCAGGTCACACTGGCAGCACTGGCTCCTTGGCAGGCCACGTGGCAGGGACAGGAGGAGTGGGATGGAGCACCTGTTGGGGCTGGTGGCAAGGCCGTGCTCTTCCTGGCATCCCTTCCAGAAGGTGTCGACCTCCTCTGGCATATCCAGAGTGCTGAAGAACACTTGGAATAGCAGATGCACAAATAGGCGGGGGAAATACACCTTCAAGATCCGTGGGAGACAGGGCACCTGGAGGATCTTCCACATCACCACAGTTGCCTGCAAAGGACAAAGCCCCCTGAGACAGCGCTCAGTGCTGAGGTGTGTGTGTGGCAGGGCCCGAGCGTGGCAGGGAGAGGCCAGGAGAGACCGTGGCAGGGGGAGCACGGGGCCTGGTGGGCCTGAAGCTGCCCCTGGGCCAGGTTTCAGGCCAGTGCCTGAGGCAGGGAGATGCAGTGGGGGAAGGAGGATGGAGAGCTGCTGGAGAGGCAGCCTTGGGGCCTGCAAAGGCCAGTTGCAGAAACTCACAGCCAGGGCAAAGACACCCGTTTCGTCCCCATTGGAGGTGCAGGTGCTGTACTCTGGCCAGCTGCCCAGCACATCCAGGAGGATCAGCTGCGCCAGCTCCGCAGTCCTGGCTGAGCCCATGATGGTCTTCCACATGGCCATGGCAGCTCTGTGGGGTTAGAGCTGTGTCTCAGGGGGGTCTCAGACACAGCAGCGGGGGCAGCTGAGCCGGCTGCCATTTCTGCCCCTGCCCACTGCCCCCCCTGCCAGCAGCAGCCAGACAGCCCAGCCCTGTGGGGACAGAGCCCTGAGAGGCGGCAAGGGAGCATGGCAGCAGGCTCAGGGGCTGACATGGCAGGGCTGGGAAAGGGAGCATCCAGAGGGCCCTGGAACTCTCTGTTGCTCCGACACCTGGGGCAGGCTGTGCAGGGTGATGGGCTGGGGAGGCCTGAGCCCTGTGGGCAGGTGGGCCCCATACCTGTCACAGGACGGGGCCACACGCAGGAGCGTCATGACTGCGTCATTTGGCTGTGCTTCGGTGAGATCCAGCAGGGTCTTGTCCAGCCTGTGCTCAGCAGAATCGTTGGCCATGAGCCACTGGTGGATGTAGCTCACCATGGCAGGCACCTGGAGAAGGCACGGGGAGACTTGGAAAGCTGCCAGAGGGAGCAATGTTCCCAGCTTCCCCAGAGGAGTGCTTCCCTTCCCACCCCACTGCCATGTGGCCTGAAAGGCTCACAGCACGCAGCATGTGTGGATTGGGAGGCCAAGCAATTGCTGGGAGGATCAAAGCCTGGCCACAGGCTGCTTACTTGCTTTGGAGTGTAAAAGTCTTCCTCTACAAGCATACACAGCAGGGCAGCACTGGTCTTGCTTAGGAAGATGGGCGAGTATGGTCTGAGGCCTATGCCCGTGGCGATGGTCTCTTCCTCCTCAATTCTCTTGAGGAAGTTGCAAACAAACTGTAGGAGAAGGGCAAGAAGCCGGGGATGTTGCATGGAGTGCTGCACACACGGTGCTGGCCTGAGCAGAGACAGCAGGCCCAGCCCAGGTGGGGGTGGCTGCAGGTACCTGCGCTGTTCTGCGGAAGCGGCCACGGCTGGACTCCTGCTCTTGTGTGCGCTCCAGGGCTGCATCTGGCAAAGAGCGAGCGCAGCCAGAGATGAGGGGCTGCGGGGGAGGCCGGACAACACGGCCCAGCCCTGCGCTGCCCAGGCAGAGAGAGCCCCGGGATGCGCCAGGGGATGGAGCACGGCCGCTGCGGGGTGTCTGCACGGCCTCTCTTCCGTCCTGTCCGTGGGCATGTCCCCAGGGGATAGCATGGCACGGCACGGCACGGCATGGGGTCCAAGCTGGCAGCAGGCACCAGTCCTGTGGCCCAGCTCTGCCACTCACCCTCCTGCGGTGGCTGGAACGGCACCACCTCTTCAGTCTGCTGTGCCGGGGAAGCTCCAGGGCCTTCTTCCTCCTCCTCCACCCAGGCCAGCTCAGGCACTGCCGGCTGTCTCTGCTCCATGTCTCTGCCTGGATTTGTGGCTATTTGCAGGAGAGTTGCCTTGGAACAGCTCCAAGTCACCAAGTCCTGCAGTGGTGCCTGGAAGGCACCTTCAAGTTAGAAGCCTCAGGAAGGCTACAGGACAGCAAGTCCTGTACTCGGTCTCAAGGGCCCCTGCCACAAGGACAGGGGACTCCTGACAAGGACTATGATATGGCCTCAAGGGCACCTGCAGAAGAGAAGCCTCAGGGAGACCACGAGTCAGCAAGTCCTGTGGTCTGGCCTCGAGCTCAGCTGCAGGAACACGGCTTCAGAAAAGCTCCGGGTGGGACGCGAACGAGCGCGCAGTGCGGGGGCTCCTCACGGCACCGCTCTGTCCCGTCCTGTCCCGTCGCGTGCTCTGAGCACTGTGGCGTGCTCTTGTCACCTCCAGCTCCTATGTCACCCCGTGTCACAAAGGGCCCTTGGACACCCGTTCCATGTCACAGTGACTGTGCGGCACCGTGTCACCAAGGGCCCTTGCAACACTGCCGCCTGCCCTGGGGCCACACCCAGCCCACCCAAAGTGGCCCAGTTTGGAAGGAATGGCTGGCCCCAGGAGTCTGAGCCAGACCGACAGGATCTTTAAGAATGGCTCAGACCATCAGCAAACGCTGCCATGCTCTGTGGGCTCAGGGCAGCAGAAGGAGCCCCCAGGGCTGCCGACGCAGCCGTTCTGGGAAGGGCACGGGGCCTTGCAGGGAAGCTGGCACGGCCTCCTTGGGGGACGTCCCGGCTGGTGGCTGTCCTAAATCTGCCGGTGTGACACGCACAAGGAACGTGTGGGCCTGGGCACGAGTGCTGCTCTGAGGCCTGGGGCCCGGGGAGCGTTGACATAAGCAGGTGTGGCAGAGTCCCCGGCCAAGCAGACCTGCCACCCCCCGAGCCCTGGCAGCGCTGGTGCCTGACTCCTGCCCCAGAGACCTGTGCCCCCGGGGGGCTTCTGTGCCAGAAGGAGCCAAAGGCCACGTGCCTTGGGGGCTGTGCCTCTTTCCTGCAGGGGCTGATGGCAGGAGCACCTGGAGCAACTGCTGGCACACTTGGTCTCTGTCAGATGAGGTTGCTCCTTCCTGAAATGAATTTTTCTCATGGAAGGCATTGGCAGTAGCACCAGAGCACCATCCATTGCTGAGTTTCCCAGGGCAATTAGATTGCAAAGTTAACAGTCTGAAATTTCCTTGTGCTTTTCTCACTCTCTTTCCCACATTCAGGAAAAAACGGAATCTGCCCAGCCTCTGCTATTCTCAGCTTCAGTTGCTGCATGTCTTGCTCTGGCAGCTCATGTCCAAACAAAACTCTGTCCCTGCTGAGCACAGCAATGAGAGGCCACAAAGTGGCAAGTTCCCCAGTGAACATCAAGGCAGAGACGTGGAAGTGCTGAGGATAAGGACAACTCTGGGAGGAGAAGCTCTTCTGTGTCTCTGATGATGGTGCCCACACCCTGAAGCAGCAGCCAAGAGAAGCGCTGGAAGCAGACGGGCGCAGTTTTGGGCAGTACAATATCAAAAGATATGAAACCATTAGCCAGAATGCAAAGGAAGACTGCAAGGATGGAGTGTGGCCTGGAGGGGAAGCCCTAGATGCAGCTGAAGCCACTTTGTTCAGTCGGGAGGAGAGTAAAGGGCGTCATTGTGGTCTTCAACATCCTCCTGAGAGGAATCAGAGGGGCTGCTGCAGCTGTCGTCACTGTTGGGACGAGTGATAGGACTGGAGAAAAGGGCAGGGAGCTGGGACAGGGCAAGTTTCATTTCCATATCAGATCAAGGTTTTTCACCCAGGGCACAGTCAGGCACTGGGACGGGTTCCCCATTGACGCAGCCCAGCGGAGCCCGGGCTGGCTCTTGGGAAAACTGCGGCGCTGCGCCAGGAGTGGGGAACGGCCAAGGCTTGGGTCCTGCCCGCGGCTGACCCTGGTGAGCCACTGCTCAGTGGTTCAGGATCTACTGACTGCAGCACGGAGCAGGCCAAAGAGAAGGAAGAGGCTCCTCAATGGTGAGGTTCCACAGGCCAAGGCTTATTCCAAGGGAAGGATTCAGCAGCAAAGAGCCGCCAGCACTTCTGTGCACGGGATTTTATCGGGGTACAACTCAGGGGGTGGATACAAACGATTGAGCAATAAGGAATCTGCAGGGGAGGAGCGAGGGGATTCCATCAGTTGCTTGGGACTAATTAGGACAGATGGGAGGAGAGAGTAGGTCACATGGGCCAGTGGGGCTTCCAGCAATAGAGGAATTCCAAAGGGGTGGTGCAGTCAGGGATTGGTCCAAGGCAAAAGTGACAGGGAAGGTTCAGGAATAAAGAGCTGGATTATCTTGAGAGGCAGGGAAGGAGCTGGAACAAAGAGTGGGGAATGGCATGAGAGACAGCTTTGAGGGAGGGCAGAACCATGGGGTAAACCAACTTGGGGAAAATACGGGGTACATGAAAACAAACCATTCTACGATAACTGAAAATAAACACAAACTGGAACACCCCAGGGAAATGGTCACAGCACCAAGCTCGTCTGAGTTTGAGAAGTGTTCGAAGAACATTGAGCAGTCACGCAAGCTTTTAGACACTACATCAAAAGTAGAAAGTGTACAATAGTCAAGAGAGGGAAAAAGCAAAAGAGCTCCCTGCAGCCATGGTGGCAGCTCTGGATCAGCACCAGGGAGAGGACAGATGTAGGCGTGGTTGAAGCAGAGGCAGGGGCAAAAATAGCAGAGGCAGAGGAGGTTCAAAGCAGCCACAGACCACGCTGGGGCCAAATCAATGTGCATCTTGTAAGAAATCAGGACACTGGAAATAGGGCCAGTGCCCAGAGTTAGCAGACAAAGTACACAAAACTCTTGCAGCCACTCTAGATGATAAGAAATGACTGAGACTGGCAATTCTTACTCTAGCAGGCCACTGTTTAAAATACAGCTAATGAATGATGAAGAAGTTGAAATTTTAAGAAATAGTGGAGACACATTTTCACTCCTGAATCAAGCACTGATACCCAAAAGTGAAACCTATCTTCAGGCAATAGGAGCAACTATAGGGCAGCCAGAAAATGCATTCTTCCTGAAACCACTTTGATGTAAAATCAAGAAGAAAATGGGAATACATCAGTTTCTTTATTTACCAAACTCACCCAAATCTGCCCTATGCAGGGATTTGCTTGAAAATTTAGAAGTAACAGTTCCGTTTAGCAAAAAGAAAACTTCAATGGAAGGTACCTGAAGACAAATGAGCGGTTTTAGCAGTAGGACTGACAATTGACACCAGACCAACAAACAAGAATAACTAGTTAGAGCAAGTATTGAATCAGGTATACCCAAGAGTATGGGATACTGATAGCCCAGGAAAATCAAAACGAGCAGACCCTATGAAAATTGAGCTATAGACAAGAGTTAGGGCAGTAGTCAGAAAGCAATACCCTTGAAGATTAGAAGCTAGGAAAGGAATAGAGCCAACAGTCAATTAAATCCCTGACATCAGGACTATTGGAAGAATGGCAGTCAAAATTTAATACTGCTAGATCAGCAATAAAGAAACCTAATGGAACTCAGAGACTAGTGCCAGATTTCCAGGCAATTAATGGTTTATACCTTACTAGCTTACTAGCTAAACTTGGAGATGATTTTATTTGGTGCGGGGAATGTCCATGGGCAGGTGCTGTCGAGAGCCGTTCCCTCTTGGTCTGAGAGACCAGCTCCCCCAGCCCACCTTGCTCCCAGGCCCGGAGGTTGTAACGTGCGCTCGACCGGCAGCCGAAGGAGGGCTCTTGACACCGTGTCTGATGCAACAGGGTTTATTGAAGGTAGGTCAGAGGGTGCAGGTTGGGTGAGGGTGAGAAGAGGGACAGGAAGAGTGCACAAGCACTGGAACATGACACATAAGGCACCTGCAAGCTGCTGGGGAAGCCTCAAGTCTGCTCAGTGAGTCACGTGTGCCCTCAGCATTGGGACAGCCACCTTTCCCTCAGCGAGCCTCACATCCCAGGGTCAGCAAATCAAGAGGCACCAGGCATGCTGTAGGTGACTCAGAGCGAGTGCAGTGGGTCATGGTGGCCAGGGGCCAGAAGCAGGCAGAAAGCCAACGGGGCTGGGGAAAAGGCTCTGCTCTGCTTACAGCGTGAGCTGAGGGCTGGGAGAGCTCCATTTCTCCCTTGAGATGTTGGAGACGGGGCCTTTCACCCTCCTGATAGGGCTGCCCCTGGCTGCAGCCAGCAAGAGGAGTACGACGACACAAGGCCGAGAGCAGCAAAGCAAAGAGCCAGCCATGCACAGCACAGGGAGGGGGCCCCGTGCAAAGCCAGCGTGGCACCCTGAAGGTGCCCACTGCACTCTCATGTGACCCTGGCCTGGGAAGGACAGGAATGTCCGTGGTCCAGGAGGGCCTTTCTGAGGCCCCTGTGGGCTCAAAGCTGCTGCTCTTCTGGCTCCACAGAGCTCGGCCTCCCCCACAGCAAGAGGAACAAGACTTGGGTATCAGGCAGTGGAGCTCAATGCCTAAGGCTGAGGGGTGGGAGGCTCCAGTCTGGAGCATAGGGAGGGCACCCTCCCAGCCCCAAAACAGCTGGCCTCACCGCCCTGAAAGGCCAGGACCAGGGTTCCACGCCTGATTCCAGGGCGTCCCTCCAACCGGCCACCGACCTGGAAGCGCCAGAGCAGCCGGCTCTCGGGATCAAGGCGGCTGCCAGGGGGCTGCTTATGGCCTCTGCCAGCCAATTGCTCAGGGCTTAGCAGTGCCTCAGCCCCTCAGGGTCTCCCCCAGCCTGGCCGAGCTTGCCGGCAGCAGCGCCGCAGCCCCACAGCAGCTCCAGAGGAGCCCCATCCAGAGGCACCTTGGAGCCCTCAGCACTGCAGCCAGCAGCAGACGGGCAGGAGGACTGGCCCTTCCTGTCCGGCACACGGCTTGAGGCCATCTCCAGGCACCGCTCTGGCAGGGATCCCCGCAGCTCCGGCCCCTGCCCAGCCGCTCTGTGGGCAGCACAAAGGCTTCAGCAGAACCACCAAAGGCCAAAAGGCTTCTGGTCATTTTCCCTGCAACACTGCACGCCTGGGCACCTGGCTGAGTACAAGCAACCTTTTCCCTCTCTTCTCTTATGCCCTACAGACCTTGCGCAGGAAAAGAAAGAACCTGGGACTCTCTGTATTGTAAGATATTTTATATTTACACAATCAAAAACAACGAAAATACAAACAGACGAATCTGGAAGACGACCAAGAAAATTCCTGCTGGCTCAAATGTCCCAAGCAGACTGAGTGTTGCAGATCACCTCTCCGGGGAGCTGCAGCAGAAGAGTAAGGCAGTGCAGCAAAGACGAGGCCGTTTCCTCCATGCACTGTGGAATCTATCTCGCAGCTTATGCCATGGGGAGTAGGGAGCTCTCTCAAGAGCCCGGAGAACTAAACAAAATTCTACTGCAGCATCTCTGATTGCAGGACTGCTGTCATATGCCATTTCTTCAAGGGCTGCAAGAGAGAGGAACAGAGGCAAGGTCAGATCCCGCATATGCAGGGAGCCGAGGAGAGCCCCCTGCCAGGGCCATCCCGGTCGTCTCTTGCCATGGCCCGCAGGGAGCAGGGAGCAAGGGGATGAGCCCGAAGTTGCTGGCCACGAATGCCACACGTAGCCCTGATATCTCTGTGTGCTCCGCCCACGGGTGCAGATCCCTCCGCAGCCGGGGCAGGGCTTGCAGCTGCCCCCTCCAGCCCCCGCGGTCAGCCCGCGGCCCTCACTCACTCACCAGTGCAGATCAGCTGGAGCTCTTGCTGCTGCCCCCTCAGGTGCTGCCCGGCCATGCCTGTGAACACAGAGCCTGTCACGGCCCCAGTGGCACAGCTCCCTGCCAGCGGCGTTGCCGGCGCTGTGGCCACACGGGCTGCTGGCCAGGCAGAGCTCAGCCCGGGCCCTTGCCGCACGCTGCCGCCCCAGGGCGCGGCTGCCAGAGGGCAGCAGCAACGCCCAGGCCAGGCGGGGCTCCACGGCGCCGGGCCGGGCTGGCGCTGCCGGGGGCAGCAGGCGGGGCCGGGGCCGAGCTGCTGCGGGCCGGGGAGGAGCCCGGGCTCGGGACTCACCCATGAACCTGACGGCCGCCTCTCGCAGGGACTCCTCTGGGCTCTGCAGGTAGCGCAGTGCCCGGCGCAGGT
Organism: Melospiza melodia melodia; assembly: GCF_035770615.1. Taxonomy (NCBI): domain Eukaryota; kingdom Metazoa; phylum Chordata; class Aves; order Passeriformes; family Passerellidae; genus Melospiza; species Melospiza melodia. Next base: position 25,488,049 of record NC_086200.1, read on the forward strand.
GCTCGGCCGCTCGGCTCCTGTCCTCTGCCAGCTGCAGAGAGCGGCAGGAGGGAAGGGTTGGTGCGGGCTCAGCTCCTGGGCCGGGCGCTGCCTGCACCCATCGCCGGCCTCGCCTGCCCTCAGGGCCCTGAGGCGCGGCCAACAGTCGCTGGCCAAGGGCTCCCGAGGGCAGGGGGCAGGGGGCAGGGGGCAGAGGGCCGGCTGCTGCCCGGGGAGCCGTGGTGTCACCTCGCAGCCCCGCCGGGCCGGGGCTCCATGGGCACCCGACTCAGGCCCACGGGAGCCTGGAGCAGAGCCCGCGCGGCCTCTGGCTGCAGCAGCGGGCACAGCTGTTAGCCCCGCACACTGAGCACCGCCCTCAGGGACCTTCGCCATGCTGAGGCTGGGGGGGGGTCTCTGCTGTTCTTACCAGGCACTCCCCAAAGCTCTGATCCACGTGTAGCATTTGTTCTATATCCCTCCTCTTCAGGAATCTGGCTGAGGAATGCAGCGTTTCCCGGGAGGCCTGGAGAGGCACAGAGATGCACAGATGGCCCCACAGTCCAGGGCACAGGAGCATCCCAGTGGCACAGGCTGGAGAAGGCTGCAGCCCACAAGGTGCCAGGGCAGGAGGCAGCCCAAGCCCCTGCCAGGGGGACAGCAGCTGGCCACAAGTGCTCACCTCAGCAACAATCTGATTCTCATCATGGCAGTGGAAGTAGAGAGGGAGCAGGCTCTGGCGCACGTGGGACTTGAGGGCCTTTCTTCCCTCTTCTGTTAATAAGTCCAGCATCTCTTGAAAGAGAGCCATGGAGCTCAGCTGCACCTGGATATCATCCTGGATGAAAGGAAAGGGCATAAGACCTGAGCATCAGCTGCTTCAGGCCCCCCAGGGCACAGGCGTGCATCTGCACAGGGCACCAAGGGTCCGGGCAGCAGCCAGTGGCTGTGGCTGTGGGCACAGAGCCTTACGCTGTCAAAGAGTGGCAGGAGCGCCTCAGCCAGCTGCAGGGCGATGGGGGTGGCTATTGGAGCACCATTATCCAGGAGCAAATATCTGAGTAGAAGAATGCTCATCCTGATCATGTCGCTGTCATTTTCCTCCAGGAGCTCCACAAGACTTTCAGTCAGGCTCCGCAGTTTTTCGGCCTGTGCGGAACACGACTTTGTGAAAGGCCACCCTGCTGCCGCAGGGCGCAGAGGCCAAAGGCCTGTCCCGAAGCACTGGGGCAGCTGAAGCGGGAAGCAGGAGAGATGGGAGCAGCTGCCCCAGCGGCCGAAGCCCAGGCAAGGCCAAGCGACTGCGTTGCCCAGCCCCACGCTGCCTGCACGGCTTCAGCCACTGCCCCCTTCTCACCATCAAGGGATTCTTGCCCAGCACTACGAGGCCTCGGAGTGCCAAGTAACGCCTGGCCATGTGCTCGCTCTGCAGGTTCTGTGCCAGGATCTCCAGAACACTGTCACTGCATTCCCTCAAGTCCAGGCACTCGAGGACCTGAAAGGCACAGGGCAGTGACAGGGGAGCCGGCCGGCAGGAGCCCAGAAGCGCACAGGGCCGGGCCCAGGCAGCAGCACAGGGCACGGGCACTGTCCTGGCAGCTGTGGCTGCGAGAGGCCCGAGGGCTGGGAGGCCGCTGAGCCAGGCAGCGCTGGCCTTGTGGCTCACCTCCACAAGGAATGCCAGGGCAGGGAAATCCCAGTATGGCATCTCTTTGCCGAGCAGGGCGAGCAGGTAGAATGCAACGGCGGAACAAAAGTGGATGGCTAAGCGGCGAATTTCTCTGAAGAGGGGAAAAAGGAAACAAGACCCTGATGCAGTGGGGCAAACCTCTCCCAGGCGTGACTCACCCAGTTCTCATCTTTCCCCAGCACCCTTGCAGCAAGGGGACGTGGGCCATTTGGGAGTTGGTTGCTCATGGGCACCCTCCTCTGCCAGCCTTTTCCAGTCTGCTTGGCCGTCCCTCAGTGACAAGGCCCTCTGACCCATGGCCACCACGGACACTTTGTGGGGCACCTGGGCACAGAGCAGCAATGTCAGAGGCAGTGGGGAGAAGGGGCTCTCACCTGGCAAGCAGAGCCACGGCAAAGTGGTGAGTGTCAAGAGAGAGCAGCGTGTCCCAGGCACACCTGCGCTCCATTGCCACCACCACATCCTCGCAGCGGAGAAGGCAGAGCAGGGACTTCAGGGTGCGCACAGCAAACCTGTGTGCAGAGCAAAGCCCAGGTCACACTGGCAGCACTGGCTCCTTGGCAGGCCACGTGGCAGGGACAGGAGGAGTGGGATGGAGCACCTGTTGGGGCTGGTGGCAAGGCCGTGCTCTTCCTGGCATCCCTTCCAGAAGGTGTCGACCTCCTCTGGCATATCCAGAGTGCTGAAGAACACTTGGAATAGCAGATGCACAAATAGGCGGGGGAAATACACCTTCAAGATCCGTGGGAGACAGGGCACCTGGAGGATCTTCCACATCACCACAGTTGCCTGCAAAGGACAAAGCCCCCTGAGACAGCGCTCAGTGCTGAGGTGTGTGTGTGGCAGGGCCCGAGCGTGGCAGGGAGAGGCCAGGAGAGACCGTGGCAGGGGGAGCACGGGGCCTGGTGAGCCTGAAGCTGCCCCTGGGCCAGGTTTCAGGCCAGTGCCTGAGGCAGGGAGATGCAGTGGGGGAAGGAGGATGGAGAGCTGCTGGAGAGGCAGCCTTGGGGCCTGCAAAGGCCAGTTGCAGAAACTCACAGCCAGGGCAAAGACACCCGTTTCGTCCCCATTGGAGGTGCAGGTGCTGTACTCTGGCCAGCTGCCCAGCACATCCAGGAGGATCAGCTGCGCCAGCTCCGCAGTCCTGGCTGAGCCCATGATGGTCTTCCACATGGCCATGGCAGCTCTGTGGGGTTAGAGCTGTGTCTCAGGGGGGTCTCAGACACAGCAGCGGGGGCAGCTGAGCCGGCTGCCATTTCTGCCCCTGCCCACTGCCCCCCCTGCCAGCAGCAGCCAGACAGCCCAGCCCTGTGGGGACAGAGCCCTGAGAGGCGGCAAGGGAGCATGGCAGCAGGCTCAGGGGCTGACATGGCAGGGCTGGGAAAGGGAGCATCCAGAGGGCCCTGGAACTCTCTGTTGCTCCGACACCTGGGGCAGGCTGTGCAGGGTGATGGGCTGGGGAGGCCTGAGCCCTGTGGGCAGGTGGGCCCCGTACCTGTCACAGGACGGGGCCACACGCAGGAGCGTCATGACTGCGTCATTTGGCTGTGCTTCGGTGAGATCCAGCAGGGTCTTGTCCAGCCTGTGCTCAGCAGAATCGTTGGCCATGAGCCACTGGTGGATGTAGCTCACCATGGCAGGCACCTGGAGAAGGCACGGGGAGACTTGGAAAGCTGCCAGAGGGAGCAATGTTCCCAGCTTCCCCAGAGGAGTGCTTCCCTTCCCACCCCACTGCCATGTGGCCTGAAAGGCTCACAGCACGCAGCATGTGTGGATTGGGAGGCCAAGCAATTGCTGGGAGGATCAAAGCCTGGCCACAGGCTGCTTACTTGCTTTGGAGTGTAAAAGTCTTCCTCTACAAGCATACACAGCAGGGCAGCACTGGTCTTGCTTAGGAAGATGGGCGAGTATGGTCTGAGGCCTATGCCCGTGGCGATGGTCTCTTCCTCCTCAATTCTCTTGAGGAAGTTGCAAACAAACTGTAGGAGAAGGGCAAGAAGCCGGGGATGTTGCATGGAGTGCTGCACACACGGTGCTGGCCTGAGCAGAGACAGCAGGCCCAGCCCAGGTGGGGGTGGCTGCAGGTACCTGCGCTGTTCTGCGGAAGCGGCCACGGCTGGACTCCTGCTCTTGTGTGCGCTCCAGGGCTGCATCTGGCAAAGAGCGAGCGCAGCCAGAGATGAGGGGCTGCGGGGGAGGCCGGACAACACGGCCCAGCCCTGCGCTGCCCAGGCAGAGAGAGCCCCGGGATGCGCCAGGGGAAGGAGCACGGCCGCTGCGGGGTGTCTGCACGGCCTCTCTTCCGTCCTGTCCGTGGGCATGTCCCCAGGGGATAGCATGGCACGGCACGGCACGGCATGGGGTCCAAGCTGGCAGCAGGCACCAGTCCTGTGGCCCAGCTCTGCCACTCACCCTCCTGCGGTGGCTGGAACGGCACCACCTCTTCAGTCTGCTGTGCCGGGGAAGCTCCAGGGCCTTCTTCCTCCTCCTCCACCCAGGCCAGCTCAGGCACTGCCGGCTGTCTCTGCTCCATGTCTCTGCCTGGATTTGTGGCTATTTGCAGGAGAGTTGCCTTGGAACAGCTCCAAGTCACCAAGTCCTGCAGTGGTGCCTGGAAGGCACCTTCAAGTTAGAAGCCTCAGGAAGGCTACAGGACAGCAAGTCCTGTACTCGGTCTCAAGGGCCCCTGCCACAAGGACAGGGGACTCCTGACAAGGACTATGATATGGCCTCAAGGGCACCTGCAGAAGAGAAGCCTCAGGGAGACCACGAGTCAGCAAGTCCTGTGGTCTGGCCTCGAGCTCAGCTGCAGGAACACGGCTTCAGAAAAGCTCCGGGTGGGACGCGAACGAGCGCGCAGTGCGGGGGCTCCTCACAGCACCGCTCTGTCCCGTCCTGTCCCGTCGCGTGCTCTGAGCACTGTGGCGTGCTCTTGTCACCTCCAGCTCCTATGTCACTCCGTGTCACAAAGGGCCCTTGGACACCCGTTCCATGTCACAGTGACTGTGCGGCACCGTGTCACCAAGGGCCCTTGCAACACTGCCGCCTGCCCTGGGGCCACACCCAGCCCACCCAAAGTGGCCCAGTTTGGAAGGAATGGCTGGCCCCAGGAGTCTGAGCCAGACCGACAGGATCTTTAAGAATGGCTCAGACCATCAGCAAACGCTGCCATGCTCTGTGGGCTCAGGGCAGCAGAAGGAGCCCCCAGGGCTGCCGACGCAGCCGTTCTGGGAAGGGCACGGGGCCTTGCAGGGAAGCTGGCACGGCCTCCTTGGGGGACGTCCCGGCTGGTGGCTGTCCTAAATCTGCCGGTGTGACACGCACAAGGAACGTGTGGGCCTGGGCACGAGTGCTGCTCTGAGGCCTGGGGCCCGGGGAGCGCTGACATCAGCAGGTGTGGCAGAGTCCCCGGCCAAGCAGACCTGCCACCCCCCGAGCCCTGGCAGCGCTGGTGCCTGACTCCTGCCCCAGAGACCTGTGCCCCCGGGGGGCTTCTGTGCCAGAAGGAGCCAAAGGCCACGTGCCTTGGGGGCTGTGCCTCTTTCCTGCAGGGGCTGATGGCAGGAGCACCTGGAGCAACTGCTGGCACACTTGGTCTCTGTCAGATGAGGTTGCTCCTTCCTGAAATGAATTTTTCTCATGGAAGGCATTGGCAGTAGCACCAGAGCACCATCCATTGCTGAGTTTCCCAGGGCAATTAGATTGCAAAGTTAACAGTCTGAAATTTCCTTGTGCTTTTCTCACTCTCTTTCCCACATTCAGGAAAAAACGGAATCTGCCCAGCCTCTGCTATTCTCAGCTTCAGTTGCTGCATGTCTTGCTCTGGCAGCTCATGTCCAAACAAAACTCTGTCCCTGCTGAGCACAGCAATGAGCGGCCACAAAGTGGCAAGTTCCCCAGTGAACATCAAGGCAGAGACGTGGAAGTGCTGAGGATAAGGACAACTCTGGGAGGAGAAGCTCTTCTGTGTCTCTGATGATGGTGCCCACACCCTGAAGCAGCAGCCAAGAGAAGCGCTGGAAGCAGACGGGCGCAGTTTTGGGCAGTACAATATCAAAAGATATGAAACCATTAGCCAGAATGCAAAGGAAGACTGCAAGGATGGAGTGTGGCCTGGAGGGGAAGCCCTAGATGCAGCTGAAGCCACTTTGTTCAGTCGGGAGGAGAGTAAAGGGCGTCATTGTGGTCTTCAACATCCTCCTGAGAGGAATCAGAGGGGCTGCTGCAGCTGTCGTCACTGTTGGGACGAGTGATAGGACTGGAGAAAAGGGCAGGGAGCTGGGACAGGGCAAGTTTCATTTCCATATCAGATCAAGGTTTTTCACCCAGGGCACAGTCAGGCACTGGGACGGGTTCCCCATTGACGCAGCCCAGCGGAGCCCGGGCTGGCTCTTGGGAAAACTGCGGCGCTGCGCCAGGAGTGGGGAACGGCCAAGGCGTGGGTCCTGCCCGCGGCTGACCCTGGTGAGCCACTGCTCAGTGGTTCAGGATCTACTGACTGCAGCACGGAGCAGGCCAAAGAGAAGGAAGAGGCTCCTCAATGGTGAGGTTCCACAGGCCAAGGCTTATTCCAAGGGAAGGATTCAGCAGCAAAGAGCCGCCAGCACTTCTGTGCACGGGATTTTATCGGGGTACAACTCAGGGGGTGGATACAAACGATTGAGCAATAAGGAATCTGCAGGGGAGGAGCGAGGGGATTCCATCAGTTCCTTGGGACTAATTAGGACAGATGGGAGGAGAGAGTAGGTCACATGGGCCAGTGGGGCTTCCAGCAATAGAGGAATTCCAAAGGGGTGGTGCAGTCAGGGATTGGTCCAAGGCAAAAGTGACAGGGAAGGTTCAGGAATAAAGAGCTGGATTATCTTGAGAGGCAGGGAAGGAGCTGGAACAAAGAGTGGGGAATGGCATGAGAGACAGCTTTGAGGGAGGGCAGAACCATGGGGTAAACCAACTTGGGGAAAATACGGGGTACATGAAAACAAACCATTCTACGATAACTGAAAATAAACACAAACTGGAACACCCCAGGGAAATGGTCACAGCACCAAGCTCGTCTGAGTTTGAGAAGTGTTCGAAGAACATTGAGCAGTCACGCAAGCTTTTAGACACTACATCAAAAGCAGAAAGTGTACAATAGTCAAGAGAGGGAAAAAGCAAAAGAGCTCCCTGCAGCCATGGTGGCAGCTCTGGATCAGCACCAGGGAGAGGACAGATGTAGGCGTGGTTGAAGCAGAGGCAGGGGCGAAAATAGCAGAGGCAGAGGAGGTTCAAAGCAGCCACAGACCACGCTGGGGCCAAATCAATGTGCATCTTGTAAGAAATCAGGACACTGGAAATAGGGCCAGTGCCCAGAGTTAGCAGACAAAGTACACAAAACTCTTGCAGCCACTCTAGATGATAAGAAATGACTGAGACTGGCAATTCTTACTCTAGCAGGCCACTGTTTAAAATACAGCTAATGAATGATGAAGAAGTTGAAATTTTAAGAAATAGTGGAGACACATTTTCACTCCTGAATCAAGCACTGATACCCAAAAGTGAAACCTATCTTCAGGCAATAGGAGCAACTATAGGGCAGCCAGAAAATGCATTCTTCCTGAAACCACTTTGATGTAAAATCAAGAAGAAAATGGGAATACATCAGTTTCTTTATTTACCAAACTCACCCAAATCTGCCCTATGCAGGGATTTGCTTGAAAATTTAGAAGTAACAGTTCCGTTTAGCAAAAAGAAAACTTCAATGGAAGGTACCTGAAGACAAATGAGCGGTTTTAGCAGTAGGACTAACAATTGACACCAGACCAACAAACAAGAATAACTAGTTAGAGCAAGTATTGAATCAGGTATACCCAAGAGTATGGGATACTGATAGCCCAGGAAAATCAAAACGAGCAGACTCTATGAAAATTGAGCTATAGACAAGAGTTAGGGCAGTAGTCAGAAAGCAATACCCTTGAAGATTAGAAGCTAGGAAAGGAATAGAGCCAACAGTCAATTAAATCCCTGACATCAGGACTATTGGAAGAATGGCAGTCAAAATTTAATACTGCTAGATCAGCAATAAAGAAACCTAATGGAACTCAGAGACTAGTGCCAGATTTCCAGGCAATTAATGGTTTATACCTTACTAGCTTACTAGCTAAACTTGGAGATGATTTTATTTGGTGCGGGGAATGTCCATGGGCAGGTGCTGTCGAGAGCCGTTCCCTCTTGGTCTGAGAGACCAGCTCCCCCGGCCCACCTTGCTCCCAGGCCCAGAGGTTGTAACGTGCGCTCGACCGGCAGCCGAAGGAGGGCTCTTGACACCGTGTCTGATGCAACAGGGTTTATTGAAGGTAGGTCAGAGGGTGCAGGTTGGGTGAGGGTGAGAAGAGGGACAGGAAGAGTGCACAAGCACTGGAACATGACACATAAGGCACCTGCAAGCTGCTGGGGAAGCCTCAAGTCTGCTCAGTGAGTCACGTGTGCCCTCAGCATTGGGACAGCCACCTTTCCCTCAGCGAGCCTCACATCCCAGGGTCAGCAAATCAAGAGGCACCAGGCATGCTGTAGGTGACTCAGAGCGAGTGCAGTGGGTCATGGTGGCCAGGGGCCAGAAGCAGGCAGAAAGCCAACGGGGCTGGGGAAAAGGCTCTGCTCTGCTTACAGCGTGAGCTGAGGGCTGGGAGAGCTCCATTTCTCCCTTGAGATGTTGGAGACGGGGCCTTTCACCCTCCTGATAGGGCTGCCCCTGGCTGCAGCCAGCAAGAGGAGTACGACGACACAAGGCCGAGAGCAGCAAAGCAAAGAGCCAGCCGTGCACAGCACAGGGAGGGGGCCCCGTGCAAAGCCAGCGTGGCACCCTGAAGGTGCCCACTGCACTCTCATGTGACCCTGGCCTGGGAAGGACAGGAATGTCCGTGGTCCAGGAGGGCCTTTCTGAGGCCCCTGTGGGCTCAAAGCTGCTGCTCTTCTGGCTCCACAGAGCTCGGCCTCCCCCACAGCAAGAGGAACAAGACTTGGGTATCAGGCAGTGGAGCTCAATGCCTAAGGCTGAGGGGTGGGAGGCTCCAGTCTGGAGCATAGGGAGGGCACCCTCCCAGCCCCAAAACAGCTGGCCTCACCGCCCTGAAAGGCCAGGACCAGGGTTCCACGCCTGATTCCAGGGCGTCCCTCCAACCGGCCACCGACCTGGAAGCGCCAGAGCAGCCGGCTCTCGGGATCAAGGCGGCTGCCAGGGGGCTGCTTATGGCCTCTGCCAGCCAATTGCTCAGGGCTTAGCAGTGCCTCAGCCCCTCAGGGTCTCCCCCAGCCTGGCCGAGCTTGCCGGCAGCAGCGCCGCAGCCCCACAGCAGCTCCAGAGGAGCCCCATCCAGAGGCACCTTGGAGCCCTCAGCACTGCAGCCAGCAGCAGACGGGCAGGAGGACTGGCCCTTCCTGTCCGGCACAGGGCTTGAGGCCATCTCCAGGCACCGCTCTGGCAGGGATCCCCGCAGCTCCGGCCCCTGCCCAGCCGCTCTGTGGGCAGCACAAAGGCTTCAGCAGAACCACCAAAGGCCAAAAGGCTTCTGGTCATTTTCCCTGCAACACTGCACGCCTGGGCACCTGGCTGAGTACAAGCAACCTTTTCCCTCTCTTCTCTTATGCCCTACAGACCTTGCGCAGGAAAAGAAAGATCCTGGGACTCTGTGTATTGTAAGATATTTTATATTTACACAATCAAAAACAACGAAAATACAAACAGAAGAATCTGGAAGACGACCAAGAAAATTCCTGCTGGCTCAAATGTCCCAAGCAGACTGAGTGTTGCAGATCACCTCTCCGGGGAGCTGCAGCAGAAGAGTAAGGCAGTGCAGCAAAGACGAGGCCGTTTCCTCCATGCACTGTGGAATCTATCTCGCAGCTTATGCCATGGGGAGTAGGGAGCTCTCTCAAGAGCCCGGAGAACTAAACAAAATTCTACTGCAGCATCTCTGATTGCAGGACTGCTGTCATATGCCATTTCTTCAAGGGCTGCAAGAGAGAGGAACAGAGGCAAGGTCAGATCCCGCATATGCAGGGAGCCGAGGAGAGCCCCCTGCCAGGGCCATCCCGGTCATCTCTTGCCATGGCCCGCAGGGAGCAGGGAGCAAGGGGATGAGCCCGAAGTTGCTGGCCACGAATGCCACACGTAGCCCTGATATCTCTGTGTGCTCCGCCCACGGGTGCAGATCCCTCCGCAGCCGGGGCAGGGCTTGCAGCTGCCCCCTCCAGCCCCCGCGGTCAGCCCGCGGCCCTCACTCACTCACCAGTGCAGATCAGCTGCAGCTCTTGCTGCTGCCCCCTCAGGTGCCGCCCGGCCATGCCTGTGAACACAGAGCCTGTCACGGCCCCAGTGGCACAGCTCCCTGCCAGCGGCGCTGCGGCCACACGGGCTGCTGGCCAGGCAAAGCTCAGCCCGGGCCCTTGCCGCACGCTGCCGCCCCAGGGCGCGGCTGCCAGAGGGCAGCAGCAACGCCCAGGCCAGGCGGGGCTCCACGGCGCCGGGCCGGGCTGGCGCTGCCGGGGGCAGCAGGCGGGGCCGGGGCCGAGCTGCTGCGGGCCGGGGAGGAGCCCGGGCTCGGGACTCACCCATGAACCTGACGGCCGTCTCTCGCAGGGACTCCTGTGGGCTCTGCAGGTAGCGCAGTGCCCGGCGCAGGTGCTCGGCCGCTCGGCTCCTGTCCTCTGCCAGCTGCAGAGAGCGGCAGGAGGGAAGGGTTGGCGCGGGCTCAGCTCCTGGGCCGGGCGCTGCCTGCACCCATCGCCGGCCTCGCCTGCCCTCAGGGCCCTGAGGCGCGGCCAACAGTCGCTGGCCAAGGGCTCCCGAGGGCAGGGGGCAGGGGGCAGGGGGCAGAGGGCCGGCTGCTGCCCGGGGAGCCGTGGTGTCACCCCGCAGCCCCGCCGGGCCGGGGCTCCATGGGCACCCGACTCAGGCCCACGGGAGCCTGGAGCAGAGCCCGCGCGGCCTCTGGCTGCAGCAGCGGGCACAGCTGTTAGCCCCGCACACTGAGCACCGCCCTCAGGGACCTTCGCCATGCTGAGGCTGGGGGGGGGGTCTCTGCTGTTCTTACCAGGCACTCCCCAAAGCTCTGATCCACGTGTAGCATTTGTTCTATATCCCTCCTCTTCAGGAATCTGGCTGAGGAATGCAGCGTTTCCCGGGAGGCCTGGAGAGGCACAGAGATGCACAGATGGCCCCACAGTCCAGGGCACAGGAGCATCCCAGTGGCACAGGCTGGAGAAGGCTGCAGCCCACAAGGTGCCAGGGCAGGAGGCAGCCCAAGCCCCTGCCAGGGGGACAGCAGCTGGCCACAAGTGCTCACCTCAGCAACAATCTGATTCTCATCATGGCAGTGGAAGTAGAGAGGGAGCAGGCTCTGGCGCACGTGGGACTTGAGGGCCTTTCTTCCCTCTTCTGTTAATAAGTCCAGCATCTCTTGAAAGAGAGCCATGGAGCTCAGCTGCACCTGGATATCATCCTGGATGAAAGGAAAGGGCATAAGACCTGAGCATCAGCTGCTTCAGGCCCCCCAGGGCACAGGTGTGCATCTGCACAGGGCACCAAGGGTCCGGGCAGCAGCCAGTGGCTGTGGCTGTGGGCACAGAGCCTTACGCTGTCAAAGAGTGGCAGGAGCACCTCAGCCAGCTGCAGGGCGATGGGGGTGGCTATTGGAGCACCATTATCCAGGAGCAAATATCTGAGTAGAAGAATGCTCATCCTGATCATGTCGCTGTCATTTTCCTCCAGGAGCTCCACAAGACTTTCAGTCAGGCTCCGCAGTTTTTCGGCCTGTGCGGAACACGACTTTGTGAAAGGCCACCCTGCTGCCGCAGGGCGCAGAGGCCAAAGGCCTGTCCCGAAGCACTGGGGCAGCTGAAGCGGGAAGCAGGAGAGATGGGAGCAGCTGCCCCAGTGGCCGAAGCCCAGGCAAGGCCAAGCGACTGCGTTGCCCAGCCCCACGCTGCCTGCACGGCTTCAGCCACTGCCCCCTTCTCACCATCAAGGGATTCTTGCCCAGCACTACGAGGCCTCGGAGTGCCAAGTAACGCCTGGCCATGTGCTCGCTCTGCAGGTTCTGTGCCAGGATCTCCAGAACACTGTCACTGCATTCCCTCAAGTCCAGGCACTCGAGGACCTGAAAGGCACAGGGCAGTGACAGGGGAGCCGGCCGGCAGGAGCCCAGAAGCGCACAGGGCCGGGCCCAGGCAGCAGCACAGGGCACGGGCACTGTCCTGGCAGCTGTGGCTGCGAGAGGCCCGAGGGCTGGGAGGCCGCTGAGCCAGGCAGCGCTGGCCTTGTGGCTCACCTCCACAAGGAATGCCAGGGCAGGGAAATCCCAGTATGGCATCTCTTTGCCGAGCAGGGCGAGCAGGTAGAATGCAACGGCGGAACAAAAGTGGATGGCTAAGCGGCGAATTTCTCTGAAGAGGGGAAAAAGGAAACAAGACCCTGATGCAGTGGGGCAAACCTCTCCCAGGCGTGACTCACCCAGTTCTCATCTTTCCCCAGCACCCTTGCAGCAAGGGGACGTGGGCCATTTGGGAGTTGGTTGCTCATGGGCACCTTCCTCTGCCAGCCTTTTCCAGTCTGCTTGGCCGTCCCTCAGTGACAAGGCCCTCTGACCCATGGCCACCACGGACACTTTGTGGGGCACCTGGGCACAGAGCAGCAATGTCAGAGGCAGTGGGGAGAAGGGGCTCTCACCTGGCAAGCAGAGCCACGGCAAAGTGGTGAGTGTCAAGAGAGAGCAGCGTGTCCCAGGCACACCTGCGCTCCATTGCCACCACCACATCCTCGCAGCGGAGAAGGCAGAGCAGGGACTTCAGGGTGCGCACAGCAAACCTGTGTGCAGAGCAAAGCCCAGGTCACACTGGCAGCACTGGCTCCTTGGCAGGCCACGTGGCAGGGACAGGAGGAGTGGGATGGAGCACCTGTTGGGGCTGGTGGCAAGGCCGTGCTCTTCCTGGCATCCCTTCCAGAAGGTGTCGACCTCCTCTGGCATATCCAGAGTGCTGAAGAACACTTGGAATAGCAGATGCACAAATAGGCGGGGGAAATACACCTTCAAGATCCGTGGGAGACAGGGCACCTGGAGGATCTTCCACATCACCACAGTTGCCTGCAAAGGACAAAGCCCCCTGAGACAGCACTCAGTGCTGAGGTGTGTGTGTGGCAGGGTCCGAGCGTGGCAGGGAGAGGCCAGGAGAGACCGTGGCAGGGGGAGCACGGGGCCTGGTGAGCCTGAAGCTGCCCCTGGGCCAGGTTTCAGGCCAGTGCCTGAGGCAGGGAGATGCAGTGGGGGAAGGAGGATGGAGAGCTGCTGGAGAGGCAGCCTTGGGGCCTGCAAAGGCCAGTTGCAGAAACTCACAGCCAGGGCAAAGACACCCGTTTCGTCCCCATTGGAGGTGCAGGTGCTGTACTCTGGCCAGCTGCCCAGCACATCCAGGAGGATCAGCTGCGCCAGCTCCGCAGTCCTGGCTGAGCCCATGATGGTCTTCCACATGGCCATGGCAGCTCTGTGGGGTTAGAGCTGTGTCTCAGGGGGGTCTCAGACACAGCAGCAGGGGCAGCTGAGCCGGCTGCCATTTCTGCCCCTGCCCACTGCCCCCCCTGCCAGCAGCAGCCAGACAGCCCAGCCCTGTGGGGACAGAGCCCTGAGAGGCGGCAAGGGAGCATGGCAGCAGGCTCAGGGGCTGACATGGCAGGGCTGGGAAAGGGAGCATCCAGAGGGCCCTGGAACTCTCTGTTGCTCCGACACCTGGGGCAGGCTGTGCAGGGTGATGGGCTGGGGAGGCCTGAGCCCTGTGGGCAGGTGGGCCCCGTACCTGTCACAGGACGGGGCCACACGCAGGAGCGTCATGACTGCGTCATTTGGCTGTGCTTCGGTGAGATCCAGCAGGGTCTTGTCCAGCCTGTGCTCAGCAGAATCGTTGGCCATGAGCCACTGGTGGATGTAGCTCACCATGGCAGGCACCTGGAGAAGGCACGGGGAGACTTGGAAAGCTGCCAGAGGGAGCAATGTTCCCAGCTTCCCCAGAGGAGTACTTCCCTTCCCACCCCACTGCCATGTGGCCTGAAAGGCTCACAGCACGCAGCATGTGTGGATTGGGAGGCCAAGCAATTGCTGGGAGGATCAAAGCCTGGCCACAGGCTGCTTACTTGCTTTGGAGTGTAAAAGTCTTCCTCTACAAGCATACACAGCAGGGCAGCACTGGTCTTGCTTAGGAAGATGGGCGAGTATGGTCTGAGGCCTATGCCCGTGGCGATGGTCTCTTCCTCCTCAATTCTCTTGAGGAAGTTGCAAACAAACTGTAGGAGAAGGGCAAGAAGCCGGGGATGTTGCATGGAGTGCTGCACACACGGTGCTGGCCTGAGCAGAGACAGCAGGCCCAGCCCAGGTGGGGGTGGCTGCAGGTACCTGCGCTGTTCTGCGGAAGCGGCCACGGCTGGACTCCTGCTCTTGTGTGCGCTCCAGGGCTGCATCTGGCAAAGAGCGAGCGCAGCCAGAGATGAGGGGCTGCGGGGGAGGCCGGACAACACGGCCCAGCCCTGCGCTGCCCAGGCAGAGAGAGCCCCGGGATGCGCCAGGGGAAGGAGCACGGCCGCTGCGGGGTGTCTGCACGGCCTCTCTTCCGTCCTGTCCGTGGGCATGTCCCCAGGGGATAGCATGGCACGGCACGGCACGGCATGGGGTCCAAGCTGGCAGCAGGCACCAGTCCTGTGGCCCAGCTCTGCCACTCACCCTCCTGCGGTGGCTGGAACGGCACCACCTCTTCAGTCTGCTGTGCCGGGGAAGCTCCAGGGCCTTCTTCCTCCTCCTCCACCCAGGCCAGCTCAGGCACTGCCGGCTGTCTCTGCTCCATGTCTCTGCCTGGATTTGTGGCTATTTGCAGGAGAGTTGCCTTGGAACAGCTCCAAGTCACCAAGTCCTGCAGTGGTGCCTGGAAGGCACCTTCAAGTTAGAAGCCTCAGGAAGGCTACAGGACAGCAAGTCCTGTACTCGGTCTCAAGGGCCCCTGCCACAAGGACAGGGGACTCCTGACAAGGACTATGATATGGCCTCAAGGGCACCTGCAGAAGAGAAGCCTCAGGGAGACCACGAGTCAGCAAGTCCTGTGGTCTGGCCTCGAGCTCAGCTGCAGGAACACGGCTTCAGAAAAGCTCCGGGTGGGACGCGAACGAGCGCGCAGTGCGGGGGCTCCTCACGGCACCGCTCTGTCCCGTCCTGTCCCGTCGCGTGCTCTGAGCACTGTGGCGTGCTCTTGTCACCTCCAGCTCCTATGTCACCCCGTGTCACAAAGGGCCCTTGGACACCCGTTCCATGTCACAGTGACTGTGCAGCACTGTGTCACCAAGGGCCCTTGCAACACTGCCGCCTGCCCTGGGGCCACACCCAGCCCACCCAAAGTGGCCCAGTTTGGAAGGAATGGCTGGCCCCAGGAGTCTGAGCCAGACCGACAGGATCTTTAAGAATGGCTCAGACCATCAGCAAACGCTGCCATGCTCTGTGGGCTCAGGGCAGCAGAAGGAGCCCCCAGGGCTGCCGACGCAGCCGTTCTGGGAAGGGCACGGGGCCTTGCAGGGAAGCTGGCACGGCCTCCTTGGGGGACGTCCCGGCTGGTGGCTGTCCTAAATCTGCCGGTGTGACACGCACAAGGAACGTGTGGGCCTGGGCACGAGTGCTGCTCTGAGGCCTGGGGCCCGGGGAGCGCTGACATCAGCAGGTGTGGCAGAGTCCCCGGCCAAGCAGACCTGCCACCCCCCGAGCCCTGGCAGCGCTGGTGCCTGACTCCTGCCCCAGAGACCTGTGCCCCCGGGGGGCTTCTGTGCCAGAAGGAGCCAAAGGCCACGTGCCTTGGGGGCTGTGCCTCTTTCCTGCAGGGGCTGATGGCAGGAGCACCTGGAGCAACTGCTGGCACACTTGGTCTCTGTCAGATGAGGTTGCTCCTTCCTGAAATGAATTTTTCTCATGGAAGGCATTGGCAGTAGCACCAGAGCACCATCCATTGCTGAGTTTCCCAGGGCAATTAGATTGCAAAGTTAACAGTCTGAAATTTCCTTGTGCTTTTCTCACTCTCTTTCCCACATTCAGGAAAAAACGGAATCTGCCCAGCCTCTGCTATTCTCAGCTTCAGTTGCTGCATGTCTTGCTCTGGCAGCTCATGTCCAAACAAAACTCTGTCCCTGCTGAGCACAGCAATGAGCGGCCACAAAGTGGCAAGTTCCCCAGTGAACATCAAGGCAGAGACGTGGAAGTGCTGAGGATAAGGACAACTCTGGGAGGAGAAGCTCTTCTGTGTCTCTGATGATGGTGCCCACACCCTGAAGCAGCAGCCAAGAGAAGCGCTGGAAGCAGACGGGCGCAGTTTTGGGCAGTACAATATCAAAAGATATGAAACCATTAGCCAGAATGCAAAGGAAGACTGCAAGGATGGAGTGTGGCCTGGAGGGGAAGCCCTAGATGCAGCTGAAGCCACTTTGTTCAGTCGGGAGGAGAGTAAAGGGCGTCATTGTGGTCTTCAACATCCTCCTGAGAGGAATCAGAGGAGCTGCTGCAGCTCTCGTCACTGTTGGGACCAGTGACAGGACTGGAGAAAAGGGCAGGGAGCTGGGACAGGGCAAGTTTCATTTCCATATGAGATCAAGGTTTTTCACCCAGAGCACATTCAGGCACTGGGACGGGTTCCCCATTGACGCAGCCCAGCGGAGCCCGGGCTGGCTCTTGGGAAAACTGCGGCGCTGCGCCAGGAGTGGGGAACGGCCAAGGCGTGGGTCCTGCCCGCGGCTGACCCTGGTGAGCCACTGCTCAGTGGTTCAGGATCTACTGACTGCAGCACGGAGCAGGCCAAAGAGAAGGAAGAGGCTCCTCGATGGTGAGGTTCCACAGGCCAAGGCTTATTCCAAGGGAAGGATTCAGCAGCAAAGAGCCGCCAGCACTTCTGTGCACGGGATTTTATCGGGGTACAACTCAGGGGGTGGATACAAACGATTGAGCAATAAGGAATCTGCAGGGGATGAGTGAGGGGATTCCATCAGTTGCTTGGGACTAATTAGGACAGATGGGTGGAGAGGGTAGGTCACATGGGCCAGTGGGGCTTCCAGCAATAGAGGAATTCCAAAGGGGTGGTGCAGTCAGGGATTGGTCCAAGGCAAAAGTGACAGGGAAGGTTCAGGAATAAAGAGCTGGATTATCTTGAGAGGCAGGGAAGGAGCTGGAACAAAGAGTGGGGAATGGCATGAGAGACAGCTTTGAGGGAGGGCAGAACCATGGGGTAAACCAACTTGGGGAAAATACGGGGTACATGAAAACAAACCATTCTACGATAACTGAAAATAAACACAAACTGGAACACCCCAGGGAAATGGTCACAGCACCAAGCCCGTCTGAGTTTGAGAAGTGTTCGAAGAACATTGAGCAGTCACGCAAGCTTTTAGACACTACATCAAAAGTAGAAAGTGTACAATAGTCAAGAGAGGGAAAAAGCAAAAGAGCTCCCTGCAGCCATGGTGGCAGCTCTGGATCAGCACCAGGGAGAGGACAGATGTAGGCGTGGTTGAAGCAGAGGCAGGGGCGAAAATAGCAGAGGCAGAGGAGGTTCAAAGCAGCCACAGACCACGCTGGGGCCAAATCAATGTGCATCTTGTAAGAAATCAGGACACTGGAAATAGGGCCAGTGCCCAGAGTTAGCAGACAAAGTACACAAAACTCTTGCAGCCACTCTAGATGATAAGAAATGACTGAGACTGGCAATTCTTACTCTAGCAGGCCACTGTTTAAAATACAGCTAAAGAATGATGAAGAAGTTGAAATTTTAAGAAATAGTGGAGACACATTTTCACTCCTGAATCAAGCACTGATACCCAAAAGTGAAACCTATCTTCAGGCAATAGGAGGAACTATAGGGCAGCCAGAAAATGCATTCTTCCTGAAACCACTTTGATGTAAAATCAAGAAGAAAATGGGAATACATCAGTTTCTTTATTTACCAAACTCACCCAAATCTGCCCTATGCAGGGATTTGCTTGAAAATTTAGAAGTAACAGTTCCGTTTAGCAAAAAGAAAACTTCAATGGAAGGTACCTGAAGACAATCGAGCGGTTTTAGCAGTAGGACTAACAATTGACACCAGACCAACAAACAAGAATAACTAGTTAGAGCAAGTATTGAATCAGGTATACCCAAGAGTATGGGATACTGATAGCCCAGGAAAATCAAAACGAGCAGACCCTATGAAAATTGAGCTATAGACAAGAGTTAGGGCAGTAGTCAGAAAGCAATACCCTTGAAGATTAGAAGCTAGGAAAGGAATAGAGCCAACAGTCAATTAAATCCCTGACATCAGGACTATTGGAAGAATGGCAGTCAAAATTTAATACTGCTAGATCAGCAATAAAGAAACCTAATGGAACTCAGAGACTAGTGCCAGATTTCCAGGCAATTAATGGTTTATACCTTACTAGCTTACTAGCTAAACTTGGAGATGATTTTATTTGGTGCGGGGAATGTCCATGGGCAGGTGCTGTCGAGAGCCGTTCCCTCTTGGTCTGAGAGACCAGCTCCCCCAGCCCACCTTGCTCCCAGGCCCGGAGGTTGTAACGTGCGCTCGACCGGCAGCCGAAGGAGGGCTCTTGACACCGTGTCTGATGCAACAGGGTTTATTGAAGGTAGGTCAGAGGGTGCAGGTTGGGTGAGGGTGAGAAGAGGGACAGGAAGAGTGCACAAGCACTGGAACATGACACATAAGGCACCTGCAAGCTGCTGGGGAAGCCTCAAGTCTGCTCAGTGAGCCACGTGTGCCCTCAGCATTGGGACAGCCACCTTTCCCTCAGCGAGCCTCACATCCCAGGGTCAGCAAATCAAGAGGCACCAGGCATGCTGTAGGTGACTCAGAGCGAGTGCAGTGGGTCATGGTGGCCAGGGGCCAGAAGCAGGCAGAAAGCCAACAGGGCTGGGGAAAAGGCTCTACTCTGCTTACAGCGTGGGCTGAGGGCTGTGAGAGCTCCATTTCTCCCTTGAGATGTTGGAGACGGGGCCTTTCACCCTCCTGATAGGGCTGCCCCTGGCTGCAGCCAGCAAGAGGAGTACGACGACACAAGGCCGAGAGCAGCAAAGCAAAGAGCCAGCCGTGCACAGCACAGGGAGGGGGCCCCGTGCAAAGCCAGCGTGGCACCCTGAAGGTGCCCACTGCACTCTCATGTGACCCTGGCCTGGGAAGGACAGGAATGTCCGTGGTCCAGGAGGGCCTTTCTGAGGCCCCTGTGGGCTCAAAGCTGCTGCTCTTCTGGCTCCACAGAGCTCGGCCTCCCCCACAGCAAGAGGAACAAGACTTGGGTATCAGGCAGTGGAGCTCAATGCCTAAGGCTGAGGGGTGGGAGGCTCCAGTCTGGAGCACAGGGAGGGCACCCCCCCAGCCCCACAACAGCTGGCCTCACCGCCCTGAAAGGCCAGGACCAGGGTTCCACGCCTGATTCCAGGGCGTCCCTCCAACCGGCCACCGACCTGGAAGCGCCAGAGCAGCCGGCTCTCGGGATCAAGGCGGCTGCCAGGGGGCTGCTTATGGCCTCTGCCAGCCAATTGCTCAGGGCTTAGCAGTGCCTCAGCCCCTCAGGGTCTCCCCCAGCCTGGCCGAGCTTGCCGGCAGCAGCGCCGCAGCCCCACAGCAGCTCCAGAGGAGCCCCATCCAGAGGCACCTTGGAGCCCTCAGCACTGCAGCCAGCAGCAGACGGGTAGGAGGACATGGATGGCCCTTCCTGTCCGGCACAGGGCTTGTGGCCATCTCCAGGCACCGCTCTGGCAGGGATCCCCGCAGCTCCGGCCCCTGCCCAGCCGCTCTGTGGGCAGCACAAAGGCTTCAGCAGAACCACCAAAGGCCAAAAGGCTTCTGGTCATTTTCCCTGCAACACTGCACGCCTGGGCACCTGGCTGAGTACAAGCAACCTTTTCCCTCTCTTCTCTTTTGCCCTACAGACCTTGCGCAGGAAAAGAAAGATCCTGGGACTCTGTGTATTGTAAGATATTTTATATTTACACAATCAAAAACAACGAAAAGACAAACAGAAGAATCTGGAAGACGACCAAGAAAATTCCTGCTGGCTCAAATGTCCCAATCAGACTGAGTGTTGCAGATCACCTCTCCGGGGAGCTGCAGCAGAAGAGTAAGGCAGTGCAGCAAAGACGAGGCCGTTTCCTCCATGCACTGTGGAATCTATCTCGCAGCTTATGCCATGGGGAGTAGGGAGCTCTCTCAAGAGCCCGGAGAACTAAACAAAATTCTACTGCAGCATCTCTGATTGCAGGACTGCTGTCATATGCCATTTCTTCAAGGGCTGCAAGAGAGAGGAACAGAGGCAAGGTCAGATCCCGCATATGCAGGGAGCCGAGGAGAGCCCCCTGCCAGGGCCATCCCGGTCGTCTCTTGCCATGGCCCGCAGGGAGCAGGGAGCAAGGGGATGAGCCCGAAGTTGCTGGCCACGAATGCCACACGTAGCCCTGATATCTCTGTGTGCTCTGCCCACGGGTGCAGGTCCCTCCGCAGCCGGGGCAGGGCTTGCAGCTGCCCCCTCCAGCCCCCGCGGTCAGCCCGCGGCCCTCACTCACTCACCAGTGCAGATCAGCTGCAGCTCTTGCTGCTGCCCCCTCAGGTGCCGCCCGGCCATGCCTGTGAACACAGAGCCTGTCACGGCCCCAGCGGCACAGCTCCCTGCCAGCGGCGCTGCCGGTGCTGTGGCCACACGGGCTGCTGGCCAGGCAGAGCTCAGCCCGGGCCCTTGCCGCACGCTGCCGCCCCAGGGCGCGGCTGCCAGAGGGCGGCAGCAACGCCCAGGCCAGGCGGGGCTCCACGGCTCCGGGCCGGGCTGGCGCTGCCGGGGGCAGCAGGCGGGGCCGGGGCCGAGCTGCTGCGGGCCGGGGAGGAGCCCGGGCTCGGGACTCACCCATGAACCTGACGGCCGCCTCTCGCAGGGACTCCTGTGGGCTCTGCAGGTAGCGCAGTGCCCGGCGCAGGTGCTCGGCCGCTCGGCTCCTGTCCTCTGCCAGCTGCAGAGAGCGGCAGGAGGGAAGGGTTGGCGCGGGCTCAGCTCCTGGGCCGGGCGCTGCCTGCGCCCATCGCCGGCCTCGCCTGCCTGCACAGCCCTGAGGCGCGGCCAGCAGCCACTGGCCAAGGGCTCCCGAGGGCAGGGGGCAGGGGGCAGGGGGCAGAGGGCCGGCTGCTGCCCGGGGAGCCGTGGTGTCACCCCGCAGCCCCGCCGGGCCGGGGCTCCATGGGCACCCGACTCAGGCCCACGGGAGCCTGGAGCAGAGCCCGCGCGGCCTCTGGCTGCAGCAGCGGGCACAGCTGTTAGCCCCGCACACTGAGCACCGCCCTCAGGGACCTTCGCCATGCTGAGGCTGGGGGGGTCTCTGCTGTTCTTACCAGGCACTCCCCAAAGCTCTGATCCACGTGTAGCATTTGTTCTATATCCCTCCTCTTCAGGAATCTGGCTGAGGAATGCAGCGTTTCCCGGGAGGCCTGGAGAGGCACAGAGATGCACAGATGGCCCCACAGTCCAGGGCACAGGAGCATCCCAGTGGCACAGGCTGGAGAAGGCTGCAGCCCACAAGGTGCCAGGGCAGGAGGCAGCCCAAGCCCCTGCCAGGGGGACAGCAGCTGGCCACAAGTGCTCACCTCAGCAACAATCTGATTCTCATCATGGCAGTGGAAGTAGAGAGGGAGCAGGCTCTGGCGCACGTGGGACTTGAGGGCCTTTCTTCCCTCTTCTGTTAATAAGTCCAGCATCTCTTGAAAGAGAGCCATGGAGCTCAGCTGCACCTGGATATCATCCTGGATGAAAGGAAAGGGCATAAGACCTGAGCATCAGCTGCTTCAGGCCCCCCAGGGCACAGGTGTGCATCTGCACAGGGCACCAAGGGTCCGGGCAGCAGCCAGTGGCTGTGGCTGTGGGCACAGAGCCTTACGCTGTCAAAGAGTGGCAGGAGCGCCTCAGCCAGCTGCAGGGCGATGGGGGTGGCTATTGGAGCACCATTATCCAGGAGCAAATATCTGAGTAGAAGAATGCTCATCCTGATCATGTCGCTGTCATTTTCCTCCAGGAGCTCCACAAGACTTTCAGTCAGGCTCCGCACTTTTTCGGCCTGTGCGGAACACGACTTTGTGAAAGGCCGCCCTGCTGCCGCAGGGCGCAGAGGCCAAAGGCCTGTCCCGAAGCACTGGGGCAGCTGAAGCGGGAAACAGGAGAGATGGGAGCAGCTGCCCCAGCGGCCGAAGCCCAGGCAAGGCCAAGCGACTGCGTTGCCCAGCCCCACGCTGCCTGCACGGCTTCAGCCACTGCCCCCTTCTCACCATCAAGGGATTCTTGCCCAGCACTACGAGGCCTCGGAGTGCCAAGTAACGCCTGGCCATGTGCTCGCTCTGCAGGTTCTGTGCCAGGATCTCCAGAACACTGTCACTGCATTCCCTCAAGTCCAGGCACTCGAGGACCTGAAAGGCACAGGGCAGTGACAGGGGAGCCGGCCGGCAGGAGCCCAGAAGCGCACAGGGCCGGGCCCAGGCAGCAGCACAGGGCACGGGCACTGTCCTGGCAGCTGTGGCTGCGAGAGGCCCGAGGGCTGGGAGGCCGCTGAGCCAGGCAGCGCTGGCCTTGTGGCTCACCTCCACAAGGAATGCCAGGGCAGGGAAATCCCAGTATGGCATCTCTTTGCCGAGCAGGGCGAGCAGGTAGAATGCAACGGCGGAACAAAAGTGGATGGCTAAGCGGCGAATTTCTCTGAAGAGGGGAAAAAGGAAACAAGACCCTGATGCAGTGGGGCAAACCTCTCCCAGGCGTGACTCACCCAGTTCTCATCTTTCCCCAGCACCCTTGCAGCAAGGGGACGTGGGCCATTTGGGAGTTGGTTGCTCATGGGCACCTTCCTCTGCCAGCCTTTTCCAGTCTGCTTGGCCGTCCCTCAGTGACAAGGCCCTCTGACCCATGGCCACCACGGACACTTTGTGGGGCACCTGGGCACAGAGCAGCAATGTCAGAGGCAGTGGGGAGAAGGGGCTCTCACCTAGCAAGCAGAGCCACGGCAAAGTGGTGAGTGTCAAGAGAGAGCAGCGTGTCCCAGGCACACCTGCGCTCCATTGCCACCACCACATCCTCGCAGCGGAGAAGGCAGAGCAGGGACTTCAGGGTGCGCACAGCAAACCTGTGTGCAGAGCAAAGCCCAGGTCACACTGGCAGCACTGGCTCCTTGGCAGGCCACGTGGCAGGGACAGGAGGAGTGGGATGGAGCACCTGTTGGGGCTGGTGGCAAGGCCGTGCTCTTCCTGGCATCCCTTCCAGAAGGTGTCGACCTCCTCTGGCATATCCAGAGTGCTGAAGAACACTTGGAATAGCAGATGCACAAATAGGCGGGGGAAATACACCTTCAAGATCCGTGGGAGACAGGGCACCTGGAGGATCTTCCACATCACCACAGTTGCCTGCAAAGGACAAAGCCCCCTGAGACAGCACTCAGTGCTGAGGTGTGTGTGTGGCAGGGCCCGAGCGTGGCAGGGAGAGGCCAGGAGAGACCGTGGCAGGGGGAGCACGGGGCCTGGTGAGCCTGAAGCTGCCCCTGGGCCAGGTTTCAGGCCAGTGCCTGAGGCAGGGAGATGCAGTGGGGGAAGGAGGATGGAGAGCTGCTGGAGAGGCAGCCTTGGGGCCTGCAAAGGCCAGTTGCAGAAACTCACAGCCAGGGCAAAGACACCCGTTTCGTCCCCATTGGAGGTGCAGGTGCTGTACTCTGGCCAGCTGCCCAGCACATCCAGGAGGATCAGCTGCGCCAGCTCCGCAGTCCTGGCTGAGCCCATGATGGTCTTCCACATGGCCATGGCAGCTCTGTGGGGTTAGAGCTGTGTCTCAGGGGGGTCTCAGACACAGCAGCGGGGGCAGCTGAGCCGGCTGCCATTTCTGCCCCTGCCCACTGCCCCCCCTGCCAGCAGCAGCCAGACAGCCCAGCCCTGTGGGGACAGAGCCCTGAGAGGCGGCAAGGGAGCATGGCAGCAGGCTCAGGGGCTGACATGGCAGGGCTGGGAAAGGGAGCATCCAGAGGGCCCTGGAACTCTCTGTTGCTCCGACACCTGGGGCAGGCTGTGCAGGGTGATGGGCTGGGGAGGCCTGAGCCCTGTGGGCAGGTGGGCCCCGTACCTGTCACAGGACGGGGCCACACGCAGGAGCGTCATGACTGCGTCATTTGGCTGTGCTTCGGTGAGATCCAGCAGGGTCTTGTCCAGCCTGTGCTCAGCAGAATCGTTGGCCATGAGCCACTGGTGGATGTAGCTCACCATGGCAGGCACCTGGAGAAGGCACGGGGAGACTTGGAAAGCTGCCAGAGGGAGCAATGTTCCCAGCTTCCCCAGAGGAGTGCTTCCCTTCCCACCCCACTGCCATGTGGCCTGAAAGGCTCACAGCACGCAGCATGTGTGGATTGGGAGGCCAAGCAATTGCTGGGAGGATCAAAGCCTGGCCACAGGCTGCTTACTTGCTTTGGAGTGTAAAAGTCTTCCTCTACAAGCATACACAGCAGGGCAGCACTGGTCTTGCTTAGGAAGATGGGCGAGTATGGTCTGAGGCCTATGCCCGTGGCGATGGTCTCTTCCTCCTCAATTCTCTTGAGGAAGTTGCAAACAAACTGTAGGAGAAGGGCAAGAAGCCGGGGATGTTGCATGGAGTGCTGCACACACGGTGCTGGCCTGAGCAGAGACAGCAGGCCCAGCCCAGGTGGGGGTGGCTGCAGGTACCTGCGCTGTTCTGCGGAAGCGGCCACGGCTGGACTCCTGCTCTTGTGTGCGCTCCAGGGCTGCATCTGGCAAAGAGCGAGCGCAGCCAGAGATGAGGGGCTGCGGGGGAGGCCGGACAACACGGCCCAGCCCTGCGCTGCCCAGGCAGAGAGAGCCCCGGGATGCGCCAGGGGAAGGAGCACGGCCGCTGCGGGGTGTCTGCACGGCCTCTCTTCCGTCCTGTCCGTGGGCATGTCCCCAGGGGATAGCATGGCACGGCACGGCACGGCATGGGGTCCAAGCTGGCAGCAGGCACCAGTCCTGTGGCCCAGCTCTGCCACTCACCCTCCTGCGGTGGCTGGAACGGCACCACCTCTTCAGTCTGCTGTGCCGGGGAAGCTCCAGGGCCTTCTTCCTCCTCCTCCACCCAGGCCAGCTCAGGCACTGCCGGCTGTCTCTGCTCCATGTCTCTGCCTGGATTTGTGGCTATTTGCAGGAGAGTTGCCTTGGAACAGCTCCAAGTCACCAAGTCCTGCAGTGGTGCCTGGAAGGCACCTTCAAGTTAGAAGCCTCAGGAAGGCTACAGGACAGCAAGTCCTGTACTCGGTCTCAAGGGCCCCTGCCACAAGGACAGGGGACTCCTGACAAGGACTATGATATGGCCTCAAGGGCACCTGCAGAAGAGAAGCCTCAGGGAGACCACGAGTCAGCAAGTCCTGTGGTCTGGCCTCGAGCTCAGCTGCAGGAACACGGCTTCAGAAAAGCTCCGGGTGGGACGCGAACGAGCGCGCAGTGCGGGGGCTCCTCACGGCACCGCTCTGTCCCGTCCTGTCCCGTCGCGTGCTCTGAGCACTGTGGCGTGCTCTTGTCACCTCCAGCTCCTATGTCACCCCGTGTCACAAAGGGCCCTTGGACACCCGTTCCATGTCACAGTGACTGTGCGGCACCGTGTCACCAAGGGCCCTTGCAACACTGCCGCCTGCCCTGGGGCCACACCCAGCCCACCCAAAGTGGCCCAGTTTGGAAGGAATGGCTGGCCCCAGGAGTCTGAGCCAGACCGACAGGATCTTTAAGAATGGCTCAGACCATCAGCAAACGCTGCCATGCTCTGTGGGCTCAGGGCAGCAGAAGGAGCCCCCAGGGCTGCCGACGCAGCCGTTCTGGGAAGGGCACGGGGCCTTGCAGGGAAGCTGGCACGGCCTCCTTGGGAGACGTCCCGGCTGGTGGCTGTCCTAAATCTGCCGGTGTGACACGCACAAGGAACGTGTGGGCCTGGGCACGAGTGCTGCTCTGAGGCCTGGGGCCCGGGGAGCGCTGACATCAGCAGGTGTGGCAGAGTCCCCGGCCAAGCAGACCTGCCACCCCCCGAGCCCTGGCAGCGCTGGTGCCTGACTCCTGCCCCAGAGACCTGTGCCCCCGGGGGGCTTCTGTGCCAGAAGGAGCCAAAGGCCACGTGCCTTGGGGGCTGTGCCTCTTTCCTGCAGGGGCTGATGGCAGGAGCACCTGGAGCAACTGCTGGCACACTTGGTCTCTGTCAGATGAGGTTGCTCCTTCCTGAAATGAATTTTTCTCATGGAAGGCATTGGCAGTAGCACCAGAGCACCATCCATTGCTGAGTTTCCCAGGGCAATTAGATTGCAAAGTTAACAGTCTGAAATTTCCTTGTGCTTTTCTCACTCTCTTTCCCACATTCAGGAAAAAACAGAATCTGCCCAGCCTCTGCTATTCTCAGCTTCAGTTGCTGCATGTCTTGCTCTGGCAGCTCATGTCCAAACAAAACTCTGTCCCTGCTGAGCACAGCAATGAGCGGCCGCAAAGTGGCAAGTTCCCCAGTGAACATCAAGGCAGAGACGTGGAAGTGCTGAGGATAAGGACAACTCTGGGAGGAGAAGCTCTTCTGTGTCTCTGATGATGGTGCCCACACCCTGAAGCAGCAGCCAAGAGAAGCGCTGGAAGCAGACGGGCGCAGTTTTGGGCAGTACAATATCAAAAGATATGAAACCATTAGCCAGAATGCAAAGGAAGACTGCAAGGATGGAGTGTGGCCTGGAGGGGAAGCCCTAGATGCAGCTGAAGCCACTTTGTTCAGTCGGGAGGAGAGTAAAGGGCGTCATTGTGGTCTTCAACATCCTCCTGAGAGGAATCAGAGGGGCTGCTGCAGCTGTCGTCACTGTTGGGACCAGTGATAGGACTGGAGAAAAGGGCAGGGAGCTGGGACAGGGCAAGTTTCATTTCCATATCAGATCAAGGTTTTTCACCCAGAGCACAGTCAGGCACTGGGACGGGTTCCCCATTGACGCAGCCCAGCGGAGCCCGGGCTGGCTCTTGGGAAAACTGCGGCGCTGCGCCAGGAGTGGGGAACGGCCAAGGCTTGGGTCCTGCCCGCGGATGACCCTGGTGAGCCACTGCTCAGTGGTTCAGGATCTACTGACTGCAGCACGGAGCAGGCCAAAGAGAAGGAAGAGGCTCCTCAATGGTGAGGTTCCACAGGCCAAGGCTTATTCCAAGGGAAGGATTCAGCAGCAAAGAGCCGCCAGCACTTCTGTGCACGGGATTTTATCGGGGTACAACTCAGGGGGTGGATACAAACGATTGAGCAATAAGGAATCT